>NC_084853.1:23787342-24132342 GCF_951802175.1 Populus nigra
TGATTCGACCGTTGGATCACTCTAAAATTTTCACAGGAGTTTCCGGACGCTGTTTTCCTTGGAGTAGAATTGGAATCTCTACTCGGTGTCCCGGAGGTCTCGTCGCTCCAGACCAGAGAACCGGTTCGAAAGGGCCATTACTTTTGATCCGACCGTTGGATCACTCTAAAATTTTCACAGGAGTTTTCGGACGCTGTTTTCCTTGGAGCAGAGGTGGAATCTCCCCTCGGTGTCCCGGAGGTCTCGTCGCTCCCGACCAGAGTATCGGTTCGAAAGGGCCATAACTTTTGATCCGACCGTTGGATCACTCTAAAATTTTCACAGGAGTTTCCGGACGCTGTTTTCCTTGGAATAGAAGTGGAATCTCTCCTCGGTGTCCCGGAGGTCTCGTCGCTCCAGACCAGAGTACCGGTTCGAAAGGGCCATAACTTTTGATCCGACCGTTGGATCACTCTAAAATTTTCACAGGAGTTTCCGGACGCTGTTTTCCTTGGAGTAGAAGTGGAATCTCTCCTCGGTGTTTTCCTTGGAGTAGAATTGGAATCTCTCCTCGGTGTCCCGGAGGTCTCGTCGCTCCCGACCAGAGTACCGGTTCGAAAGGGCCATAACTTTTGATCCGACCGTTGGATCACTCTAAAATTTTCACAGGAGTTTCGGGACGCTGTTTTCCTTGGAGTAGAAATGGAATCTCTCCTCGGTGTCCCGGAGGTCTCGTCGCTCCCGACCAGAGTACCGGTTCGAAAGGGCCATAACTTTTGATCCGACCGTTGGATCACTCTAAAATTTTCACAGGAGTTTCCGGACGCTGTTTTCCTTGGAGTAGAAGTGGAATCTCTCCTCGGTGTTTCCTTGGAGTAGAATTGGAATCTCTCCTCGGTGTCCCGGAGGTCTCGTCGCTCCAGACCAGAGTACCGGTTTGAAAGGGCCATAACTTTTGATCCGACCGTTGGATCACTCTAAAATTTTCACAGGAGTTTCCGGACGCTGTTTTCCTTGGAGTAGAATTGGAATCTCTCCTCGGTGTCCCGGAGGTCTCGTCGCTCCCGACCAGAGTACCGGTTCGAAAGGGCCATAACTTTTGATCCGACCGTTGGATCACTCTAAAATTTTCACAGGAGTTTCCGGACGCTGTTTTCCTTGGAGTAGAATTGGAATGTCTCCTCGGTGTCCCGGAGGTCTCGTCGCTCCCGACCAGAGTACCGGTTCGAAAGGGCCATAACTTTTGATCCGACCGTTGGATCACTCTAAAATTTTCACAGGAGTTTCCGGACGCTGTTTTCCTTGGAGTAGAAGTGGAATCTCTCCTCGGTGTTTCCTTGGAGTAGAATTGGAATCTCTCCTCGGTGTCCCGGAGGTCTCGTTGCTTCCGACTAGAGTACCGGTTCGAAAGGGCCATAACTTTTGATCCGACCGTTGGATCACTCTAAAATTTTCACAGGAGTTTCCGGACGCTGTTTTCCTTGGAGTAGAAGTGGAATCTCTTGTCGGTGTCACGGAGGTCTCGTCGCTCCAGACAGAGTACCGGTTCGAAAGGGCCATAACTTTTGATCCGACCGTTGGATCACTCTAAAAGTTTCACAGGAGTTTCCGGACGCTGTTTTCCTTGGAGTAGAATTGGAATCTCTCCTCGGTGTCCCGGAGGTCTCGTCGCTCCAGACCAGAGTACCGGTTCGAAAGGGCCATAACTTTTGATCCGACCGTTGGATCACTCTAAAATTTTCACAGGAGTTTCCGGACGCTGTTTTCCTTGGAGTAGAATTGGAATCTCTCCTCGGTGTCCCGGAGGTCTCGTCGCTCCAGACCAGAGTACCGGTTCGAAAGGGCCATAACTTTTGATCCGACCGTTGGATCACTCTAAAATTTTCACAGGAGTTTCCGGACGCTGTTTTCCTTGGAGCAGAGGTGGAATCTCCCCTCGGTGTCCCGGAGGTCTCCTCGCTCCCGACCAGAGTACCGATTCGAAAGGGCCATAACTTTTGATCCGACCGTTGGATCACTTTAAAATTTTCACAGGAGTTTCCGGACGCTGTTTTCCTTGGAGTAGAATTGGAATCTCTCCTCGGTGTCCCGGAGGTCTCGTCGCTCCCGACCAGAGTACCGGTTCGAAAGGGCAATAACTTTTGATCCGACCGTTGGATCACTCTAAAATTTTCACAGGAGTTTCCGGACGCTGTTTTCCTTGGAGTAGAATTGGAATCTCTCCTCGGTGTCCCGGAGGTCTCGTCGCTCCCGACCAGAGTACCGGTTCGAAAGGGCCATAACTTTTGATCCGACCGTTGGATCACTTTAAAATTTTCACAGGAGTTTCCGGACGCTGTTTTCCTTGGAGTAGAATTGGAATCTCTCCTCGGTGTCCCGGAGGTCTCGTCGCTCCCGACCAGAGTACCGGTTCGAAAGGGCCATAACTTTTGATCCGACCGTTGGATCACTCTAAAATTTTCACAGGAGTTTCCGGACGCTGTTTTCCTTGGACTAGAAGTGGAATGTCTCCTCGGTGTCCCGGAGGTCTCGTCGCTCCAGACCAGAGTACCGGTTCGAAAGGGCCATAACTTTTGATCCGACCGTTGGATCACTCTAAAATTTTCACAGGAGTTTCCGGACGCTGTTTTCCTTGGAGTAGAATTGGAATCTCTCCTCGGTGTCCCGGAGGTCTCGTCGCTCCCGACCAGAGTACCGGTTCGAAAGGGCAATAACTTTTGATCCGACCGTTGGATCACTCTAAAATTTTCACAGGAGTTTCCGGACGCTGTTTTCCTTGGAGTAGAATTGGAATCTCTCCTCGGTGTCACGGAGGTCTCGTCGCTCCCGACCAGAGTACCGGTTCGAAAGGGCCATAACTTTTGATCCGACCGTTGGATCACTTTAAAATTTTCACAGGAGTTTCCGGACGCTGTTTTCCTTGGAGTAGAATTGGAATCTCTCCTCGGTGTCCCGGAGGTCTCGTCGCTCCCGACCAGAGTACCGGTTCGAAAGGGCCATAACTTTTGATCCGACCGTTGGATCACTCTAAAATTTTCACAGGAGTTTCCGGACGCTGTTTTCCTTGGACTAGAAGTGGAATGTCTCCTCGGTGTCCCGGAGGTCTCGTCGCTCCAGACCAGAGTACCGGTTCGAAAGGGCCATAACTTTTGATCCGACCGTTGGATCACTCTAAAATTTTCACAGGAGTTTCCGGACGCTGTTTTCCTTGGAGTAGAATTGGAATCTCTCCTCGGTGTCCCGGAGGTCTCGTCGCTCCCGACCAGAGTACCGGTTCGAAAGGGCCATAACTTTTGATCCGACCGTTGGATCACTCTAAAATTTTCACAGGAGTTTCCGGACGCTGTTTTCCTTGGACTAGAAGTGGAATGTCTCCTCGGTGTCCCGGAGGTCTCGTCGCTCCAGACCAGAGTACCGGTTCGAAAGGGCCATAACTTTTGATCCGACCGTTGGATCACTCTAAAATTTTCACAGGAGTTTCCGGACGCTGTTTTCCTTGGAGTAGAATTGGAATCTCTCCTCGGTGTCCCGGAGGTCTCGTCGCTCCCGACCAGAGTACCGGTTCGAAAGGGCAATAACTTTTGATCCGACCGTTGGATCACTCTAAAATTTTCACAGGAGTTTCCGGACGCTGTTTTCCTTGGAGTAGAATTGGAATCTCTCCTCGGTGTCACGGAGGTCTCGTCGCTCCCGACCAGAGTACCGGTTCGAAAGGGCCATAACTTTTGATCCGACCGTTGGATCACTTTAAAATTTTCACAGGAGTTTCCGGACGCTGTTTTCCTTGGAGTAGAATTGGAATCTCTCCTCGGTGTCCCGGAGGTCTCGTCGCTCCCGACCAGAGTACCGGTTCGAAAGGGCCATAACTTTTGATCCGACCGTTGGATCACTCTAAAATTTTCACAGGAGTTTCCGGACGCTGTTTTCCTTGGACTAGAAGTGGAATGTCTCCTCGGTGTCCCGGAGGTCTCGTCGCTCCAGACCAGAGTACCGGTTCGAAAGGGCCATAACTTTTGATCCGACCGTTGGATCACTCTAAAATTTTCATAGGAGTTTCCGGACGCTGTTTTCCTTGGAGTAGAATTGGAATCTCTCCTCGGTGTCCCGGAGGTCTCGTCGCTCCCGACCAGAGTACCGGTTCGAAAGGGCCATAACTTTTGATCCGACCGTTGGATCACTCTAAAATTTTCACAGGAGTTTCCGGACGCTGTTTTCCTTGGAGTAGAATTGGAATCTCTCCTCGGTGTCCCGGAGGTCTCGTCGCTCCCGACCAGAGTACCGGTTCGAAAGGGCCATAACTTTTGATCCGACCGTTGGATCACTCTAAAATTTTCACAGGAGTTTCCGGACGCTGTTTTCCTTGGAGTAGAATTGGAATCTCTCCTCGGTGTCCCGGAGGTCTCGTCGCTCCCGACCAGAGTACCGGTTCGAAAGGGCCATAACTTTTGATCCGACCGTTGGATCACTCTAAAATTTTCACAGGAGTTTCCGGACGCTGTTTTCCTTGGAATAGAACTGGAATGTCTCCTCGGTGTCCCGGAGGTCTCGTCGCTCCAGACCAGAGTACCGGTTCGAAAGGGCCATAACTTTTGATCCGACCGTTGGATCACTCTAAAATTTTCATAGGAGTTTCCGGACGCTGTTTTCCTTGGAGTAGAATTGGAATCTCTCCTCGGTGTCCCGGAGGTCTCGTCGCTCCCGACCAGAGTACCGGTTCGAAAGGGCCATAACTTTTGATCCGACCGTTGGATCACTCTAAAATTTTCACAGGAGTTTCCGGACGCTGTTTTCCTTGGAATAGAAGTGGAATGTCTCCTCGGTGTCCCGGAGGTCTCGTCGCTCCAGACCAGAGTACCGGTTCGAAAGGGCCATAACTTTTGATCCGACCGTTGGATCACTCTAAAATTTTCACAGGAGTTTTCGGACGCTGTTTTCCTTGGATCAGAGGTGGAATCTCCCCTCGGTGTCCCGGAGGTCTCGTCGCTCCCGACCACAGTACCGGTTCGAAAGGGCCATAACTTGTGATCCGACCGTTGGATCACTCTAAAATTTTCACAGGAGTTGTGGAATCTCTCCTCGGTGTCCCGGAGGTCTCGTCGCTTTCGACCAGAGTAGCGGTTCGAAAGGGCCATAACTTTTGATCCGACCGTTGGATCACTCTAAAATTTTCACAGGAGTTTCCGGACGCTGTTTTCCTTGGAGTAGAATTGGAATCTCTCCTCGGTGTCCCGGAGGTCTCGTCGCTCCCGACCAGAGTACCGGTTCGAAAGGGCAATAACTTTTGATCCGACCGTTGGATCACTCTAAAATTTTCACAGGAGTTTCCGGACGCTGTTTTCCTTGGAGTAGAATTGGAATCTCTCCTCGGTGTCACGGAGGTCTCGTCGCTCCCGACTAGAGTACCGGTTCGAAAGGGCCATAACTTTTGATCCGACCGTTGGATCACTCTAAAATTTTCACAGGAGTTTCCGGACGCTGTTTTCCTTGGAATAGAAGTGGAATGTCTCCTCGGTGTCCCGGAGGTCTCGTCGCTCCAGACCAGAGTACCGGTTCGAAAGGGCCATAACTTTTGATCCGACCGTTGGATCACTCTAAAATTTTCATAGGAGTTTCCGGACGCTGTTTTCCTTGGAGTAGAATTGGAATCTCTCCTCGGTGTCCCGGAGGTCTCGTCGCTCCCGACCAGAGTACCGGTTCGAAAGGGCCATAACTTTTGATCCGACCGTTGGATCACTCTAAAATTTTCACAGGAGTTTCCGGACGCTGTTTTCCTTGGAATAGAAGTGGAATGTCTCCTCGGTGTCCCGGAGGTCTCGTCGCTCCAGACCAGAGTACCGGTTCGAAAGGGCCATAACTTTTGATCCGACCGTTGGATCACTCTAAAATTTTCACAGGAGTTTCCGGACGCTGTTTTCCTTGGAGCAGAGGTGGAATCTCCCCTCGGTGTCCCGGAGGTCTCGTCGCTCCCGACCAGAGTACCGGTTCGAAAGGGCCATAACTTTTGATCCGACCGTTGGATCACTCTAAAATTTTCACAGGAGTTTCCGGACGCTGTTTTCCTTTGAGCAGAGGTGGAATCTCCCCTCGGTGTCCCGGAGGTCTCGTCGCTCCCGACCAGAGTAGCGGTTCGAAAGGGCCATAACTTTTGATCCGACCGTTGGATCACTCTAAAATTTTCACAGGAGTTTCCGGACGCTGTTTTCTTTGGAATAGAAGTGGAATCTCTCCTCGGTGTCCCGGAGGTCTCGTCGCTCCAGACCAGAGTACCGGTTCGAAAGGGCCATAACTTTTGATCCGACCGTTGGATCACTCTAAAATTTTCACAGGAGTTTCCGGACGCTGTTTTCCTTGGAGTAGAATTGGAATCTCTCCTCGGTGTCCCGGAGGTCTCGTCGCTCCCGACCAGAGTAGCGGTTCGAAAGGGCCATAACTTTTGATCCGACCGTTGGATCACTCTAAAATTTTCACAGGAGTTTCCGGACGCTGTTTTCCTTGGAATAGAAGTGGAATCTCTCCTCGGTGTCCCGGAGGTCTCGTCCCTCCAGACCAGAGTACCGGTTCGAAAGGGCCATAACTTGTGATCCGACCGTTGGATCACTCTAAAATTTTTACAGGAGTTGTGGAATCTCTCCTCGGTGTCCCGGAGGTCTCGTCGCTTCCGACCAGAGTACCGGTTCGAAAGGGCCATAACTTTTGATCCGACCGTTGGATCACTCTAAAATTTTCACAGGAGTTTCCGGACGTTGTTTTCCTTGGAGCAGAGGTGGAATCTCCCCTCGGTGTCCCGGAGGTCTCGTCGCTCCCGACCAGAGTACCGATTCGATAGGGCCATAACTTTTGATCCGACCGTTGGATCACTCTAAAATTTTCACAGGAGTTTCCGGACGCTGTTTTCCTTGGAGCAGAGGTGGAATCTCCCCTCGGTGTCCCGGAGGTCTCGTCGCTCCCGACCAGAGTACCGGTTCGAAAGGGCCATAACTTTTGATCCGACCGTTGGATCACTCTAAAATTTTCACAGGAGTTTCCGGACGCTGTTTTCCTTGGAATAGAAGTGGAATGTCGCCTCGGTGTCCCGGAGGTCTCGTCGCTCCAGACCAGAGTACCGGTTCGAAAGGACCATAACTTTTGATCCGACCGTTGGATCACTCTAAAATTTTCACAGGAGTTTCCGGACGCTGTTTTCCTTGGAGTAGAATTGGAATCTCTCCTCGGTGTCCCGGAGGTCTCGTCCCTCCAGACCAGAGTACCGGTTCGAAAGGGCCATAACTTGTGATCCGACCGTTGGATCACTCTAAAATTTTCACAGGAGTTGTGGAATCTCTCCTCGGTGTCCCGGAGGTCTCGTCGCTTCCGACCAGAGTACCGGTTCGAAAGGGCCATAACTTTTGATCCGACCGTTGGATCACTCTAAAATTTTCACAGGAGTTTCCGGACGCTGTTTTCCTTGGAGTAGAAGTGGAATCTCTTTTCGGTGTCACGGAGGTCTCGTCGCTCCAGACAGAGTACCGGTTCGAAAGGGCCATAACTTTTGATCCGACCGTTGGATCACTCTAAAATTTTCACAGGAGTTTCCGGACGCTGTTTTCCTTGGAGTAGAAGTGGAATCTCTCCTCGGTGTCACGGAGGTCTCGTCGCTCCAAACCCGAGTACCGGTTCGAAAGGGCCATAACTTTTGATCCGACCGTTGGATCACTCTAAAATTTTCACAGGAGTTTCCGGACGCTGTTTTCCTTGGAGTAGAATTGGAATCTCTCCTCGGTGTCCCGGAGGTCTCGTCGCTCCAGACCAGAGTACCGGTTCGAAAGGGCCATAACTTTTGATCCGACCGTTGGATCACTCTAAAATTTTCACAGGAGTTTCCGGACGCTGTTTTCCTTGGAGCAGAGGTGGAATCTCCCCTCGGTGTCCCGGAGGTCTCGTCGCTCCCGACCAGAGTACCGATTCGATAGGGCCATAACTTTTGATCCGACCGTTGGATCACTCTAAAATTTTCACAGGAGTTTCCGGACGTTGTTTTCCTTGGAGTAGAAGTGGAATCTCTCCTCGGTGTCCCGGAGGTCTCGTCGCTCCCGACCAGATTACCGGTTCGAAAGGGCCATAACTTTTGATCCGACCGTTGGATCACTCTAAAATTTTCACAGGAGTTTCCGGACGCTGTTTTCCTTGGAATAGAAGTGGAATGTCGCCTCGGTGTCCCGGAGGTCTCGTCGCTCCAGACCAGAGTACCGGTTCGAAAGGACCATAACTTTTGATCCGACCGTTGGATCACTCTAAAATTTTCACAGGAGTTTCCGGACGCTGTTTTCCTTGGAGCAGAGGTGGAATCTCCCCTCGGTGTCCCGGAGGTCTCGTCGCTCCCGACCAGAGTACCGGTTCGAAAGGGCCATAACTTTTGATCCGACCGTTGGATCACTCTAAAATTTTCACAGGAGTTTCCGGACGCTGTTTTCCTTGGAATAGAAGTGGAATCTCTCCTCGGTGTCCCGGAGGTCTCGTCGCTCCAGACCAGAGTACCGGTTCGAAAGGGCCATAACTTTTGATCCGACCGTTGGATCACTCTAAAATTTTCACAGGAGTTTCCGGACGCTGTTTTCCTTGGAGTAGAATTGGAATCTCTCCTCGGTGTCACGGAGGTCTCGTCGCTCCCGACCAGAGTAGCGGTTCGAAAGGGCCATAACTTTTGATCCGACCGTTGGATCACTCTAAAATTTTCACAGGAGTTTCCGGACGCTGTTTTCCTTGGACTAGAAGTGGAATCTCTCCTCGGTGTCCCGGAGGTCTCGTCACTCCAGACCAGAGTACCGGTTCGAAAGGGCCATAACTTTTGATCCGACCGTTGGATCACTCTAAAATTTTCACAGGAGTTTCCGGACGATGTTTTCCTTGGAGTAGAAGTGGAATCTCTCCTCGGTGTCCCATAGGTCTCGTCGGTCCCGACCAGAGTACCGGTTCGAAAGGGCCATAACTTTTGATCCGACCGTTGGATCACTCTAAAATTTTCACAGGAGTTTCCGGACGCTGTTTTCCTTGGAGTAGAAGTGGAATCTCTCCTCGGTGTCCCGGAGGTCTCGTCGCTCCCGACCAGAGTACCGGTTCGAAAGGGCCATAACGTTTGATCCGACCGTTGGATCACTCTAAAATTTTCACAGGAGTTTCCGGACGCTGTTTTCCTTGGAAGAGAAGTGGAATCTCTCCTCGGTGTCCCGGAGGTCTCGTCGCTCCAGACCAGAGTACCGGTTCGAAAGGGCCATAACTTTTGATCCGACCGTTGGATCACTCTAAAATTTTCACAGGAGTTTCCGGACGCTGTTTTCCTTGGAGTAGAAGTGGAATCTCTCCTCGGTGTCACGGAGGTCTCGTCGCTCCAAACCAGAGTACCGGTTCGAAAGGGCCATAACTTTTGATCCGACCGTTGGATCACTCTAAAATTTTCACAGGAGTTTCCGGACGCTGTTTTCCTTGGAGTAGAATTGGAATCTCTCCTCGGTGTCCCGGAGGTCTCGTCGCTCCAGACCAGAGTACCGGTTCGAAAGGGCCATAACTTTTGATCCGACCGTTGGATCACTCTAAAATTTTCACAGGAGTTTCCGGACGCTGTTTTCCTTGGAGCAGAGGTGGAATCTCCCCTCGGTGTCCCGGAGGTCTCGTCGCTCCCGACCAGAGTACCGATTCGATAGGGCCATAACTTTTGATCCGACCGTTGGATCACTCTAAAATTTTCACAGGAGTTTCCGGACGCTGTTTTCCTTGGAGCAGAGGTGGAATCTCCCCTCGGTGTCCCGGAGGTCTCGTCGCTCCAGACCAGAGTACCGGTTCGAAAGGGCCATAACTTTTGATCCGACCGTTGGATCACTCTAAAATTTTCACAGGAGTTTCCGGACGCTGTTTTCCTTGGAGCAGAGGTGGAATCTCCCCTCGGTGTCCCGGAGGTCTCGTCGCTCCCGACCAGAGTACCGGTTCGAAAGGGCCATAACTTTTGATCCGACCGTTGGATCACTCTAAAATTTTCACAGGAGTTTCCGGACGCTGTTTTCCTTGGAGCAGAGGTGGAATCTCCCCTCGGTGTCCCGGAGGTCTCGTCGCTCCCGACCAGAGTACCGGTTCGAAAGGGCCATAACTTTTGATCCGACCGTTGGATCACTCTAAAATTTTCACAGGAGTTTCCGGACGCTGTTTTCCTTGGAATAGAAGTGGAATGTCGCCTCGGTGTCCCGGAGGTCTCGTCGCTCCAGACCAGAGTACCGGTTCGAAAGGACCATAACTTTTGATCCGACCGTTGGATCACTCTAAAATTTTCACAGGAGTTTCCGGACGCTGTTTTCCTTGGAGTAGAATTGGAATCTCTCCTCGGTGTCCCGGAGGTCTCGTCGCTCCCGACCAGAGTATCGGTTCGAAAGGGCCATAACTTTTGATCCGACCGTTGGATCACTCTAAAATTTTCACAGGAGTTTCCGGACGCTGTTTTCCTTGGAATAGAAGTGGAATCTCTCCTCGGTGTCCCGGAGGTCTCGTCGCTCCAGACCAGAGTACCGGTTCGAAAGGGCCATAACTTTTGATCCGACCGTTGGATCACTCTAAAATTTTCACAGGAGTTGTGGAATCTCCCCTCGGTGTCCCGGAGGTCTCGTCGCTCCCGACCAGAGTACCGATTCGATAGGGCCATAACTTTTGATCCGACCGTTGGATCACTCTAAAATTTTCACAGGAGTTTCCGGACGCTGTTTTCCTTGGAGCAGAGGTGGAATCTCCCCTCGGTGTCCCGGAGGTCTCGTCGCTCCCGACCAGAGTACCGGTTCGAAAGGGCCATAACTTTTGATCCGACCGTTGGATCACTCTAAAATTTTCACAGGAGTTTCCGGACGCTGTTTTCCTTTGAGCAGAGGTGGAATCTCCCCTCGGTGTCCCGGAGGTCTCGTCGCTCCCGACCAGAGTACCGGTTCGAAAGGGCCATAACTTTTGATCCGACCGTTGGATCACTCTAAAATTTTCACAGGAGTTTCCGGACGCTGTTTTCCTTGGAATAGAAGTGGAATGTCGCCTCGGTGTCCCGGAGGTCTCGTCGCTCCAGACCAGAGTACCGGTTCGAAAGGACCATAACTTTTGATCCGACCGTTGGATCACTCTAAAATTTTCACAGGAGTTTCCGGACGCTGTTTTCCTTGGAGTAGAATTGGAATCTCTCCTCGGTGTCCCGGAGGTCTCGTCGCTCCAGACCAGAGTACCGGTTCGAAAGGGCCATAACTTTTGATCCGACCGTTGGATCACTCTAAAATTTTCACAGGAGTTTCCGGACGCTGTTTTCCTAGGAGCAGAGGTGGAATCTCCCCTCGGTGTCCCGGAGGTCTCGTCGCTCCCGACCAGAGTACCGATTCGATAGGGCCATAACTTTTGATCCGACCGTTGGATCACTCTAAAATTTTCACAGGAGTTTCCGGACGCTGTTTTCCTTGGAGCAGAGGTGGAATCTCCCCTCGGTGTCCCGGAGGTCTCGTCGCTCCCGACCAGAGTACCGGTTCGAAAGGGCCATAACTTTTGATCCGACCGTTGGATCACTCTAAAATTTTCACAGGAGTTTCCGGACGCTGTTTTCCTTGGAGCAGAGGTGGAATCTCCCCTCGGTGTCCCGGAGGTCTCGTCGCTCCCGACCAGAGTACCGGTTCGAAAGGGCCATAACTTTTGATCCGACCGTTGGATCACTCTAAAATTTTCACAGGAGTTTCCGGACGCTGTTTTCCTTGGAATAGAAGTGGAATGTCGCCTCGGTGTCCCGGAGGTCTCGTCGCTCCAGACCAGAGTACCGGTTCGAAAGGACCATAACTTTTGATCCGACCGTTGGATCACTCTAAAATTTTCACAGGAGTTGTGGAATCTCTCCTCGGTGTCCCGGAGGTCTCGTCGCTTCCGACCAGAGTACCGGTTCGAAAGGGCCATAACTTTTGATCCGACCGTTGGATCACTCTAAAATTTTCACAGGAGTTTCCGGACGCTGTTTTCCTTGGAGTAGAAGTGGAATCTCTTTTCGGTGTCACGGAGGTCTCGTCGCTCCAGACAGAGTACCGGTTCGAAAGGGCCATAACTTTTGATCCGACCGTTGGATCACTCTAAAATTTTCACAGGAGTTTCCGGACGCTGTTTTCCTTGGAGTAGAAGTGGAATCTCTTTTCGGTGTCACGGAGGTCTCGTCGCTCCAGACAGAGTACCGGTTCGAAAGGGCCATAACTTTTGATCCGACCGTTGGATCACTCTAAAATTTTCACAGGAGTTTCCGGACGCTGTTTTCCTTGGAGCAGAGGTGGAATCTCCCCTCGGTGTCCCGGAGGTCTCGTCGCTCCCGACCAGAGTACCGGTTCGAAAGGGCCATAACTTTTGATCCGACCGTTGGATCACTCTAAAATTTTCACAGGAGTTTCCGGACGCTGTTTTCCTTTGAGCAGAGGTGGAATCTCCCCTCGGTGTCCCGGAGGTCTCGTCGCTCCCGACCAGAGTACCGGTTCGAAAGGGCCATAACTTTTGATCCGACCGTTGGATCACTCTAAAATTTTCACAGGAGTTTCCGGACGCTGTTTTCCTTGGAATAGAAGTGGAATGTCGCCTCGGTGTCCCGGAGGTCTCGTCGCTCCAGACCAGAGTACCGGTTCGAAAGGACCATAACTTTTGATCCGACCGTTGGATCACTCTAAAATTTTCACAGGAGTTTCCGGACGCTGTTTTCCTTGGAGTAGAATTGGAATCTCTCCTCGGTGTCCCGGAGGTCTCGTCGCTCCCGACCAGAGTATCGGTTCGAAAGGGCCATAACTTTTGATCCGACCGTTGGATCACTCTAAAATTTTCACAGGAGTTTCCGGACGCTGTTTTCCTTGGAATAGAAGTGGAATCTCTCCTCGGTGTCCCGGAGGTCTCGTCGCTCCAGACCAGAGTACCGGTTCGAAAGGGCCATAACTTTTGATCCGACCGTTGGATCACTCTAAAATTTTCACAGGAGTTGTGGAATCTCCCCTCGGTGTCCCGGAGGTCTCGTCGCTCCCGACCAGAGTACCGATTCGATAGGGCCATAACTTTTGATCCGACCGTTGGATCACTCTAAAATTTTCACAGGAGTTTCCGGACGCTGTTTTCCTTGGAGCAGAGGTGGAATCTCCCCTCGGTGTCCCGGAGGTCTCGTCGCTCCCGACCAGAGTACCGGTTCGAAAGGGCCATAACTTTTGATCCGACCGTTGGATCACTCTAAAATTTTCACAGGAGTTTCCGGACGCTGTTTTCCTTTGAGCAGAGGTGGAATCTCCCCTCGGTGTCCCGGAGGTCTCGTCGCTCCCGACCAGAGTACCGGTTCGAAAGGGCCATAACTTTTGATCCGACCGTTGGATCACTCTAAAATTTTCACAGGAGTTTCCGGACGCTGTTTTCCTTGGAATAGAAGTGGAATGTCGCCTCGGTGTCCCGGAGGTCTCGTCGCTCCAGACCAGAGTACCGGTTCGAAAGGACCATAACTTTTGATCCGACCGTTGGATCACTCTAAAATTTTCACAGGAGTTTCCGGACGCTGTTTTCCTTGGAGTAGAATTGGAATCTCTCCTCGGTGTCCCGGAGGTCTCGTCGCTCCAGACCAGAGTACCGGTTCGAAAGGGCCATAACTTTTGATCCGACCGTTGGATCACTCTAAAATTTTCACAGGAGTTTCCGGACGCTGTTTTCCTAGGAGCAGAGGTGGAATCTCCCCTCGGTGTCCCGGAGGTCTCGTCGCTCCCGACCAGAGTACCGATTCGATAGGGCCATAACTTTTGATCCGACCGTTGGATCACTCTAAAATTTTCACAGGAGTTTCCGGACGCTGTTTTCCTTGGAGCAGAGGTGGAATCTCCCCTCGGTGTCCCGGAGGTCTCGTCGCTCCCGACCAGAGTACCGGTTCGAAAGGGCCATAACTTTTGATCCGACCGTTGGATCACTCTAAAATTTTCACAGGAGTTTCCGGACGCTGTTTTCCTTGGAGCAGAGGTGGAATCTCCCCTCGGTGTCCCGGAGGTCTCGTCGCTCCCGACCAGAGTACCGGTTCGAAAGGGCCATAACTTTTGATCCGACCGTTGGATCACTCTAAAATTTTCACAGGAGTTTCCGGACGCTGTTTTCCTTGGAATAGAAGTGGAATGTCGCCTCGGTGTCCCGGAGGTCTCGTCGCTCCAGACCAGAGTACCGGTTCGAAAGGACCATAACTTTTGATCCGACCGTTGGATCACTCTAAAATTTTCACAGGAGTTGTGGAATCTCTCCTCGGTGTCCCGGAGGTCTCGTCGCTTCCGACCAGAGTACCGGTTCGAAAGGGCCATAACTTTTGATCCGACCGTTGGATCACTCTAAAATTTTCACAGGAGTTTCCGGACGCTGTTTTCCTTGGAGTAGAAGTGGAATCTCTTTTCGGTGTCACGGAGGTCTCGTCGCTCCAGACAGAGTACCGGTTCGAAAGGGCCATAACTTTTGATCCGACCGTTGGATCACTCTAAAATTTTCACAGGAGTTTCCGGACGCTGTTTTCCTTGGAGTAGAAGTGGAATCTCTTTTCGGTGTCACGGAGGTCTCGTCGCTCCAGACAGAGTACCGGTTCGAAAGGGCCATAACTTTTGATCCGACCGTTGGATCACTCTAAAATTTTCACAGGAGTTTCCGGACGCTGTTTTCCTTGGAGTAGAAGTGGAATCTCTCCTCGGTGTCACGGAGGTCTCGTCGCTCCAAACCCGAGTACCGGTTCGAAAGGGCCATAACTTTTGATCCGACCGTTGGATCACTCTAAAATTTTCACAGGAGTTTCCGGACGCTGTTTTCCTTGGAGTAGAATTGGAATCTCTCCTCGGTGTCCCGGAGGTCTCGTCGCTCCAGACCAGAGTACCGGTTCGAAAGGGCCATAACTTTTGATCCGACCGTTGGATCACTCTAAAATTTTCACAGGAGTTTCCGGACGCTGTTTTCCTTGGAGCAGAGGTGGAATCTCCCCTCGGTGTCCCGGAGGTCTCGTCGCTCCCGACCAGAGTACCGATTCGATAGGGCCATAACTTTTGATCCGACCGTTGGATCACTCTAAAATTTTCACAGGAGTTTCCGGACGCTGTTTTCCTTGGAGCAGAGGTGGAATCTCCCCTCGGTGTCCCGGAGGTCTCGTCGCTCCCGACCAGAGTACCGGTTCGAAAGGGCCATAACTTTTGATCCGACCGTTGGATCACTCTAAAATTTTCACAGGAGTTTCCGGACGCTGTTTTCCTTTGAGCAGAGGTGGAATCTCCCCTCGGTGTCCCGGAGGTCTCGTCGCTCCCGACCAGAGTACCGGTTCGAAAGGGCCATAACTTTTGATCCGACCGTTGGATCACTCTAAAATTTTCACAGGAGTTTCCGGACGCTGTTTTCCTTGGAATAGAAGTGGAATGTCGCCTCGGTGTCCCGGAGGTCTCGTCGCTCCAGACCAGAGTACCGGTTCGAAAGGACCATAACTTTTGATCCGACCGTTGGATCACTCTAAAATTTTCACAGGAGTTTCCGGACGCTGTTTTCCTTGGAGTAGAATTGGAATCTCTCCTCGGTGTCCCGGAGGTCTCGTCGCTCCAGACCAGAGTACCGGTTCGAAAGGGCCATAACTTTTGATCCGACCGTTGGATCACTCTAAAATTTTCACAGGAGTTTCCGGACGCTGTTTTCCTTGGAGCAGAGGTGGAATCTCCCCTCGGTGTCCCGGAGGTCTCGTCGCTCCCGACCAGAGTACCGATTCGATAGGGCCATAACTTTTGATCCGACCGTTGGATCACTCTAAAATTTTCACAGGAGTTTCCGGACGCTGTTTTCCTTGGAGCAGAGGTGGAATCTCCCCTCGGTGTCCCGGAGGTCTCGTCGCTCCAGACCAGAGTACCGGTTCGAAAGGGCCATAACTTTTGATCCGACAGTTGGATCACTCTAAAATTTTCACAGGAGTTTCCGGACGCTGTTTTCCTTGGAGCAGAGGTGGAATCTCCCCTCGGTGTCCCGGAGGTCTCGTCGCTCCCGACCAGAGTACCGGTTCGAAAGGGCCATAACTTTTGATCCGACCGTTGGATCACTCTAAAATTTTCACAGGAGTTTCCGGACGCTGTTTTCCTTGGAGCAGAGGTGGAATCTCCCCTCGGTGTCCCGGAGGTCTCGTCGCTCCCGACCAGAGTACCGGTTCGAAAGGGCCATAACTTTTGATCCGACCGTTGGATCACTCTAAAATTTTCACAGGAGTTTCCGGACGCTGTTTTCCTTGGAATAGAAGTGGAATGTCGCCTCGGTGTCCCGGAGGTCTCGTCGCTCCAGACCAGAGTACCGGTTCGAAAGGACCATAACTTTTGATCCGACCGTTGGATCACTCTAAAATTTTCACAGGAGTTTCCGGACGCTGTTTTCCTTGGAGTAGAATTGGAATCTCTCCTCGGTGTCCCGGAGGTCTCGTCGCTCCCGACCAGAGTATCGGTTCGAAAGGGCCATAACTTTTGATCCGACCGTTGGATCACTCTAAAATTTTCACAGGAGTTTCCGGACGCTGTTTTCCTTGGAATAGAAGTGGAATCTCTCCTCGGTGTCCCGGAGGTCTCGTCGCTCCAGACCAGAGTACCGGTTCGAAAGGGCCATAACTTTTGATCCGACCGTTGGATCACTCTAAAATTTTCACAGGAGTTGTGGAATCTCTCCTCGGTGTCCCGGAGGTCTCGTCGCTTCCGACCAGAGTACCGGTTCGAAAGGGCCATAACTTTTGATCCGACCGTTGGATCACTCTAAAATTTTCACAGGAGTTTCCGGACGCTGTTTTCCTTGGAGTAGAAGTGGAATCTCTTTTCGGTGTCACGGAGGTCTCGTCGCTCCAGACAGAGTACCGGTTCGAAAGGGCCATAACTTTTGATCCGACCGTTGGATCACTCTAAAATTTTCACAGGAGTTTCCGGACGCTGTTTTCCTTGGAGTAGAAGTGGAATCTCTCCTCGGTGTCACGGAGGTCTCGTCGCTCCAAACCCGAGTACCGGTTCGAAAGGGCCATAACTTTTGATCCGACCGTTGGATCACTCTAAAATTTTCACAGGAGTTTCCGGACGCTGTTTTCCTTGGAGTAGAATTGGAATCTCTCCTCGGTGTCCCGGAGGTCTCGTCGCTCCAGACCAGAGTACCGGTTCGAAAGGGCCATAACTTTTGATCCGACCGTTGGATCACTCTAAAATTTTCACAGGAGTTTCCGGACGCTGTTTTCCTTGGAGCAGAGGTGGAATCTCCCCTCGGTGTCCCGGAGGTCTCGTCGCTCCCGACCAGAGTACCGATTCGATAGGGCCATAACTTTTGATCCGACCGTTGGATCACTCTAAAATTTTCACAGGAGTTTCCGGACGCTGTTTTCCTTGGAGTAGAAGTGGAATCTCTCCTAGGTGTCCCGGAGGTCTCGTCGCTCCCGACCAGATTACCGGTTCGAAAGGGCCATAACTTTTGATCCGACCGTTGGATCACTCTAAAATTTTCACAGGAGTTTCCGGACGCTGTTTTCCTTGGAGCAGAGGTGGAATCTCCCCTCGGTGTCCCGGAGGTCTCGTCGCTCCAGACCAGAGTACCGGTTCGAAAGGGCCATAACTTTTGATCCGACCGTTGGATCACTCTAAAATTTTCACAGGAGTTTCCGGACGCTGTTTTCCTTGGAGCAGAGGTGGAATCTCCCCTCGGTGTCCCGGAGGTCTCGTCGCTCCCGACCAGAGTACCGGTTCGAAAGGGCCATAACTTTTGATCCGACCGTTGGATCACTCTAAAATTTTCACAGGAGTTTCCGGACGCTGTTTTTCTTTGAGCAGAGGTGGAATCTCCCCTCGGTGTCCCGGAGGTCTCGTCGCTCCCGACCAGAGTACCGGTTCGAAAGGGCCATAACTTTTGATCCGACCGTTGGATCACTCTAAAATTTTCACAGGAGTTTCCGGACGCTGTTTTCCTTGGAATAGAAGTGGAATGTCGCCTCGGTGTCCCGGAGGTCTCGTCGCTCCAGACCAGAGTACCGGTTCGAAAGGACCATAACTTTTGATCCGACCGTTGGATCACTCTAAAATTTTCACAGGAGTTTCCGGACGCTGTTTTCCTTGGAGTAGAATTGGAATCTCTCCTCGGTGTCCCGGAGGTCTCGTCGCTCCCGACCAGAGTATCGGTTCGAAAGGGCCATAACTTTTGATCCGACCGTTGGATCACTCTAAAATTTTCACAGGAGTTTCCGGACGCTGTTTTCCTTGGAATAGAAGTGGAATCTCTCCTCGGTGTCCCGGAGGTCTCGTCGCTCCAGACCAGAGTACCGGTTCGAAAGGGCCATAACTTTTGATCCGACCGTTGGATCACTCTAAAATTTTCACAGGAGTTTCCGGACGCTGTTTTCCTTGGAGTAGAATTGGAATCTCTCCTCGGTGTCACGGAGGTCTCGTCGCTCCCGACCAGAGTAGCGGTTCGAAAGGGCCATAACTTTTGATCCGACCGTTGGATCACTCTAAAATTTTCACAGGAGTTTCCGGACGCTGTTTTCCTTGGAATAGAAGTGGAATCTCTCCTCGGTGTCCCGGAGGTCTCGTCACTCCAGACCAGAGTACCGGTTCGAAAGGGCCATAACTTTTGATCCGACCGTTGGATCACTTTAAAATTTTCACAGGAGTTTCCGGACGCTGTTTTCCTTGGAGTAGAATTGGAATCTCTCCTCGGTGTCCCGGAGGTCTCGTCGCTCCCGACCAGAGTACCGGTTCGAAAGGGCCATAACTTTTGATCCGACCGTTAGATCACTCTAAAATTTTCACAGGAGTTTCCGGACGCTGTTTTCCTTGGACTAGAAGTGGAATGTCTCCTCGGTGTCCCGGAGGTCTCGTCGCTCCAAACCAGAGTACCGGTTCGAAAGGGCCATAACTTTTGATCCGACCGTTGGATCACTCTAAAATTTTCATAGGAGTTTCCGGACGCTGTTTTCCTTGGAGTAGAATTGGAATCTCTCCTCGGTGTCCCGGAGGTCTCGTCGCTCCCGACCAGAGTACCGGTTCGAAAGGGCCATAACTTTTGATCCGACCGTTGGATCACTCTAAAATTTTCACAGGAGTTTCCGGACGCTGTTTTCCTTGGAGTAGAATTGGAATCTCTCCTCGATGTCCCGGAGGTCTCGTCGCTCCCGACCAGAGTACCGGTTCGAAAGGGCCATAACTTTTGATCCGACCGTTGGATAACTCTAAAATTTTCACAGGAGTTTCCGGACGCTGTTTTCCTTGGAGTAGAAGTGGAATCTCTCCTCGGTGTCCCGGAGGTCTCGTCGCTCCCGACCAGAGTACCGGTTCGAAAGGGCCATAACTTTTGATCCGACCGTTGGATCACTCTAAAATTTTCACAGGAGTTTCCGGACGCTGTTTTCCTTGGAATAGAAGTGGAATGTCTCCTCGGTGTCCCGGAGGTCTCGTCGCTCCAGACCAGAGTACCGGTTCGAAAGGGCCATAACTTTTGATCCGACCGTTGGATCACTCTAAAATTTTCATAGGAGTTTCCGGACGCTGTTTTCCTTGGAGTAGAATTGGAATCTCTCCTCGGTGTCCCGGAGGTCTCGTCGCTCCCGACTAGAGTACCGGTTCGAAAGGGCCATAACTTTTGATCCGACCGTTGGATCACTCTAAAATTTTCACAGGAGTTTCCGGACGCTGTTTTCCTTGGAATAGAAGTGGAATGTCTCCTCGGTGTCCCGGAGGTCTCGTCGCTCCAGACCAGAGTACCGGTTCGAAAGGGCCATAACTTTTGATCCGACCGTTGGATCACTCTAAAATTTTCACAGGAGTTTCCGGACGCTGTTTTCCTTGGAATAGAAGTGGAATGTCGCCTCGGTGTCCCGGAGGTCTCGTCGCTCCAGACCAGAGTACCGGTTCGAAAGGACCATAACTTTTGATCCGACCGTTGGATCACTCTAAAATTTTCACAGGAGTTGTGGAATCTCTCCTCGGTGTCCCGGAGGTCTCGTCGCTTCCGACCAGAGTACCGGTTCGAAAGGGCCATAACTTTTGATCCGACCGTTGGATCACTCTAAAATTTTCACAGGAGTTGTGGAATCTCTCCTCGGTGTCCCGGAGGTCTCGTCGCTTCCGACCAGAGTACCGGTTCGAAAGGGCCATAACTTTTGATCCGACCGTTGGATCACTCTAAAATTTTCACAGGAGTTTCCGGACGCTGTTTTCCTTGGAGTAGAATTGGAATCTCTCCTCGGTGTCCCGGAGGTCTCGTCGCTCCCGACCAGAGTACCGGTTCGAAAGGGCCATAACTTTTGATCCGACCGTTAGATCACTCTAAAATTTTCACAGGAGTTTCCGGACGCTGTTTTCCTTGGACTAGAAGTGGAATGTCTCCTCGGTGTCCCGGAGGTCTCGTCGCTCCAGACCAGAGTACCGGTTCGAAAGGGCCATAACTTTTGATCCGACCGTTGGATCACTCTAAAATTTTCATAGGAGTTTCCGGACGCTGTTTTCCTTGGAGTAGAATTGGAATCTCTCCTCGGTGTCCCGGAGGTCTCGTCGCTCCCGACCAGAGTACCGGTTCGAAAGGGCCATAACTTTTGATCCGACCGTTGGATCACTCTAAAATTTTCACAGGAGTTTCCGGACGCTGTTTTCCTTGGAGTAGAAGTGGAATCTCTCCTCGGTGTCACGGAGGTCTCGTCGCTCCAAACCAGAGTACCGGTTCGAAAGGGCCATAACTTTTGATCCGACCGTTGGATCACTCTAAAATTTTCATAGGAGTTTCCGGACGCTGTTTTCCTTGGAGTAGAATTGGAATCTCTCCTCGGTGTCCCGGAGGTCTCGTCGCTCCAAACCAGAGTACCGGTTCGAAAGGGCCATAACTTTTGATCCGACCGTTGGATCACTCTAAAATTTTCATAGGAGTTTCCGGACGCTGTTTTCCTTGGAGTAGAATTGGAATCTCTCCTCGGTGTCCCGGAGGTCTCGTCGCTCCCGACCAGAGTACCGGTTCGAAAGGGCCATAACTTTTGATCCGACCGTTGGATCACTCTAAAATTTTCACAGGAGTTTCCGGACGCTGTTTTCCTTGGAGTAGAATTGGAATCTCTCCTCGATGTCCCGGAGGTCTCGTCGCTCCCGACCAGAGTACCGGTTCGAAAGGGCCATAACTTTTGATCCGACCGTTGGATAACTCTAAAATTTTCACAGGAGTTTCCGGACGCTGTTTTCCTTGGAGTAGAAGTGGAATCTCTCCTCGGTGTCCCGGAGGTCTCGTCGCTCCCGACCAGAGTACCGGTTCGAAAGGGCCATAACTTTTGATCCGACCGTTGGATCACTCTAAAATTTTCACAGGAGTTTCCGGACGCTGTTTTCCTTGGAATAGAAGTGGAATGTCTCCTCGGTGTCCCGGAGGTCTCGTCGCTCCAGACCAGAGTACCGGTTCGAAAGGGCCATAACTTTTGATCCGACCGTTGGATCACTCTAAAATTTTCACAGGAGTTTCCGGACGCTGTTTTCCTTGGAGCAGAGGTGGAATCTCCCCTCGGTGTCCCGGAGGTCTCGTCGCTCCCGACCAGAGTAGCGGTTCGAAAGGGCCATAACTTTTGATCCGACCGTTGGATCACTCTAAAATTTTCACAGGAGTTTCCGGACGCTGTTTTCCTTGGAGTAGAATTGGAATCTCTCCTCGGTGTCACGGAGGTCTCGTCGCTCCCGACCAGAGTAGCGGTTCGAAAGGGCCATAACTTTTGATCCGACCGTTGGATCACTCTAAAATTTTCACAGGAGTTTCCGGACGCTGTTTTCCTTGGAATAGAAGTGGAATCTCTCCTCGGTGTCCCGGAGGTCTCGTCACTCCAGACCAGAGTACCGGTTCGAAAGGGCCATAACTTTTGATCCGACCGTTGGATCACTTTAAAATTTTCACAGGAGTTTCCGGACGCTGTTTTCCTTGGAGTAGAATTGGAATCTCTCCTCGGTGTCCCGGAGGTCTCGTCGCTCCCGACCAGAGTACCGGTTCGAAAGGGCCATAACTTTTGATCCGACCGTTAGATCACTCTAAAATTTTCACAGGAGTTTCCGGACGCTGTTTTCCTTGGACTAGAAGTGGAATGTCTCCTCGGTGTCCCGGAGGTCTCGTCGCTCCAGACCAGAGTACCGGTTCGAAAGGGCCATAACTTTTGATCCGACCGTTGGATCACTCTAAAATTTTCATAGGAGTTTCCGGACGCTGTTTTCCTTGGAGTAGAATTGGAATCTCTCCTCGGTGTCCCGGAGGTCTCGTCGCTCCCGACCAGAGTACCGGTTCGAAAGGGCCATAACTTTTGATCCGACCGTTGGATCACTCTAAAATTTTCACAGGAGTTTCCGGACGCTGTTTTCCTTGGAGTAGAATTGGAATCTCTCCTCGATGTCCCGGAGGTCTCGTCGCTCCCGACCAGAGTACCGGTTCGAAAGGGCCATAACTTTTGATCCGACCGTTGGATAACTCTAAAATTTTCACAGGAGTTTCCGGACGCTGTTTTCCTTGGAGTAGAAGTGGAATCTCTCCTCGGTGTCCCGGAGGTCTCGTCGCTCCCGACCAGAGTACCGGTTCGAAAGGGCCATAACTTTTGATCCGACCGTTGGATCACTCTAAAATTTTCACAGGAGTTTCCGGACGCTGTTTTCCTTGGAGTAGAATTGGAATCTCTCCTCGGTGTCCCGGAGGTCTCGTCGCTCCAGACCAGAGTACCGGTTCGAAAGGGCCATAACTTTTGATCCGACCGTTGGATCACTCTAAAATTTTCACAGGAGTTTCCGGACGCTGTTTTCCTTGGAGCAGAGGTGGAATCTCCCCTCGGTGTCCCGGAGGTCTCGTCGCTCCCGACCAGAGTAGCGGTTCGAAAGGGCCATAACTTTTGATCCGACCGTTGGATCACTCTAAAATTTTCACAGGAGTTTCCGGACGCTGTTTTCCTTGGAGTAGAATTGGAATCTCTCCTCGGTGTCACGGAGGTCTCGTCGCTCCCGACCAGAGTAGCGGTTCGAAAGGGCCATAACTTTTGATCCGACCGTTGGATCACTCTAAAATTTTCACAGGAGTTTCCGGACGCTGTTTTCCTTGGAATAGAAGTGGAATCTCTCCTCGGTGTCCCGGAGGTCTCGTCACTCCAGACCAGAGTACCGGTTCGAAAGGGCCATAACTTTTGATCCGACCGTTGGATCACTTTAAAATTTTCACAGGAGTTTCCGGACGCTGTTTTCCTTGGAGTAGAATTGGAATCTCTCCTCGGTGTCCCGGAGGTCTCGTCGCTCCCGACCAGAGTACCGGTTCGAAAGGGCCATAACTTTTGATCCGACCGTTAGATCACTCTAAAATTTTCACAGGAGTTTCCGGACGCTGTTTTCCTTGGACTAGAAGTGGAATGTCTCCTCGGTGTCCCGGAGGTCTCGTCGCTCCAGACCAGAGTACCGGTTCGAAAGGGCCATAACTTTTGATCCGACCGTTGGATCACTCTAAAATTTTCATAGGAGTTTCCGGACGCTGTTTTCCTTGGAGTAGAATTGGAATCTCTCCTCGGTGTCCCGGAGGTCTCGTCGCTCCCGACCAGAGTACCGGTTCGAAAGGGCCATAACTTTTGATCCGACCGTTGGATCACTCTAAAATTTTCACAGGAGTTTCCGGACGCTGTTTTCCTTGGAGTAGAATTGGAATCTCTCCTCGATGTCCCGGAGGTCTCGTCGCTCCCGACCAGAGTACCGGTTCGAAAGGGCCATAACTTTTGATCCGACCGTTGGATAACTCTAAAATTTTCACAGGAGTTTCCGGACGCTGTTTTCCTTGGAGTAGAAGTGGAATCTCTCCTCGGTGTCCCGGAGGTCTCGTCGCTCCCGACCAGAGTACCGGTTCGAAAGGGCCATAACTTTTGATCCGACCGTTGGATCACTCTAAAATTTTCACAGGAGTTTCCGGACGCTGTTTTCCTTGGAATAGAAGTGGAATGTCTCCTCGGTGTCCCGGAGGTCTCGTCGCTCCAGACCAGAGTACCGGTTCGAAAGGGCCATAACTTTTGATCCGACCGTTGGATCACTCTAAAATTTTCATAGGAGTTTCCGGACGCTGTTTTCCTTGGAGTAGAATTGGAATCTCTCCTCGGTGTCCCGGAGGTCTCGTCGCTCCCGACCAGAGTACCGGTTCGAAAGGGCCATAACTTTTGATCCGACCGTTGGATCACTCTAAAATTTTCACAGGAGTTTCCGGACGCTGTTTTCCATGGAATAGAAGTGGAATGTCTCCTCGGTGTCCCGGAGGTCTCGTCGCTCCAGACCAGAGTACCGGTTCGAAAGGGCCATAACTTTTGATCCGACCGTTGGATCACTCTAAAATTTTCACAGGAGTTTCCGGACGCTGTTTTCCTTGGAATAGAAGTGGAATGTCGCCTCGGTGTCCCGGAGGTCTCGTCGCTCCAGACCAGAGTACCGGTTCGAAAGGACCATAACTTTTGATCCGACCGTTGGATCACTCTAAAATTTTCACAGGAGTTGTGGAATCTCTCCTCGGTGTCCCGGAGGTCTCGTCGCTTCCGACCAGAGTACCGGTTCGAAAGGGCCATAACTTTTGATCCGACCGTTGGATCACTCTAAAATTTTCACAGGAGTTTCCGGACGCTGTTTTCCTTGGAGTAGAAGTGGAATCTCTTTTCGGTGTCACGGAGGTCTCGTCGCTCCAGACAGAGTACCGGTTCGAAAGGGCCATAACTTTTGATCCGACCGTTGGATCACTCTAAAATTTTCACAGGAGTTTCCGGACGCTGTTTTCCTTGGAGTAGAATTGGAATCTCTCCTCGGTGTCCCGGATGTCTCGTCGCTCCCGACCAGAGTAGCGGTTCGAAAGGGCCATAACTTTTGATCCGACCGTTGGATCACTCTAAAATTTTCACAGGAGTTTCCGGACGCTGTTTTCCTTGGAATAGAAGTGGAATCTCTCCTCGGTGTCCCGGAGGTCTCGTCGCTCCAGACCAGAGTACCGGTTCGAAAGGGCCATAACTTTTGATCCGACCGTTGGATCACTCTAAAATTTTCACAGGAGTTTCCGGACGCTGTTTTCCTTGGAGTAGAATTGGAATCTCTCCTCGGTGTCCCGGAGGTCTCGTCGCTCCCGACCAGACTACCGGTTCGAAAGGGCCATAACTTTTGATCCGACCGTTAGATCACTCTAAAATTTTCACAGGAGTTTCCGGACGCTGTTTTCCTTGGAATAGAAGTGGAATCTCTCCTCGGTGTCCCGGAGGTCTCGTCGCTCCCGACCAGAGTACCGGTTCGAAAGGGCCATAACTTTTGATCCGACCGTTGGATCACTCTAAAATTTTCACAGGAGTTTCCGGACGCTGTTTTCCTTGGAGTAGAAGTGGAATCTCTCCTCGGTGTCCCATAGGTCTCGTCGGTCCCGACCGGAGTACCGGTTCGAAAGGGCCATAACTTTTGATCCGACCGTTGGATCACTCTAAAATTTTCACAGGAGTTTCCGGACGCTGTTTTCCTTGGAGTAGAATTGGAATCTCTCCTCGGTGTCCCGGAGGTCTCGTCGCTCCCGACCAGAGTACCGGTTCGAAAGGGCCATAACTTTTGATCCGACAGTTGGATCACTCTAAAATTTTCACAGGAGTTTCCGGACGCTGTTTTCCTTGGAATAGAAGTGGAATCTCTCCTCGGTGTCCCGGAGGTCTCGTCGCTCCAGACCAGAGTACCGGTTCGAAAGGGCCATAACTTTTGATCCGACCGTTGGATCACTCTAAAATTTTCACAGGAGTTTCCGGACGCTGTTTTCCTTGGAGTAGAATTGGAATCTCTCCTCGGTGTCCCGGAGGTCTCGTCGCTCCCGACCAGAGTAGCGGTTCGAAAGGGCCATAACTTTTGATCCGACCGTTGGATCACTCTAAAATTTTCACAGGAGTTTCCGGACGCTGTTTTCCTTGGAGCAGAGGTGGAATCTCCCCTCGGTGTCCCGGAGGTCTCGTCGCTCCCGACCAGAGTACCGCTTCGATAGGGCCATAACTTTTGATCCGACCGTTGGATCACTCTAAAATTTTCACAGGAGTTTCCGGACGCTGTTTTCCTTGGAGCAGAGGTGGAATCTCCCCTCGGTGTCCCGGAGGTCTCGTCGCTCCCGACCAGAGTACCGGTTTGAAAGGGCCATAACTTTTGATCCGACCGTTGGATCACTCTAAAATTTTCACAGGAGTTTCCGGACGCTGTTTTCCTTGGAATAGAAGTGGAATGTCGCCTCGGTGTCCCGGAGGTCTCGTCGCTCCAGACCAGAGTACCGGTTCGAAAGGACCATAACTTTTGATCCGACCGTTGGATCACTCTAAAATTTTCACAGGAGTTTCCGGACGCTGTTTTCCTTGGAGTAGAATTGGAATCTCTCCTCGGTGTCCCGGAGGTCTCGTCGCTCCCGACCAGAGTATCGGTTCGAAAGGGCCATAACTTTTGATCCGACCGTTGGATCACTCTAAAATTTTCACAGGAGTTTCCGGACGCTGTTTTCCTTGGAATAGAAGTGGAATCTCTCCTCGGTGTCCCGGAGGTCTCGTCGCTCTAGACCAGAGTACCGGTTCG
The DNA here is from genome assembly GCF_951802175.1 of Populus nigra. Taxonomy (NCBI): domain Eukaryota; kingdom Viridiplantae; phylum Streptophyta; class Magnoliopsida; order Malpighiales; family Salicaceae; genus Populus; species Populus nigra. The sequence continues at coordinate 23,813,901 of NC_084853.1, forward strand.
AAAGGGCCATAACTTTTGATCCGACCGTTGGATCACTCTAAAATTTTCACAGGAGTTTCCGGACGCTGTTTTCCTTGGAGTAGAATTGGAATCTCTCCTCGGTGTCCCGGAGGTCTCGTCGCTCCCGACCAGAGTAGCGGTTCGAAAGGGCCATAACTTTTGATCCGACCGTTGGATCACTCTAAAATTTTCACAGGAGTTTCCGGACGCTGTTTTCCTTGGAATAGAAGTGGAATCTCTCCTCGGTGTCCCGGAGGTCTCGTCACTCCAGACCAGAGTACCGGTTCGAAAGGGCCATAACTTTTGATCCGACCGTTGGATCACTCTAAAATTTTCACAGGAGTTTCCGGACGCTGTTTTCCTTGGAGTAGAAGTGGAATCTCTCCTCGGTGTCCCATAGGTCTCGTCGGTCCCGACCGGAGTACCGGTTCGAAAGGGCCATAACTTTTGATCCGACAGTTGGATCACTCTAAAATTTTCACAGGAGTTTCCGGACGCTGTTTTCCTTGGAATAGAAGTGGAATCTCTCCTCGGTGTCCCGGAGGTCTCGTCGCTCCAGACCAGAGTACCGGTTCGAAAGGGCCATAACTTTTGATCCGACCGTTGGATCACTCTAAAATTTTCACAGGAGTTTCCGGACGCTGTTTTCCTTGGAGTAGAATTGGAATCTCTCCTCGGTGTCCCGGAGGTCTCGTCGCTCCCGACCAGAGTAGCGGTTCGAAAGGGCCATAACTTTTGATCCGACCGTTGGATCACTCTAAAATTTTCACAGGAGTTTCCGGACGCTGTTTTCCTTGGAGCAGAGGTGGAATCTCCCCTCGGTGTCCCGGAGGTCTCGTCGCTCCCGACCAGAGTACCGATTCGATAGGGCCATAACTTTTGATCCGACCGTTGGATCACTCTAAAATTTTCACAGGAGTTTCCGGACGCTGTTTTCCTTGGAGCAGAGGTGGAATCTCCCCTCGGTGTCCCGGAGGTCTCGTCGCTCCCGACCAGAGTACCGGTTTGAAAGGGCCATAACTTTTGATCCGACCGTTGGATCACTCTAAAATTTTCACAGGAGTTTCCGGACGCTGTTTTCCTTGGAATAGAAGTGGAATGTCGCCTCGGTGTCCCGGAGGTCTCGTCGCTCCAGACCAGAGTACCGGTTCGAAAGGACCATAACTTTTGATCCGACCGTTGGATCACTCTAAAATTTTCACAGGAGTTTCCGGACGCTGTTTTCCTTGGAGTAGAATTGGAATCTCTCCTCGGTGTCCCGGAGGTCTCGTCGCTCCCGACCAGAGTATCGGTTCGAAAGGGCCATAACTTTTGATCCGACCGTTGGATCACTCTAAAATTTTCACAGGAGTTTCCGGACGCTGTTTTCCTTGGAATAGAAGTGGAATCTCTCCTCGGTGTCCCGGAGGTCTCGTCGCTCCAGACCAGAGTACCGGTTCGAAAGGGCCATAACTTTTGATCCGACCGTTGGATCACTCTAAAATTTTCACAGGAGTTTCCGGACGCTGTTTTCCTTGGAGTAGAATTGGAATCTCTCCTCGGTGTCCCGGAGGTCTCGTCGCTCCCGACCAGAGTAGCGGTTCGAAAGGGCCATAACTTTTGATCCGACCGTTGGATCACTCTAAAATTTTCACAGGAGTTTCCGGACGCTGTTTTCCTTGGAGCAGAGGTGGAATCTCCCCTCGGTGTCCCGGAGGTCTCGTCGCTCCCGACCAGAGTACCGATTCGATAGGGCCATAACTTTTGATCCGACCGTTGGATCACTCTAAAATTTTCACAGGAGTTTCCGGACGCTGTTTTCCTTGGAATAGAAGTGGAATCTCTCCTCGGTGTCCCGGAGGTCTCGTCACTCCAGACCAGAGTACCGGTTCGAAAGGGCCATAACTTTTGATCCGACCGTTGGATCACTCTAAAATTTTCACAGGAGTTTCCGGACGCTGTTTTCCTTGGAGTAGAAGTGGAATCTCTCCTCGGTGTCCCATAGGTCTCGTCGGTCCCGACCGGAGTACCGGTTCGAAAGGGCCATAACTTTTGATCCGACCGTTGGATCACTCTAAAATTTTCACAGGAGTTTCCGGACGCTGTTTTCCTTGGAGTAGAATTGGAATCTCTCCTCGGTGTCCCGGAGGTCTCGTCGCTCCCGACCAGAGTACCGGTTCGAAAGGGCCATAACTTTTGATCCGACAGTTGGATCACTCTAAAATTTTCACAGGAGTTTCCGGACGCTGTTTTCCTTGGAATAGAAGTGGAATCTCTCCTCGGTGTCCCGGAGGTCTCGTCGCTCCAGACCAGAGTACCGGTTCGAAAGGGCCATAACTTTTGATCCGACCGTTGGATCACTCTAAAATTTTCACAGGAGTTTCCGGACGCTGTTTTCCTTGGAGTAGAATTGGAATCTCTCCTCGGTGTCCCGGAGGTCTCGTCGCTCCCGACCAGAGTAGCGGTTCGAAAGGGCCATAACTTTTGATCCGACCGTTGGATCACTCTAAAATTTTCACAGGAGTTTCCGGACGCTGTTTTCCTTGGAGCAGAGGTGGAATCTCCCCTCGGTGTCCCGGAGGTCTCGTCGCTCCCGACCAGAGTACCGATTCGATAGGGCCATAACTTTTGATCCGACCGTTGGATCACTCTAAAATTTTCACAGGAGTTTCCGGACGCTGTTTTCCTTGGAGCAGAGGTGGAATCTCCCCTCGGTGTCCCGGAGGTCTCGTCGCTCCCGACCAGAGTACCGGTTTGAAAGGGCCATAACTTTTGATCCGACCGTTGGATCACTCTAAAATTTTCACAGGAGTTTCCGGACGCTGTTTTCCTTGGAATAGAAGTGGAATGTCGCCTCGGTGTCCCGGAGGTCTCGTCGCTCCAGACCAGAGTACCGGTTCGAAAGGACCATAACTTTTGATCCGACCGTTGGATCACTCTAAAATTTTCACAGGAGTTTCCGGACGCTGTTTTCCTTGGAGTAGAATTGGAATCTCTCCTCGGTGTCCCGGAGGTCTCGTCGCTCCCGACCAGAGTATCGGTTCGAAAGGGCCATAACTTTTGATCCGACCGTTGGATCACTCTAAAATTTTCACAGGAGTTTCCGGACGCTGTTTTCCTTGGAATAGAAGTGGAATCTCTCCTCGGTGTCCCGGAGGTCTCGTCGCTCCAGACCAGAGTACCGGTTCGAAAGGGCCATAACTTTTGATCCGACCGTTGGATCACTCTAAAATTTTCACAGGAGTTTCCGGACGCTGTTTTCCTTGGAGTAGAATTGGAATCTCTCCTCGGTGTCCCGGAGGTCTCGTCGCTCCCGACCAGAGTAGCGGTTCGAAAGGGCCATAACTTTTGATCCGACCGTTGGATCACTCTAAAATTTTCACAGGAGTTTCCGGACGCTGTTTTCCTTGGAATAGAAGTGGAATCTCTCCTCGGTGTCCCGGAGGTCTCGTCACTCCAGACCAGAGTACCGGTTCGAAAGGGCCATAACTTTTGATCCGACCGTTGGATCACTCTAAAATTTTCACAGGAGTTTCCGGACGCTGTTTTCCTTGGAGTAGAAGTGGAATCTCTCCTCGGTGTCCCATAGGTCTCGTCGGTCCCGACCAGAGTACCGGTTCGAAAGGGCCATAACTTTTGATCCGACCGTTGGATCACTCTAAAATTTTCACAGGAGTTTCCGGACGCTGTTTTCCTTGGAGTAGAATTGGAATCTCTCCTCGGTGTCCCGGAGGTCTTGTCGCTCCCGACCAGAGTACCGGTTCGAAAGGGCCATAACTTTTGATCTGACCGTTGGATCACTCTAAAATTTTCACAGGAGTTTCCGGACGCTGTTTTCCTTGGAATAGAAGTGGAATCTCTCCTCGGTGTCCCGGAGGTCTCGTCGCTCCAGACCAGAGTACCGGTTCGAAAGGGCCATAACTTTTGATCCGACCGTTGGATCACTCTAAAATTTTCACAGGAGTTTCCGGACGCTGTTTTCCTTGGAGTAGAATTGGAATCTCTCCTCGGTGTCCCGGAGGTCTCGTCGCTCCCGACCAGAGTAGCGGTTCGAAAGGGCCATAACTTTTGATCCGACCGTTGGATCACTCTAAAATTTTCACAGGAGTTTCCGGACGCTGTTTTCCTTGGAATAGAAGTGGAATCTCTCCTCGGTGTCCCGGAGGTCTCGTCACTCCAGACCAGAGTACCGGTTCGAAAGGGCCATAACTTTTGATCCGACCGTTGGATCACTCTAAAATTTTCACAGGAGTTTCCGGACGCTGTTTTCCTTGGAGTAGAAGTGGAATCTCTCCTCGGTGTCCCATAGGTCTCGTCGGTCCCGACCAGAGTACCGGTTCGAAAGGGCCATAACTTTTGATCCGACCGTTGGATCACTCTAAAATTTTCACAGGAGTTTCCGGACGCTGTTTTCCTTGGAGTAGAAGTGGAATCTCTCCTCGGTGTCCCGGAGGTCTCGTCGCTCCCGACCAGACTACCGGTTCGAAAGGGCCATAACTTTTGATCCGACCGTTGGATCACTCTAAAATTTTCACAGGAGTTGTGGAATCTCTCCTCGGTGTCCCGGAGGTCTCGTCGCTCCCGACCAGAGTACCGGTTTGAAAGGGCCATAACTTTTGATCCGACCGTTGGATCACTCTAAAATTTTCACAGGAGTTTCCGGACGCTGTTTTCCTTGGAGCAGAGGTGGAATCTCCCCTCGGTGTCCCGGAGGTCTCGTCGCTCCAGACCAGAGTACCGGTTCGAAAGGACCATAACTTTTGATCCGACCGTTGGATCACTCTAAAATTTTCACAGGAGTTTCCGGACGCTGTTTTCCTTGGAATAGAAGTGGAATCTCTCCTCGGTGTCCCGGAGGTCTCGTCGCTCCAGACCAGAGTACCGGTTCGAAAGGGCCATAACTTTTGATCCGACCGTTGGATCACTCTAAAATTTTCACAGGAGTTTCCGGACGCTGTTTTCCTTGGAGTAGAATTGGAATCTCTCCTCGGTGTCCCGGAGGTCTCGTCGCTCCCGACCAGAGTAGCGGTTCGAAAGGGCCATAACTTTTGATCCGACCGTTGGATCACTCTAAAATTTTCACAGGAGTTTCCGGACGCTGTTTTCCTTGGAGCAGAGGTGGAATCTCCCCTCGGTGTCCCGGAGGTCTCGTCGCTCCCGACCAGAGTACCGATTCGATAGGGCCATAACTTTTGATCCGACCGTTGGATCACTCTAAAATTTTCACAGGAGTTTCCGGACGCTGTTTTCCTTGGAGCAGAGGTGGAATCTCCCCTCGGTGTCCCGGAGGTCTCGTCGCTCCCGACCAGAGTACCGGTTCGAAAGGGCCATAACTTTTGATCCGACCGTTGGATCACTCTAAAATTTTCACAGGAGTTTCCGGACGCTGTTTTCCTTGGAATAGAAGTGGAATGTCGCCTCGGTGTCCCGGAGGTCTCGTCGCTCCAGACCAGAGTACCGGTTCGAAAGGACCATAACTTTTGATCCGACCGTTGGATCACTCTAAAATTTTCACAGGAGTTTCCGGACGCTGTTTTCCTTGGAGTAGAATTGGAATCTCTCCTCGGTGTCCCGGAGGTCTCGTCGCTCCAGACCAGAGTACCGGTTCGAAAGGGCCATAACTTTTGATCCGACCGTTGGATCACTCTAAAATTTTCACAGGAGTTTCCGGACGCTGTTTTCCTTGGAGCAGAGGTGGAATCTCCCCTCGGTGTCCCGGAGGTCTCGTCGCTCCCGACCAGAGTACCGATTCGATAGGGCCATAACTTTTGATCCGACCGTTGGATCACTCTAAAATTTTCACAGGAGTTTCCGGACGCTGTTTTCCTTGGAGCAGAGGGGGAATCTCCCCTCGGTGTCCCGGAGGTCTCGTCGCTCCCGACCAGAGTACCGGTTCGAAAGGGCCATAACTTTTGATCCGACCGTTGGATCACTCTAAAATTTTCACAGGAGTTTCCGGACGCTGTTTTCCTTGGAATAGAAGTGGAATGTCGCCTCGGTGTCCCGGAGGTCTCGTCGCTCCAGACCAGAGTACCGGTTCGAAAGGACCATAACTTTTGATCCGACCGTTGGATCACTCTAAAATTTTCACAGGAGTTTCCGGACGCTGTTTTCCTTGGAGTAGAATTGGAATCTCTCCTCGGTGTCCCGGATGTCTCGTCGCTCCCGACCAGAGTAGCGGTTCGAAAGGGCCATAACTTTTGATCCGACCGTTGGATCACTCTAAAATTTTCACAGGAGTTTCCGGACGCTGTTTTCCTTGGAATAGAAGTGGAATCTCTCCTCGGTGTCCCGGAGGTCTCGTCGCTCCAGACCAGAGTACCGGTTCGAAAGGGCCATAACTTTTGATCCGACCGTTCGATCACTCTAAAATTTTCACAGGAGTTTCCGGACGCTGTTTTCCTTGGAGTAGAATTGGAATCTCTCCTCGGTGTCCCGGAGGTCTCGTCGCTCCCGACCAGACTACCGGTTCGAAAGGGCCATAACTTTTGATCCGACCGTTGGATCACTCTAAAATTTTCACAGGAGTTTCCGGACGCTGTTTTCCTTGGAATAGAAGTGGAATGTCGCCTCGGTGTCCCGGAGGTCTCGTCGCTCCAGACCAGAGTACCGGTTCGAAAGGACCATAACTTTTGATCCGACCGTTGGATCACTCTAAAATTTTCACAGGAGTTTCCGGACGCTGTTTTCCTTGGAGTAGAAGTGGAATCTCTCCTCGGTGTCCCATAGGTCTCGTCGGTCCCGACCGGAGTACCGGTTCGAAAGGGCCATAACTTTTGATCCGACCGTTGGATCACTCTAAAATTTTCACAGGAGTTTCCGGACGCTGTTTTCCTTGGAGTAGAATTGGAATCTCTCCTCGGTGTCCCGGAGGTCTCGTCGCTCCCGACCAGAGTACCGGTTCGAAAGGGCCATAACTTTTGATCCGACAGTTGGATCACTCTAAAATTTTCACAGGAGTTTCCGGACGCTGTTTTCCTTGGAATAGAAATGGAATCTCTCCTCGGTGTCCCGGAGGTCTCGTCGCTCCAGACCAGAGTACCGGTTCGAAAGGGCCATAACTTTTGATCCGACCGTTGGATCACTCTAAAATTTTCACAGGAGTTTCCGGACGCTGTTTTCCTTGGAGTAGAATTGGAATCTCTCCTCGGTGTCCCGGAGGTCTCGTCGCTCCCGACCAGAGTAGCGGTTCGAAAGGGCCATAACTTTTGATCCGACCGTTGGATCACTCTAAAATTTTCACAGGAGTTTCCGGACGCTGTTTTCCTTGGAGCAGAGGTGGAATCTCCCCTCGGTGTCCCGGAGGTCTCGTCGCTCCCGACCAGAGTACCGATTCGATAGGGCCATAACTTTTGATCCGACCGTTGGATCACTCTAAAATTTTCACAGGAGTTTCCGGACGCTGTTTTCCTTGGAGCAGAGGTGGAATCTCCCCTCGGTGTCCCGGAGGTCTCGTCGCTCCCGACCAGAGTACCGGTTCGAAAGGGCCATAACTTTTGATCCGACCGTTGGATCACTCTAAAATTTTCACAGGAGTTTCCGGACGCTGTTTTCCTTGGAATAGAAGTGGAATGTCGCCTCGGTGTCCCGGAGGTCTCGTCGCTCCAGACCAGAGTACCGGTTCGAAAGGACCATAACTTTTGATCCGACCGTTGGATCACTCTAAAATTTTCACAGGAGTTTCCGGACGCTGTTTTCCTTGGAGTAGAATTGGAATCTCTCCTCGGTGTCCCGGAGGTCTCGTCGCTCCAGACCAGAGTACCGGTTCGAAAGGGCCATAACTTTTGATCCGACCGTTGGATCACTCTAAAATTTTCACAGGAGTTTCCGGACGCTGTTTTCCTTGGAGCAGAGGTGGAATCTCCCCTCGGTGTCCCGGAGGTCTCGTCGCTCCCGACCAGAGTACCGATTCGATAGGGCCATAACTTTTGATCCGACCGTTGGATCACTCTAAAATTTTCACAGGAGTTTCCGGACGCTGTTTTCCTTGGAGCAGAGGTGGAATCTCCCCTCGGTGTCCCGGAGGTCTCGTCGCTCCCGACCAGAGTACCGGTTCGAAAGGGCCATAACTTTTGATCCGACCGTTGGATCACTCTAAAATTTTCACAGGAGTTTCCGGACGCTGTTTTCCTTGGAGTAGAAGTGGAATGTCGCCTCGGTGTCCCGGAGGTCTCGTCGCTCCAGACCAGAGTACCGGTTCGAAAGGGCCATAACTTTTGATTCGACCGTTGGATCACTCTAAAATTTTCACAGGAGTTTCCGGACGCTGTTTTCCTTGGAATAGAAGTGGAATCTCTCCTCGGTGTCCCGGAGGTCTCGTCGCTCCCGACCAGAGTACCGGTTCGAAAGGGCCATAACTTTTGATCCGACCGTTGGATCACTCTAAAATTTTCACAGGAGTTTCCGGACGCTGTTTTCCTTGGAGTAGAAGTGGAATCTCTCCTCGGTGTCCCATAGGTCTCGTCGGTCCCGACCGGAGTACCGGTTCGAAAGGGCCATAACTTTTGATCCGACCGTTGGATCACTCTAAAATTTTCACAGGAGTTTCCGGACGCTGTTTTCCTTGGAGTAGAATTGGAATCTCTCCTCGGTGTCCCGGAGGTCTCGTCGCTCCCGACCAGACTACCGGTTCGAAAGGGCCATAACTTTTGATCCGACCGTTGGATCACTCTAAAATTTTCACAGGAGTTTCCGGACGCTGTTTTCCTTGGAATAGAAGTGGAATCTCTCCTCGGTGTCCCGGAGGTCTCGTCGCTCCAGACCAGAGTACCGGTTCGAAAGGGCCATAACTTTTGATCCGACCGTTGGATCACTCTAAAATTTTCACAGGAGTTTCCGGACGCTGTTTTCCTTGGAGTAGAATTGGAATCTCTCCTCGGTGTCCCGGAGGTCTCGTCGCTCCCGACCAGACTACCGGTTCGATAGGGCCATAACTTTTGATCCGACCGTTGGATCACTCTAAAATTTTCACAGGAGTTTCCGGACGCTGTTTTCCTTGGAATAGAAGTGGAATCTCCCCTCGGTGTCCCGGAGGTCTCGTCGCTCCAGACCAGAGTACCGGTTCGAAAGGACCATAACTTTTGATCCGACCGTTGGATCACTCTAAAATTTTCACAGGAGTTTCCGGACGCTGTTTTCCTTGGAGTAGAAGTGGAATCTCTCCTCGGTGTCCCATAGGTCTCGTCGGTCCCGACCGGAGTACCGGTTCGAAAGGGCCATAACTTTTGATCCGACCGTTGGATCACTCTAAAATTTTCACAGGAGTTTCCGGACGCTGTTTTCCTTGGAGTAGAATTGGAATCTCTCCTCGGTGTCCCGGATGTCTCGTCGCTCCAGACCAGAGTACCGGTTCGAAAGGGCCATAACTTTTGATCCGACCGTTGGATCACTCTAAAATTTTCACAGGAGTTTCCGGACGCTGTTTTCCTTGGAGCAGAGGTGGAATCTCCCCTCGGTGTCCCGGAGGTCTCGTCGCTCCCGACCAGAGTACCGCTTCGATAGGGCCATAACTTTTGATCCGACCGTTGGATCACTCTAAAATTTTCACAGGAGTTTCCGGACGCTGTTTTCCTTGGAGCAGAGGTGGAATCTCCCCTCGGTGTCCCGGAGGTCTCGTCGCTCCCGACCAGAGTACCGGTTCGAAAGGGCCATAACTTTTGATCCGACCGTTGGATCACTCTAAAATTTTCACAGGAGTTTCCGGACGCTGTTTTCCTTGGAGTAGAAGTGGAATGTCGCCTCGGTGTCCCGGAGGTCTCGTCGCTCCAGACCAGAGTACCGGTTCGAAAGGGCCATAACTTTTGATCCGACCGTTGGATCACTCTAAAATTTTCACAGGAGTTTCCGGACGCTGTTTTCCTTGGAGTAGAAGTGGAATCTCTCCTCGGTGTCCCATAGGTCTCGTCGGTCCCGACCGGAGTACCGGTTCGAAAGGGCCATAACTTTTGATCCGACCGTTGGATCACTCTAAAATTTTCACAGGAGTTTCCGGACGCTGTTTTCCTTGGAGTAGAATTGGAATCTCTCCTCGGTGTCCCGGAGGTCTCGTCGCTCCCGACCAGAGTACCGGTTCGAAAGGGCCATAACTTTTGATCCGACAGTTGGATCACTCTAAAATTTTCACAGGAGTTTCCGGACGCTGTTTTCCTTGGAATAGAAGTGGAATCTCTCCTCGGTGTCCCGGAGGTCTCGTCGCTCCAGACCAGAGTACCGGTTCGGAAGGGCCATAACTTTTGATCCGACCGTTGGATCACTCTAAAATTTTCACAGGAGTTTCCGGACGCTGTTTTCCTTGGAGTAGAATTGGAATCTCTCCTCGGTGTCCCGGAGGTCTCGTCGCTCCCGACCAGAGTAGCGGTTCGAAAGGGCCATAACTTTTGATCCGACCGTTGGATCACTCTAAAATTTTCACAGGAGTTTCCGGACGCTGTTTTCCTTGGAGCAGAGGTGGAATCTCCCCTCGGTGTCCCGGAGGTCTCGTCGCTCCCGACCAGAGTACCGATTCGATAGGGCCATAACTTTTGATCCGACCGTTGGATCACTCTAAAATTTTCACAGGAGTTTCCGGACGCTGTTTTCCTTGGAGCAGAGGTGGAATCTCCCCTCGGTGTCCCGGAGGTCTCGTCGCTCCCGACCAGAGTACCGGTTCGAAAGGGCCATAACTTTTGATCCGACCGTTGGATCACTCTAAAATTTTCACAGGAGTTTCCGGACGCTGTTTTCCTTGGAATAGAAGTGGAATGTCGCCTCGGTGTCCCGGAGGTCTCGTCGCTCCAGACCAGAGTACCGGTTCGAAAGGACCATAACTTTTGATCCGACCGTTGGATCACTCTAAAATTTTCACAGGAGTTTCCGGACGCTGTTTTCCTTGGAGTAGAATTGGAATCTCTCCTCGGTGTCCCGGAGGTCTCGTCGCTCCCGACCAGAGTAGCGGTTCGAAAGGGCCATAACTTTTGATCCGACCGTTGGATCACTCTAAAATTTTCACAGGAGTTTCCGGACGCTGTTTTCCTTGGAATGGAAGTGGAATCTCTCCTCGGTGTCCCGGAGGTCTCGTCGCTCCAGACCAGAGTACCGGTTCGAAAGGGCCATAACTTTTGATCCGACCGTTGGATCACTCTAAAATTTTCACAGGAGTTTCCGGACGCTGTTTTCCTTGGAGTAGAATTGGAATCTCTCCTCGGTGTCCCGGAGGTCTCGTCGCTCCCGACCAGAGTAGCGGTTCGAAAGGGCCATAACTTTTGATCCGACCGTTGGATCACTCTAAAATTTTCACAGGAGTTTCCGGACGCTGTTTTCCTTGGAATAGAAGTGGAATCTCTCCTCGGTGTCCCGGAGGTCTCGTCACTCCAGACCAGAGTACCGGTTCGAAAGGGCCATAACTTTTGATCCGACCGTTGGATCACTCTAAAATTTTCACAGGAGTTTCCGGACGCTGTTTTCCTTGGAGTAGAAGTGGAATCTCTCCTCGGTGTCCCATAGGTCTCGTCGGTCCCGACCAGAGTACCGGTTCGAAAGGGCCATAACTTTTGATCCGACCGTTGGATCACTCTAAAATTTTCACAGGAGTTTCCGGACGCTGTTTTCCTTGGAGTAGAATTGGAATCTCTCCTCGGTGTCCCGGAGGTCTCGTCGCTCCCGACCAGAGTACCGGTTCGAAAGGGCCATAACTTTTGATCTGACCGTTGGATCACTCTAAAATTTTCACAGGAGTTTCCGGACGCTGTTTTCCTTGGAATAGAAGTGGAATCTCTCCTCGGTGTCCCGGAGGTCTCGTCGCTCCAGACCAGAGTACCGGTTCGAAAGGGCCATAACTTTTGATCCGACCGTTGGATCACTCTAAAATTTTCACAGGAGTTTCCGGACGCTGTTTTCCTTGGAGTAGAATTGGAATCTCTCCTCGGTGTCCCGGAGGTCTCGTCGCTCCCGACCAGAGTAGCGGTTCGAAAGGGCCATAACTTTTGATCCGACCGTTGGATCACTCTAAAATTTTCACAGGAGTTTCCGCACGCTGTTTTCCTTGGAATAGAAGTGGAATCTCTCCTCGGTGTCCCGGAGGTCTCGTCACTCCAGACCAGAGTACCGGTTCGAAAGGGCCATAACTTTTGATCCGACCGTTGGATCACTCTAAAATTTTCACAGGAGTTTCCGGACGCTGTTTTCCTTGGAGTAGAAGTGGAATCTCTCCTCGGTGTCCCGGAGGTCTCGTCGCTCCCGACCAGACTACCGGTTCGAAAGGGCCATAACTTTTGATCCGACCGTTGGATCACTCTAAAATTTTCACAGGAGTTGTGGAATCTCTCCTCGGTGTCCCGGAGGTCTCGTCGCTCCCGACCAGAGTACCGGTTTGAAAGGGCCATAACTTTTGATCCGACCGTTGGATCACTCTAAAATTTTCACAGGAGTTTCCGGACGCTGTTTTCCTTGGAGTAGAATTGGAATCTCTCCTCGGTGTCCCGGATGTCTCGTCGCTCCCGACCAGAGTACCGGTTCGAAAGGGCCATAACTTTTGATCCGACCGTTGGATCACTCTAAAATTTTCACAGGAGTTTCCGGACGCTGTTTTCCTTGGAGCAGAGGTGGAATCTCCCCTCGGTGTCCCGGAGGTCTCGTCGCTCCCGACCAGAGTACCGGTTCGAAAGGGCCATAACTTTTGATCCGACCGTTGGATCACTCTAAAATTTTCACAGGAGTTTCCGGACGCTGTTTTCCTTGGAGTAGAATTGGAATCTCTCCTCGGTGTCCCGGAGGTCTCGTCGCTCCCGACCAGAGTACCGGTTCGAAAGGGCCATAACTTTTGATCCGACCGTTGGATCACTTTAAAATTTTCACAGGAGTTTCCGGACGCTGTTTTCCTTGGAGTAGAATTGGAATCTCTCCTCGGTGTCCCGGAGGTCTCGTCGCTCCCGACCAGAGTACCGGTTCGAAAGGGCCATAACTTTTGATCCGACCGTTGGATCACTCTAAAATTTTCACAGGAGTTTCCGGACGCTGTTTTCCTTGGACTAGAAGTGGAATGTCTCCTCGGTGTCCCGGAGGTCTCGTCGCTCCAGACCAGAGTACCGGTTCGAAAGGGCCATAACTTTTGATCCGACCGTTGGATCACTCTAAAATTTTCATAGGAGTTTCCGGACGCTGTTTTCCTTGGAGTAGAATTGGAATCTCTCCTCGGTGTCCCGGAGGTCTCGTCGCTCCCGACCAGAGTACCGGTTCGAAAGGGCCATAACTTTTGATCGGACCGTTGGATCACTCTAAAATTTTCACAGGAGTTTCAGGACGCTGTTTTCCTTGGAGTAGAATTGGAATCTCTCCTCGGTGTCCCGGAGGTCTCGTCGCTCCCGACCAGAGTACCGGTTCGAAAGGGCCATAACTTTTGATCCGACCGTTGGATCACTCTAAAATTTTCACAGGAGTTTCCGGACGCTGTTTTCCTTGGAGTAGAATTGGAATCTCTCCTCGGTGTCCCGGAGGTCTCGTCGCTCCCGACCAGAGTACCGGTTCGAAAGGGCCATAACTTTTGATCCGACCGTTGGATCACTCTAAAATTTTCACAGGAGTTTCCGGACGTTGTTTTCCTTGGAATAGAAGTGGAATGTCTCCTCGGTGTCCCGGAGGTCTCGTCGCTCCAGACCAGAGTACCGGTTCGAAAGGGCCATAACTTTTGATCCAACCGTTGGATCACTCTAAAATTTTCATAGGAGTTTCCGGACGCTGTTTTCCTTGGAGTAGAATTGGAATCTCTCCTCGGTGTCCCGGAGGTCTCGTCGCTCCCGACCAGAGTACCGGTTCGAAAGGGCCATAACTTTTGATCCGACCGTTGGATCACTCTAAAATTTTCACAGGAGTTTCCGGACGCTGTTTTCCTTGGATTAGAAGTGGAATGTCTCCTCGGTGTCCCTGAGGTCTCGTCGCTCCAGACCAGAGTACCGGTTCGAAAGGGCCATAACTTTTGATCCGACCGTTGGATCACTCTAAAATTTTCACAGGAGTTTCCGGACGCTGTTTTCCTTGGAGCAGAGGTGGAATCTCCCCTCGGTGTCCCGGAGGTCTCGTCGCTCCCGACCAGAGTACCGGTTCGAAAGGGCCATAACTTTTGATCCGACCGTTGGATCACTCTAAAATTTTCACAGGAGTTTCCGGACGCTGTTTTCCTTGGAGTAGAATTGGAATCTCTCCTCGGTGTCCCGGATGTCTCGTCGCTCCCGACCAGAGTACCGGTTCGAAAGGGCCATAACTTTTGATCCGACCGTTGGATCACTCTAAAATTTTCACAGGAGTTTCCGGACGCTGTTTTCCTTGGAGCAGAGGTGGAATCTCCCCTCGGTGTCCCGGAGGTCTCGTCGCTCCCGACCAGAGTACCGGTTCGAAAGGGCCATAACTTTTGATCCGACCGTTGGATCACTCTAAAATTTTCACAGGAGTTTCCGGACGCTGTTTTCCTTGGAGTAGAATTGGAATCTCTCCTCGGTGTCCCGGAGGTCTCGTCGCTCCCGACCAGAGTACCGGTTCGAAAGGGCCATAACTTTTGATCCGACCGTTGGATCACTTTAAAATTTTCACAGGAGTTTCCGGACGCTGTTTTCCTTGGAGTAGAATTGGAATCTCTCCTCGGTGTCCCGGAGGTCTCGTCGCTCCCGACCAGAGTACCGGTTCGAAAGGGCCATAACTTTTGATCCGACCGTTGGATCACTCTAAAATTTTCACAGGAGTTTCCGGACGCTGTTTTCCTTGGACTAGAAGTGGAATGTCTCCTCGGTGTCCCGGAGGTCTCGTCGCTCCAGACCAGAGTACCGGTTCGAAAGGGCCATAACTTTTGATCCGACCGTTGGATCACTCTAAAATTTTCATAGGAGTTTCCGGACGCTGTTTTCCTTGGAGTAGAATTGGAATCTCTCCTCGGTGTCCCGGAGGTCTCGTCGCTCCCGACCAGAGTACCGATTCGATAGGGCCATAACTTTTGATCCGACCGTTGGATCACTCTAAAATTTTCACAGGAGTTTCCGAACGCTGTTTTCCTTGGAGCAGAGGTGGAATCTCCCCTCGGTGTCCCGGAAGTCTCGTCGCTCCCGACCAGAGTACCGGTTCGAAAGGGCCATAACTTTTGATCCGACCGTTGAATCACTCTAAAATTTTCACAGGAGTTTCCGGACGCTGTTTTCCTTGGAATAGAAGTGGAATGTCGCCTCGGTGTCCCGGAGGTCTCGTCGCTCCAGACCAGAGTACCGGTTCGAAAGGGCCATAACTTTTGATCCGACCGTTGGATCACTCTAAAATTTTCACAGGAGTTTCCGGACGCTGTTTTCCTTGGATTAGAAGTGGAATGTCTCCTCGGTGTCCCTGAGGTCTCGTCGCTCCAGACCAGAGTACCGGTTCGAAAGGGCCATAACTTTTGATCCGACCGTTGGATCACTCTAAAATTTTCACAGGAGTTTCCGGACGCTGTTTTCCTTGGAGCAGAGGTGGAATCTCCCCTCGGTGTCCCGGAGGTCTCGTCGCTCCCGACCAGAGTACCGATTCGATAGGGCCATAACTTTTGATCCGACCGTTGGATCACTCTAAAATTTTCACAGGAGTTTCCGAACGCTGTTTTCCTTGGAGCAGAGGTGGAATCTCCCCTCGGTGTCCCGGAAGTCTCGTCGCTCCCGACCAGAGTACCGGTTCGAAAGGGCCATAACTTTTGATCCGACCGTTGAATCACTCTAAAATTTTCACAGGAGTTTCCGGACGCTGTTTTCCTTGGAATAGAAGTGGAATGTCGCCTCGGTGTCCCGGAGGTCTCGTCGCTCCAGACCAGAGTACCGGTTCGAAAGGGCCATAACTTTTGATCCGACCGTTGGATCACTCTAAAATTTTCACAGGAGTTTCCGGACGCTGTTTTCCTTGGAGTAGAATTGGAATCTCTCCTCGGTGTCCCGGAGGTCTCGTCGCTCCCGACCAGAGTAGCGGTTCGAAAGGGCCATAACTTTTGATCCGACCGTTGGATCACTCTAAAATTTTCACAGGAGTTTCCGGACGCTGTTTTCCTTGGAGCAGAGGTGGAATCTCCCCTCGGTGTCCCGGAGGTCTCGTCGCTCCCGACCAGAGTACCGATTCGATAGGGCCATAACTTTTGATCCGACCGTTGGATCACTCTAAAATTTTCACAGGAGTTTCCGGACGCTGTTTTCCTTGGAGCAGAGGTGGAATCTCCCCTCGGTGTCCCGGAGGTCTCGTCGGTCCCGACCAGAGTACCGGTTCGAAAGGGCCATAACTTTTGATCCGACCGTTGGATCACTCTAAAATTTTCACAGGAGTTTCCGGACGCTGTTTTCCTTGGAATAGAAGTGGAATGTCGCCTCGGTGTCCCGGAGGTCTCGTCGCTCCAGACCAGAGTACCGGTTCGAAAGGACCATAACTTTTGATCCGACCGTTGGATCACTCTAAAATTTTCACAGGAGTTTCCGGACGCTGTTTTCCTTGGAGTAGAATTGGAATCTCTCCTCGGTGTCCCGGAGGTCTCGTCGCTCCCGACCAGAGTATCGGTTCGAAAGGGCCATAACTTTTGATCCGACCGTTGGATCACTCTAAAATTTTCACAGGAGTTTCCGGACGCTGTTTTCCTTGGAGTAGAATTGGAATCTCTCCTCGGTGTCCCGGAGGTCTCGTCGCTCCCGACCAGAGTAGCGGTTCGAAAGGGCCATAACTTTTGATCCGACCGTTGGATCACTCTAAAATTTTCACAGGAGTTTCCGGACGCTGTTTTCCTTGGAATAGAAGTGGAATCTCTCCTCGGTGTCCCGGAGGTCTCGTCACTCCAGACCAGAGTACCGGTTCGAAAGGGCCATAACTTTTGATCCGACCGTTGGATCACTCTAAAATTTTCACAGGAGTTTCCGGACGCTGTTTTCCTTGGAGTAGAAGTGGAATCTCTCCTCGGTGTCCCATAGGTCTCGTCGGTCCCGACCAGAGTACCGGTTCGAAAGGGCCATAACTTTTGATCCGACCGTTGGATCACTCTAAAATTTTCACAGGAGTTTCCGGACGCTGTTTTCCTTGGAGTAGAATTGGAATCTCTCCTCGGTGTCCCGGAGGTCTCGTCGCTCCCGACCAGAGTACCGGTTCGAAAGGGCCATAACTTTTGATCCGACCGTTGGATCACTCTAAAATTTTCACAGGAGTTTCCGGACGCTGTTTTCCTTGGAATAGAAGTGGAATCTCTCCTCGGTGTCCCGGAGGTCTCGTCGCTCCAGACCAGAGTACCGGTTCGAAAGGGCCATAACTTTTGATCCGACCGTTGGATCACTCTAAAATTTTCACAGGAGTTTCCGGACGCTGTTTTCCTTGGAGTAGAATTGGAATCTCTCCTCGGTGTCCCGGAGGTCTCGTCGCTCCCGACCAGAGTACCGGTTCGAAAGGGCCATAACTTTTGATCCGACCGTTGGATCACTCTAAAATTTTCACAGGAGTTTCAGGACGCTGTTTTCCTTGGAGTAGAATTGGAATCTCTCCTCGGTGTCCCGGAGGTCTCGTCGCTCCCGACCAGAGTACCGGTTCGAAAGGGCCATAACTTTTGATCCGACCGTTGGATCACTCTAAAATTTTCACAGGAGTTTCCGGACGCTGTTTTCCTTGGAGTAGAATTGGAATCTCTCCTCGGTGTCCCGGAGGTCTCGTCGCTCCCGACCAGAGTACCGGTTCGAAAGGGCCATAACTTTTGATCCGACCGTTGGATCACTCTAAAATTTTCACAGGAGTTTCCGGACGTTGTTTTCCTTGGAATAGAAGTGGAATGTCTCCTCGGTGTCCCGGAGGTCTCGTCGCTCCAGACCAGAGTACCGGTTCGAAAGGGCCATAACTTTTGATCCAACCGTTGGATCACTCTAAAATTTTCATAGGAGTTTCCGGACGCTGTTTTCCTTGGAGTAGAATTGGAATCTCTCCTCGGTGTCCCGGAGGTCTCGTCGCTCCCGACCAGAGTACCGGTTCGAAAGGGCCATAACTTTTGATCCGACCGTTGGATCACTCTAAAATTTTCACAGGAGTTTCCGGACGCTGTTTTCCTTGGATTAGAAGTGGAATGTCTCCTCGGTGTCCCTGAGGTCTCGTCGCTCCAGACCAGAGTACCGGTTCGAAAGGGCCATAACTTTTGATCCGACCGTTGGATCACTCTAAAATTTTCACAGGAGTTTTCGGACGCTGTTTTCATTGGAGCAGAGGTGGAATCTCCCCTCGGTGTCCCGGAGGTCTCGTCGCTCCCGACCAGAGTACCGGTTCGAAAGGGCCATAACTTTTGATCCGACCGTTGGATCACTCTAAAATTTTCACAGGAGTTGTGGAATCTCTCCTCGGTGTCCCGGAGGTCTCGTCGCTTCCGACCAGAGTACCGGTTCGAAAGGGCCATAACTTTTGATCCGACCGTTGGATCACTCTAAAATTTTCACAGGAGTTGTGGAATCTCTCCTCGGTGTCCCGGAGGTCTCGTCGCTTCCGACCAGAGTACCGGTTCGAAAGGGCCATAACTTTTGATCCGACCGTTGGATCACTCTAAAATTTTCACAGGAGTTTCCGGACGCTGTTTTCCTTGGAGTAGAAGTGGAATCTCTTTCCGGTGTCACGGAGGTCTCGTCGCTCCAGACAGAGTACCGGTTCGAAAGGGCCATAACTTTTGATCCGACCGTTGGATCACTCTAAAATTTTCACAGGAGTTTCCGGACGCTGTTTTCCTTGGAGTAGAAGTAGAATCTCTCCTCGCTGTCACGGAGGTCTCGTCGCTCCAAACCAGAGTACCGGTTCGAAAGGGCCATAACTTTTGATCCGACCGTTGGATCACTCTAAAATTTTCACAGGAGTTTCCGGACGCTGTTTTCCTTGGAGTAGAATTGGAATCTCTCCTCGGTGTCCCGGAGGTCTCGTCGCTCCAGACCAGAGTACCGGTTCGAAAGGGCCATAACTTTTGATCCGACCGTTGGATCACTCTAAAATTTTCACAGGAGTTTCCGGATGCTGTTTTCCTTGGAGCAGAGGTGGAATCTCCCCTCGGTGTCCCGGAGGTCTCGTCGCTCCCGACCAGAGTACCGATTCGATAGGGCCATAACTTTTGATCCGACCGTTGGATCACTCTAAAATTTTCACAGGAGTTTCCGAACGCTGTTTTCCTTGGAGCAGAGGTGGAATCTCCCCTCGGTGTCCCGGAAGTCTCGTCGCTCCCGACCAGAGTACCGGTTCGAAAGGGCCATAACTTTTGATCCGACCGTTGAATCACTCTAAAATTTTCACAGGAGTTTCCGGACGCTGTTTTCCTTGGAATAGAAGTGGAATGTCGCCTCGGTGTCCCGGAGGTCTCGTCGCTCCAGACCAGAGTACCGGTTCGAAAGGGCCATAACTTTTGATCCGACCGTTGGATCACTCTAAAATTTTCACAGGAGTTTCCGGACGCTGTTTTCCTTGGAGTAGAATTGGAATCTCTCCTCGGTGTCCCGGAGGTCTCGTCGCTCCCGACCAGAGTAGCGGTTCGAAAGGGCCATAACTTTTGATCCGACCGTTGGATCACTCTAAAATTTTCACAGGAGTTTCCGGACGCTGTTTTCCTTGGAGCAGAGGTGGAATCTCCCCTCGGTGTCCCGGAGGTCTCGTCGCTCCCGACCAGAGTACCGATTCGATAGGGCCATAACTTTTGATCCGACCGTTGGATCACTCTAAAATTTTCACAGGAGTTTCCGGACGCTGTTTTCCTTGGAGCAGAGGTGGAATCTCCCCTCGGTGTCCCGGAGGTCTCGTCGCTCCCGACCAGAGTACCGGTTCGAAAGGGCCATAACTTTTGATCCGACCGTTGGATCACTCTAAAATTTTCACAGGAGTTTCCGGACGCTGTTTTCCTTGGAATAGAAGTGGAATGTCGCCTCGGTGTCCCGGAGGTCTCGTCGCTCCAGACCAGAGTACCGGTTCGAAAGGACCATAACTTTTGATCCGACCGTTGGATCACTCTAAAATTTTCACAGGAGTTTCCGGACGCTGTTTTCCTTGGAGTAGAATTGGAATCTCTCCTCGGTGTCCCGGAGGTCTCGTCGCTCCCGACCAGAGTATCGGTTCGAAAGGGCCATAACTTTTGATCCGACCGTTGGATCACTCTAAAATTTTCACAGGAGTTTCCGGACGCTGTTTTCCTTGGAATGGAAGTGGAATCTCTCCTCGGTGTCCCGGAGGTCTCGTCGCTCCAGACCAGAGTACCGGTTCGAAAGGGCCATAACTTTTGATCCGACCGTTGGATCACTCTAAAATTTTCACAGGAGTTTCCGGACGCTGTTTTCCTTGGAGTAGAATTGGAATCTCTCCTCGGTGTCCCGGAGGTCTCGTCGCTCCCGACCAGAGTAGCGGTTCGAAAGGGCCATAACTTTTGATCCGACCGTTGGATCACTCTAAAATTTTCACAGGAGTTTCCGGACGCTGTTTTCCTTGGAATAGAAGTGGAATCTCTCCTCGGTGTCCCGGAGGTCTCGTCACTCCAGACCAGAGTACCGGTTCGAAAGGGCCATAACTTTTGATCCGACCGTTGGATCACTCTAAAATTTTCACAGGAGTTTCCGGACGCTGTTTTCCTTGGAGTAGAAGTGGAATCTCTCCTCGGTGTCCCATAGGTCTCGTCGGTCCCGACCAGAGTACCGGTTCGAAAGGGCCATAACTTTTGATCCGACCGTTGGATCACTCTAAAATTTTCACAGGAGTTTCCGGACGCTGTTTTCCTTGGAGTAGAATTGGAATCTCTCCTCGGTGTCCCGGAGGTCTCGTCGCTCCCGACCAGAGTACCGGTTCGAAAGGGCCATAACTTTTGATCCGACCGTTGGATCACTCTAAAATTTTCACAGGAGTTTCCGGACGCTGTTTTCCTTGGAATAGAAGTGGAATCTCTCCTCGGTGTCCCGGAGGTCTCGTCGCTCCAGACCAGAGTACCGGTTCGAAAGGGCCATAACTTTTGATCCGACCGTTGGATCACTCTAAAATTTTCACAGGAGTTTCCGGACGCTGTTTTCCTTGGAGTAGAATTGGAATCTCTCCTCGGTGTCCCGGAGGTCTCGTCGCTCCCGACCAGAGTAGCGGTTCGAAAGGGCCATAACTTTTGATCCGACCGTTGGATCACTCTAAAATTTTCACAGGAGTTTCCGCACGCTGTTTTCCTTGGAATAGAAGTGGAATCTCTCCTCGGTGTCCCGGAGGTCTCGTCACTCCAGACCAGAGTACCGGTTCGAAAGGGCCATAACTTTTGATCCGACCGTTGGATCACTCTAAAATTTTCACAGGAGTTTCCGGACGCTGTTTTCCTTGGAGTAGAAGTGGAATCTCTCCTCGGTGTCCCGGAGGTCTCGTCGCTCCCGACAAGACTACCGGTTCGAAAGGGCCATAACTTTTGATCCGACCGTTGGATCACTCTAAAATTTTCACAGGAGTTGTGGAATCTCTCCTCGGTGTCCCGGAGGTCTCGTCGCTCCCGACCAGAGTACCGGTTTGAAAGGGCCATAACTTTTGATCCGACCGTTGGATCACTCTAAAATTTTCACAGGAGTTTCCGGACGCTGTTTTCCTTGGAGTAGAATTGGAATCTCTCCTCGGTGTCCCGGATGTCTCGTCGCTCCCGACCAGAGTACCGGTTCGAAAGGGCCATAACTTTTGATCCGACCGTTGGATCACTCTAAAATTTTCACAGGAGTTTCCGGACGCTGTTTTCCTTGGAGCAGAGGTGGAATCTCCCCTCGGTGTCCCGGAGGTCTCGTCGCTCCCGACCAGAGTACCGGTTCGAAAGGGCCATAACTTTTGATCCGACCGTTGGATCACTCTAAAATTTTCACAGGAGTTTCCGGACGCTGTTTTCCTTGGAGTAGAATTGGAATCTCTCCTCGGTGTCCCGGAGGTCTCGTCGCTCCCGACCAGAGTATCGGTTCGAAAGGGCCATAACTTTTGATCCGACCGTTGGATCACTCTAAAATTTTCACAGGAGTTTCCGGACGCTGTTTTCCTTGGAGTAGAATTGGAATCTCTCCTCGGTGTCCCGGAGGTCTCGTCGCTCCCGACCAGAGTAGCGGTTCGAAAGGGCCATAACTTTTGATCCGACCGTTGGATCACTCTAAAATTTTCACAGGAGTTTCCGGACGCTGTTTTCCTTGGAATAGAAGTGGAATCTCTCCTCGGTGTCCCGGAGGTCTCGTCACTCCAGACCAGAGTACCGGTTCGAAAGGGCCATAACTTTTGATCCGACCGTTGGATCACTCTAAAATTTTCACAGGAGTTTCCGGACGCTGTTTTCCTTGGAGTAGAAGTGGAATCTCTCCTCGGTGTCCCATAGGTCTCGTCGGTCCCGACCAGAGTACCGGTTCGAAAGGGCCATAACTTTTGATCCGACCGTTGGATCACTCTAAAATTTTCACAGGAGTTTCCGGACGCTGTTTTCCTTGGAGTAGAATTGGAATCTCTCCTCGGTGTCCCGGAGGTCTCGTCGCTCCCGACCAGAGTACCGGTTCGAAAGGGCCATAACTTTTGATCCGACCGTTGGATCACTCTAAAATTTTCACAGGAGTTTCCGGACGCTGTTTTCCTTGGAGTAGAATTGGAATCTCTCCTCGGTGTCCCGGAGGTCTCGTCGCTCCCGACCAGAGTACCGGTTCGAAAGGGCCATAACTTTTGATCCGACCGTTGGATCACTCTAAAATTTTCACAGGAGTTTCCGGACGTTGTTTTCCTTGGAATAGAAGTGGAATGTCTCCTCGGTGTCCCGGAGGTCTCGTCGCTCCAGACCAGAGTACCGGTTCGAAAGGGCCATAACTTTTGATCCAACCGTTGGATCACTCTAAAATTTTCATAGGAGTTTCCGGACGCTGTTTTCCTTGGAGTAGAATTGGAATCTCTCCTCGGTGTCCCGGAGGTCTCGTCGCTCCCGACCAGAGTACCGGTTCGAAAGGGCCATAACTTTTGATCCGACCGTTGGATCACTCTAAAATTTTCACAGGAGTTTCCGGACGCTGTTTTCCTTGGATTAGAAGTGGAATGTCTCCTCGGTGTCCCTGAGGTCTCGTCACTCCAGACCAGAGTACCGGTTCGAAAGGGCCATAACTTTTGATCCGACCGTTGGATCACTCTAAAATTTTCACAGGAGTTTTCGGACGCTGTTTTCATTGGAGCAGAGGTGGAATCTCCCCTCGGTGTCCCGGAGGTCTCGTCGCTCCCGACCAGAGTACCGGTTCGAAAGGGCCATAACTTTTGATCCGACCGTTGGATCACTCTAAAATTTTCACAGGAGTTGTGGAATCTCTCCTCGGTGTCCCGGAGGTCTCGTCGCTTCCGACCAGAGTACCGGTTCGAAAGGGCCATAACTTTTGATCCGACCGTTGGATCACTCTAAAATTTTCACAGGAGTTGTGGAATCTCTCCTCGGTGTCCCGGAGGTCTCGTCGCTTCCGACCAGAGTACCGGTTCGAAAGGGCCATAACTTTTGATCCGACCGTTGGATCACTCTAAAATTTTCACAGGAGTTTCCGGACGCTGTTTTCCTTGGAGTAGAAGTGGAATCTCTTTTCGGTGTCACGGAGGTCTCGTCGCTCCAGACAGAGTACCGGTTCGAAAGGGCCATAACTTTTGATCCGACCGTTGGATCACTCTAAAATTTTCACAGGAGTTTCCGGACGCTGTTTTCCTTGGAGTAGAAGTGGAATCTCTCCTCGCTGTCACGGAGGTCTCGTCACTCCAGACCAGAGTACCGGTTCGAAAGGGCCATAACTTTTGATCCGACCGTTGGATCACTCTAAAATTTTCACAGGAGTTTCCGGACGCTGTTTTCCTTGGAGTAGAAGTGGAATCTCTCCTCGGTGTCCCATAGGTCTCGTCGGTCCCGACCAGAGTACCGGTTCGAAAGGGCCATAACTTTTGATCCGACCGTTGGATCACTCTAAAATTTTCACAGGAGTTTCCGGACGCTGTTTTCCTTGGAGTAGAATTGGAATCTCTCCTCGGTGTCCCGGAGGTCTCGTCGCTCCCGACCAGAGTACCGGTTCGAAAGGGCCATAACTTTTGATCCGACCGTTGGATCACTCTAAAATTTTCACAGGAGTTTCCGGACGCTGTTTTCCTTGGAGTAGAATTGGAATCTCTCCTCGGTGTCCCGGAGGTCTCGTCGCTCCAGACCAGAGTACCGGTTCGAAAGGGCCATAACTTTTGATCCGACCGTTGGATCACTCTAAAATTTTCACAGGAGTTTCCGGACGCTGTTTTCCTTGGAGCAGAGGTGGAATCTCCCCTCGGTGTCCCGGAGGTCTCGTCGCTCCCGACCAGAGTACCGATTCGATAGGGCCATAACTTTTGATCCGACCGTTGGATCACTCTAAAATTTTCACAGGAGTTTCCGAACGCTGTTTTCCTTGGAGCAGAGGTGGAATCTCCCCTCGGTGTCCCGGAAGTCTCGTCGCTCCCGACCAGAGTACCGGTTCGAAAGGGCCATAACTTTTGATCCGACCGTTGAATCACTCTAAAATTTTCACAGGAGTTTCCGGACGCTGTTTTCCTTGGAATAGAAGTGGAATGTCGCCTCGGTGTCCCGGAGGTCTCGTCGCTCCAGACCAGAGTACCGGTTCGAAAGGACCATAACTTTTGATCCGACCGTTGGATCACTCTAAAATTTTCACAGGAGTTTCCGGACGCTGTTTTCCTTGGAGTAGAATTGGAATCTCTCCTCGGTGTCCCGGAGGTCTCGTCGCTTCCGACCAGAGTACCGGTTCGAAAGGGCCATAACTTTTGATCCGACCGTTGGATCACTCTAAAATTTTCACAGGAGTTTCCGGACGCTGTTTTCCTTGGAGTAGAAGTGGAATCTCTTTTCGGTGTCACGGAGGTCTCGTCGCTCCAGACAGAGTACCGGTTCGAAAGGGCCATAACTTTTGATCCGACCGTTGGATCACTCTAAAATTTTCACAGGAGTTTCCGGACGCTGTTTTCCTTGGAGTAGAAGTGGAATCTCTCCTCGCTGTCACGGAGGTCTCGTCGCTCCACACCAGAGTACCGGTTCGAAAGGGCCATAACTTTTGATCCGACCGTTGAATCACTCTAAAATTTTCACAGGAGTTTCCGGACGCTGTTTTCCTTGGAATAGAAGTGGAATGTCGCCTCGGTGTCCCGGAGGTCTCGTCGCTCCAGACCAGAGTACCGGTTCGAAAGGACCATAACTTTTGATCCGACCGTTGGATCACTCTAAAATTTTCACAGGAGTTTCCGGACGCTGTTTTCCTTGGAGTAGAATTGGAATCTCTCCTCGGTGTCCCGGAGGTCTCGTCCCTCCCGACCAGAGTAGCGGTTCGAAAGGGCCATAACTTTTGATCCGACCGTTGGATCACTCTAAAATTTTCACAGGAGTTTCCGGACGCTGTTTTCCTTGGAATAGAAGTGGAATCTCTCCTCGGTGTCCCGGAGGTCTCGTCGCTCCAGACAGAGTACCGGTTCGAAAGGGCCATAACTTTTGATCCGACCGTTGGATCACTCTAAAATTTTCACAGGAGTTTCCGGACGCTGTTTTCCTTGGAGTAGAAGTGGAATCTCTCCTCGCTGTCACGGAGGTCTCGTCGCTCCACACCAGAGTACCGGTTCGAAAGGGCCATAACTTTTGATCCGACCGTTGGATCACTCTAAAATTTTCACAGGAGTTTCCGGACGCTGTTTTCCTTGGAGTAGAAGTGGAATCTCTCCTCGCTGTCACGGAGGTCTCGTCGCTCCACACAAGAGTACCGGTTCGAAAGGGCCATAACTTTTGATCCGACCGTTGAATCACTCTAAAATTTTCACAGGAGTTTCCGGACGCTGTTTTCCTTGGAATAGAAGTGGAATGTCGCCTCGGTGTCCCGGAGGTCTCGTCGCTCCAGACCAGAGTACCGGTTCGAAAGGACCATAACTTTTGATCCGACCGTTGGATCACTCTAAAATTTTCACAGGAGTTTCCGGACGCTGTTTTCCTTGGAGTAGAATTGGAATCTCTCCTCGGTGTCCCGGAGGTCTCGTCGCTCCAGACCAGAGTACCGGTTCGAAAGGGCCATAACTTTTGATCCGACCGTTGGATCACTCTCAAATTTTCACAGGAGTTTCCGGACGCTGTTTTCCTTGGAGTATAAGTGGAATCTCTCCTCGGTGTCCCATAGGTCTCGTCGGTCCCGACCAGAGTACCGGTTCGAAAGGGCCATAACTTTTGATCCGACCGTTGGATCACTCTAAAATTTTCACAGGAGTTTCCGGACGCTGTTTTCCTTGGAGTAGAATTGGAATCTCTCCTCGGTGTCCCGGAGGTCTCGTCGCTCCCGACCAGAGTACCGGTTCGAAAGGGCCATAACTTTTGATCCGACCGTTGGATCACTCTAAAATTTTCACAGGAGTTTCCGGACGCTGTTTTCCTTGGAATAGAAGTGGAATCTCTCCTCGGTGTCCCGGAGGTCTCGTCGCTCCAGACCAGAGTACCGGTTCGAAAGGGCCATAACTTTTGATCCGACCGTTGGATCACTCTAAAATTTTCACAGGAGTTTCCGGACGCTGTTTTCCTTGGAGTAGAATTGGAATCTCTCCTCGGTGTCCCGGAGGTCTCGTCGCTCCCGACCAGAGTAGCGGTTCGAAAGGGCCATAACTTTTGATCCGACCGTTGGATCACTCTAAAATTTTCACAGGAGTTTCCGGACGCTGTTTTCCTTGGAATAGAAGTGGAATCTCTCCTCGGTGTCCCGGAGGTCTCGTCACTCCAGACCAGAGTACCGGTTCGAAAGGGCCATAACTATTGATCCGACCGTTGGATCACTCTAGAATTTTCACAGGAGTTTCCGGACGCTGTTTTCCTTGGAGTAGAAGTGGAATCTCTCCTCGGTGTCCCATAGGTCTCGTCGGTCCCGACCAGAGTACCGGTTCGAAAGGGCCATAACTTTTGATCCGACCGTTGGATCACTCTAAAATTTTCACAGGAGTTTCCGGACGCTGTTTTCCTTGGAGTAGAAGTGGAATCTCTCCTCGGTGTCCCGGAGGTCTCGTCGCGCCCGACCAGACTACCGGTTCGAAAGGGCCATAACTTTTGATCCGACCGTTGGATCACTCTAAAATTTTCACAGGAGTTTCCGGACGCTGTTTTTCTTGGAGTAGAATTGGAATCTCTCCTCGGTGTCCCGGAGGTCTCGTCGCTCCCGACCAGAGTACCGGTTCGAAAGGGCCATAACTTTTGATCCGACCGTTGGATCACTCTACAATTTTCACAGGAGTTTCCGGACGCTGTTTTCCTTGGAGTAGAAGTGGAATATCTCCTCGGTGTCCCGGAGGTCTCGTCGCTCCCGACCAGACTACCGGTTCGAAAGGGCCATAACTTTTGATCCGACCGTTGGATCACTCTAAAATTTTCACAGGAGTTTCCGGACGCTGTTTTCCTTGGAGTATAAGTGGAATCTCTCCTCGGTGTCCCATAGGTCTCGTCGGTCCCGACCAGAGTACCGGTTCGAAAGGGCCATAACTTTTGATCCGACCGTTGGATCACTCTAAAATTTTCACAGGAGTTTCCGGACGCTGTTTTCCTTGGAGTAGAATTGGAATCTCTCCTCGGTGTCCCGGAGGTCTCGTCGCTCCCGACCAGAGTACCGGTTCGAAAGGGCCATAACTTTTGATCCGACCGTTGGATCACTCTAAAATTTTCACAGGAGTTTCCGGACGCTGTTTTCCTTGGAATAGAAGTGGAATCTCTCCTCGGTGTCCCGGAGGTCTCGTCGCTCCAGACCAGAGTACCGGTTCGAAAGGGCCATAACTTTTGATCCGACCGTTGGATCACTCTAAAATTTTCACAGGAGTTTCCGGACGCTGTTTTCCTTGGAGTAGAATTGGAATCTCTCCTCGGTGTCCCGGAGGTCTCGTCGCTCCCGACTAGAGTACCGGTTCGAAAGGGCCATAACTTTTGATCCGACCGTTGGATCACTCTAAAATTTTCACAGGAGTTTTCGGACGCTGTTTTCCTTGGAATAGAAGTGGAATCTCTCCTCGGTGTCCCGGAGGTCTCGTCGCTCCAGACCAGATTACCGGTTCGAAAGGGCCATAACTTTTGATCCGACCGTTGGATCACTCTAAAATTTTCACAGGAGTTTCCGGACGCTGTTTTCCTTGGAGTAGAATTGGAATCTCTCCTCGGTGTTCCGGAGGTCTTGTCGCTCCCGACCAGAGTAGCGGTTCGATAGGGCCATAACTTTTGATCCGACCGTTGGATCACTCTAAAATTTTCACAGGAGTTTCCGGACGCTGTTTTCCTTGGAATAGAAGTGGAATCTCTCCTCGGTGTCCCGGAGGTCTCGTCACTCCAGACCAGAGTACCGGTTCGAAAGGGCCATAACTTTTGATCCGACCGTTGGATCACTCTAAAATTTTCACAGGAGTTTCCGGACGCTGTTTTCCTTGGAGTATAAGTGGAATCTCTCCTCGGTGTCCCATAGGTCTCGTCGGTCCCGACCAGAGTACCGGTTCGAAAGGGCCATAACTTTTGATCCGACCGTTGGATCACTCTAAAATTTTCACAGGAGTTTCCGGACGCTGTTTTCCTTGGAGTAGAATTGGAATCTCTCCTCGGTGTCCCGGAGGTCTCGTCGCTCCCGACCAGAGTACCGGTTCGAAAGGGCCATAACTTTTGATCCGACCGTTGGATCACTCTAAAATTTTCACAGGAGTTTCCGGACGCTGTTTTCCTTGGAATAGAAGTGGAATCTCTCCTCGGTGTCCCGGAGGTCTCGTCGCTCCAGACCAGAGTACCGGTTCGAAAGGGCCATAACTTTTGATCCGACCGTTGGATCACTCTAAAATTTTCACAGGAGTTTCCGGACGCTGTTTTCCTTGGAGTAGAATTGGAATCTCTCCTCGGTGTCCCGGAGGTCTCGTCGCTCCCGACCAGAGTAGCGGTTCGAAAGGGCCATAACTTTTGATCCGACCGTTGGATCACTCTAAAATTTTCACAGGAGTTTCCGGACGCTGTTTTCCTTGGAATAGAAGTGGAATCTCTCCTCGGTGTCCCGGAGGTCTCGTCACTCCAGACCAGAGTACCGGTTCGAAAGGGCCATAACTATTGATCCGACCGTTGGATCACTCTAGAATTTTCACAGGAGTTTCCGGACGCTGTTTTCCTTGGAGTAGAAGTGGAATCTCTCCTCGGTGTCCCATAGGTCTCGTCGGTCCCGACCAGAGTACCGGTTCGAAAGGGCCATAACTTTTGATCCGACCGTTGGATCACTCTAAAATTTTCACAGGAGTTTCCGGACGCTGTTTTCCTTGGAGTAGAAGTGGAATCTCTCCTCGGTGTCCCGGAGGTCTCGTCGCTCCCGACCAGACTACCGGTTCGAAAGGGCCATAACTTTTGATCCGACCGTTGGATCACTCTAAAATTTTCACAGGAGTTTGCGGACGCTGTTTTCCTTGGAGTAGAAGTGGAATCTCTCCTCGGTGTCCCGGAGGTCTCGTCGCTCCCGACCAGACTACCGGTTCGAAAGGGCCATAACTTTTGATCCGACCGTTGGATCACTCTAAAATTTTCACAGGAGTTTCCGGACGCTGTTTTCCTTGGAGTAGAAGTGGAATCTCTCCTCGGTGTCCCGGAGGTCTCGTCGCTCCCGACCAGACTACCGGTTCGAAAGGGCCATAACTTTTGATCCGACCGTTGGATCACTCTAAAATTTTCACAGGAGTTTCCGGACGCTGTTTTCCTTGGAGTAGAAATGGAATCTCTCCTCGGTGTCCCGGAGGTCTCGTCGCTCCCGACCAGACTACCGGTTCGAAAGGGCCATAACTTTTGATCCGACCGTTGGATCACTCTAAAATTTTCACAGGAGTTTCCGGACGCTGTTTTCCTTGGAGCAGAGGTGGAATCTCCCCTCGGTGTCCCGGAGGTCTCGTCGTTCCCGACCAGAGTACCGGTTCGAAAGGGCCATAACTTTTGATCCGACCGTTGGATCACTCTACAATTTTCACAGGAGTTTTCGGACGCTGTTTTCCTTGGAGTAGAAGTGGAATCTCTCCTCGGTGTCCCGGAGGTCTCGTCGCTCCCGACCAGACTACCGGTTCGAAAGGGCCATAACTTTTGATCCGACCGTTGGATCACTCTAAAATTTTCACAGGAGTTTCCGGACGCTGTTTTCCTTGGAGTAGAAGTGGAATCTCTCCTCGGTGTCCCGGAGGTCTCGTCGCTCCCGACCAGACTACCGGTTCGAAAGGGCCATAACTTTTGATCCGACCGTTGGATCACTCTAAAATTTTCACAGGAGTTGTGGAATCTCTCCTCGGTGTCCCGGAGGTCTCGTCGCTCCCGACCAGAGTACCGGTTTGAAAGGGCCATAACTTTTGATCCGACCGTTGGATCACTCTAAAATTTTCACAGGAGTTTCCGGACGCTGTTTTCCTTGGAGGAGAATTGGAATCTCTCCTCGGTGTCCCGGAGGTCTCGTCGCTCCCGACCAGAGTACCGGTTCGAAAGGGCCATAACTTTTGATCCGACCGTTGGATCACTCTAAAATTTTCACAGGAGTTTCCGGACGCTGTTTTCCTTGGAGCAGAGGTGGAATCTCCCCTCGGTGTCCCGGAGGTCTCGTCGCTCCCGACCAGAGTACCGGTTCGAAAGGGCCATAACTTTTGATCCGACCGTTGGATCACTCTAAAATTTTCACAGGAGTTTTCGGACGCTGTTTTCCTTGGAGTAGAAGTGGAATCTCTCCTCGGTGTCCCGGAGGTCTCGTCGCTCCCGACCAGACTACCGGTTCGAAAGGGCCATAACTTTTGATCCGACCGTTGGATCACTCTAAAATTTTCACAGGAGTTTCCGGACGCTGTTTTCCTTGGAGTAGAAGTGGAATCTCTCCTCGGTGTCCCGGAGGTCTCGTCGCTCCCGACCAGACTACCGGTTCGAAAGGGCCATAACTTTTGATCCGACCGTTGGATCACTCTAAAATTTTCACAGGAGTTTCCGGACGCTGTTTTCCTTGGAGTAGAAATGGAATCTCTCCTCGGTGTCCCGGAGGTCTCGTCGCTCCCGACCAGACTACCGGTTCGAAAGGGCCATAACTTTTGATCCGACCGTTGGATCACTCTAAAAATTTCACAGGAGTTTCCGGACGCTGTTTTCCTTGGAGCAGAGATGGAATCTCCCCTCGGTGTCCCGGAGGTCTCGTCGCTCCCGACCAGAGTACCGGTTCGAAAGGGCCATAACTTTTGATCCGACCGTTGGATCACTCTAAAATTTTCACAGGAGTTTCCGGACGCTGTTTTCCTTGGAGCAGAGGTGGAATCTCCCCTCGGTGTCCCGGAGGTCTCGTCGCTCCCGACCAGAGTACCGGTTCGAAAGGGCCATAACTTTTGATCCGACCGTTGGATCACTCTACAATTTTCACAGGAGTTTGCGGACGCTGTTTTCCTTGGAGTAGAAGTGGAATCTCTCCTCGGTGTCCCGGAGGTCTCGTCGCTCCCGACCAGACTACCGGTTCGAAAGGGCCATAACTTTTGATCCGACCGTTGGATCACTCTAAAATTTTCACAGGAGTTTGCGGACGCTGTTTTCCTTGGAGTAGAAGTGGAATCTCTCCTCGGTGTCCCGGAGGTCTCGTCGCTCCCGACCAGACTACCGGTTCGAAAGGGCCATAACTTTTGATCCGACCGTTGGATCACTCTAAAATTTTCACAGGAGTATCCGGACGCTGTTTTCCTTGGAGTAGAAGTGGAATCTCTCCTCGGTGTCCCGGAGGTCTCGTCGCTCCCGACCAGACTACCGGTTCGAAAGGGCCATAACTTTTGATCCGACCGTTGGATCACTCTAAAATTTTCACAGGAGTTTCCGGACGCTGTTTTCCTTGGAGCAGAGGTGGAATCTCCCCTCGGTGTCCCGGAGGTCTCGTCGCTCCTGACCAGAGTACCGGTTCGAAAGGGCCATAACTTTTGATCCGACCGTTGGATCACTCTACAATTTTCACAGGAGTTTTCGGACGCTGTTTTCCTTGGAGTAGAAGTGGAATCTCTCCTCGGTGTCCCGGAGGTCTCGTCGCTCCCGACCAGACTACCGGTTCGAAAGGGCCATAACTTTTGATCCGACCGTTGGATCACTCTAAAATTTTCACAGGAGTTTCCGGACGCTGTTTTCCTTGGAGTAGAAGTGGAATCTCTCCTCGGTGTCCCGGAGGTCTCGTCGCTCCCGACCAGACTACCGGTTCGAAAGGGCCATAACTTTTGATCCGACCGTTGGATCACTCTAAAAATTTCACAGGAGTTTGCGGACGCTGTTTTCCTTGGAGTAGAAGTGGAATCTCTCCTCGGTGTCCCGGAGGTCTCGTCGCTCCCGACCAGACTACCGGTTCGAAAGGGCCATAACTTTTGATCCGACCGTTGGATCACTCTAAAATTTTCACAGGAGTTTGCGGACGCTGTTTTCCTTGGAGTAGAAGTGGAATCTCTCCTCGGTGTCCCGGAGGTCTCGTCGTTCCCGACCAGACTACCGGTTCGAAAGGGCCATAACTTTTGATCCGACCGTTGGATCACTCTAAAATTTTCACAGGAGTTTCCGGACGCTGTTTTCCTTGGAGTAGAAGTGGAATCTCTCCTCGGTGTCCCGGAGGTCTCGTCGCTCCCGACCAGACTACCGGTTCGAAAGGGCCATAACTTTTGATCCGACCGTTGGATCACTCTAAAATTTTCACAGGAGTTTCCGGACGCTGATTTCCTTGGAGTAGAAATGGAATCTCTCCTCGGTGTCCCGGAGGTCTCGTCGCTCCCGACCAGACTACCGGTTCGAAAGGGCCATAACTTTTGATCCGACCGTTGGATCACTCTAAAAATTTCACAGGAGTTTCCGGACGCTGTTTTCCTTGGAGCAGAGGTGGAATCTCCCCTCGGTGTCCCGGAGGTCTCGTCGCTCCTGACCAGAGTACCGGTTCGAAAGGGCCATAACTTTTGATCCGACCGTTGGATCACTCTACAATTTTCACAGGAGTTTTCGGACGCTGTTTTCCTTGGAGTAGAAGTGGAATCTCTCCTCGGTGTCCCGGAGGTCTCGTCGCTCCCGACCAGACTACCGGTTCGAAAGGGCCATAACTTTTGATCCGACCGTTGGATCACTCTAAAATTTTCACAGGAGTTTCCGGACGCTGTTTTCCTTGGAGTAGAAGTGGAATCTCTCCTCGGTGTCCCGGAGGTCTCGTCGCTCCCGACCAGACTACCGGTTCGAAAGGGCCATAACTTTTGATCCGACCGTTGGATCACTCTAAAAATTTCACAGGAGTTTGCGGACGCTGTTTTCCTTGGAGTAGAAGTGGAATCTCTCCTCGGTGTCCCGGAGGTCTCGTCGCTCCCGACCAGACTACCGGTTCGAAAGGGCCATAACTTTTGATCCGACCGTTGGATCACTCTAAAATTTTCACAGGAGTTTGCGGACGCTGTTTTCCTTGGAGTAGAAGTGGAATCTCTCCTCGGTGTCCCGGAGGTCTCGTCGTTCCCGACCAGACTACCGGTTCGAAAGGGCCATAACTTTTGATCCGACCGTTGGATCACTCTAAAATTTTCACAGGAGTTTCCGGACGCTGTTTTCCTTGGAGTAGAAGTGGAATCTCTCCTCGGTGTCCCGGAGGTCTCGTCGCTCCCGACCAGACTACCGGTTCGAAAGGGCCATAACTTTTGATCCGACCGTTGGATCACTCTAAAATTTTCACAGGAGTTTGCGGACGCTGTTTTCCTTGGAGTAGAAGTGGAATCTCTCCTCGGTGTCCCGGAGGTCTCGTCGCTCCCGACCAGAGTACCGGTTCGAAAGGGCCATAACTTTTGATCCGACCGTTGGATCACTCTAAAATTTTCACAGGAGTTTCCGGACGCTGTTTTCCTTGGAGTAGAAATGGAATCTCTCCTCGATGTCCCGGAGGTCTCGTCGCTCCCGACCAGACTACCGGTTCGAAAGGGCCATAACTTTTGATCCGACCGTTGGATCACTCTAAAATTTTCACAGGAGTTTCCGGACGCTGTTTTCCTTGGAGCAGAGGTGGAATCTCCCCTCGGTGTCCCGGAGGTCTCGTCGCTCCCGACCAGAGTACCGGTTCGAAAGGGCCATAACTTTTGATCCGACCGTTGGATCACTCTACAATTTTCACAGGAGTTTTCGGACGCTGTTTTCCTTGGAGTAGAAGTGGAATCTCTCCTCGGTGTCCCGGAGGTCTCGTCGCTCCCGACCAGACTACCGGTTCGAAAGGGCCATAACTTTTGATCCGACCGTTGGATCACTCTAAAATTTTCACAGGAGTTTCCGGACGCTGTTTTCCTTGGAGTAGAAGTGGAATCTCTCCTCGGTGTCCCGGAGGTCTCGTCGCTCCCGACCAGACTACCGGTTCGAAAGGGCCATAACTTTTGATCCGACCGTTGGATCACTCTAAAATTTTCACAGGAGTTGTGGAATCTCTCCTCGGTGTCCCGGAGGTCTCGTCGCTCCCGACCAGACTACCGGTTCGAAAGGGCCATAACTTTTGATCCGACCGTTGGATCACTCTAAAATTTTCACAGGAGTTTGCGGACGCTGTTTTCCTTGGAGTAGAAGTGGAATCTCTCCTCGGTGTCCCGGAGGTCTCGTCGCTCCCGACCAGACTACCGGTTCGAAAGGGCCATAACTTTTGATCCGACCGTTGGATCACTCTAAAATTTTCACAGGAGTTGTGGAATCTCTCCTCGGTGTCCTGGAGGTCTCGTCGCTCCAGACCAGAGTACCGGTTTGAAAGGGCCATAACTTTTGATCCGACCGTTGGATCACTCTAAAATTTTCACAGGAGTTTCCGGACGCTGTTTTCCTTGGAGTAGAAGTGGAATCTCTCCTCGGTGTCCCGGAGGTCTCGTCGCTCCCGACCAGACTACCGGTTCGAAAGGGCCATAACTTTTGATCCGACCGTTGGATCACTCTAAAATTTTCACAGGAGTTTGCGGACGCTGTTTTCCTTGGAGTAGAAGTGGAATCTCTCCTCGGTGTCCCGGAGGTCTCGTCGCTCCCGACCAGAGTACCGGTTCGAAAGGGCCATAACTTTTGATCCGACCGTTGGATCACTCTAAAATTTTCACAGGAGTTTCCGGACGCTGTTTTCCTTGGAGTAGAAATGGAATCTCTCCTCGATGTCCCGGAGGTCTCGTCGCTCCCGACCAGACTACCGGTTCGAAAGGGCCATAACTTTTGATCCGACCGTTGGATCACTCTAAAATTTTCACAGGAGTTTCCGGACGCTGTTTTCCTTGGAGCAGAGGTGGAATCTCC
This sequence comes from Populus nigra, assembly GCF_951802175.1. Classification (NCBI taxonomy): domain Eukaryota; kingdom Viridiplantae; phylum Streptophyta; class Magnoliopsida; order Malpighiales; family Salicaceae; genus Populus; species Populus nigra. Next base: position 23,849,137 of record NC_084853.1, read on the forward strand.
CCTCGGTGTCCCGGAGGTCTCGTCGCTCCCGACCAGAGTACCGGTTCGAAAGGGCCATAACTTTTGATCCGACCGTTGGATCACTCTACAATTTTCACAGGAGTTTTCGGACGCTGTTTTCCTTGGAGTAGAAGTGGAATCTCTCCTCGGTGTCCCGGAGGTCTCGTCGCTCCCGACCAGACTACCGGTTCGAAAGGGCCATAACTTTTGATCCGACCGTTGGATCACTCTAAAATTTTCACAGGAGTTTCCGGACGCTGTTTTCCTTGGAGTAGAAGTGGAATCTCTCCTCGGTGTCCCGGAGGTCTCGTCGCTCCCGACCAGACTACCGGTTCGAAAGGGCCATAACTTTTGATCCGACCGTTGGATCACTCTAAAATTTTCACAGGAGTTGTGGAATCTCTCCTCGGTGTCCCGGAGGTCTCGTCGCTCCCGACCAGACTACCGGTTCGAAAGGGCCATAACTTTTGATCCGACCGTTGGATCACTCTAAAATTTTCACAGGAGTTTGCGGACGCTGTTTTCCTTGGAGTAGAAGTGGAATCTCTCCTCGGTGTCCCGGAGGTCTCGTCGCTCCCGACCAGACTACCGGTTCGAAAGGGCCATAACTTTTGATCCGACCGTTGGATCACTCTAAAATTTTCACAGGAGTTGTGGAATCTCTCCTCGGTGTCCTGGAGGTCTCGTCGCTCCAGACCAGAGTACCGGTTTGAAAGGGCCATAACTTTTGATCCGACCGTTGGATCACTCTAAAATTTTCACAGGAGTTTCCGGACGCTGTTTTCCTTGGAGTAGAATTGGAATCTCTCCTCGGTGTCCCGGAGGTCTCGTCGCTCCCGACCAGAGTACCGGTTCGAATGGGCCATAACTTTTGATCCGACCGTTGGATCACTCTAAAATTTTCACAGGAGTTTCCGGACGCTGTTTTCCTTGGAGTAGAAATGGAATCTCTCCTCGGTGTCCCGGAGGTCTCGTCGCTCCCGACCAGACTACCGGTTCGAAAGGGCCATAACTTTTGATCCGACCGTTGGATCACTCTAAAATTTTCACAGGAGTTTCCGGACGCTGTTTTCCTTGGAGCAGAGGTGGAATCTCCCCTCGGTGTCCCGGAGGTCTCGTCGCTCCCGACCAGAGTACCGGTTCGAAAGGGCCATAACTTTTGATCCGACCGTTGGATCACTCTACAATTTTCACAGGAGTTTCCGGACGCTGTTTTCCTTGGAGTAGAAGTGGAATCTCTCCTCGGTGTCCCGGAGGTCTCGTCGCTCCCGACCAGACTACCGGTTCGAAAGGGCCATAACTTTTGATCCGACCGTTGGATCACTCTAAAATTTTCACAGGAGTTTCCGGACGTTGTTTTCCTTGAAGTAGAAATGGAATCTCTCCTCAGTGTCCCGGATGTCTCGTCGCTCCCGACCAGAGTACCGGTTCGAAAGGGCCATAACTTTTGATCCGACCGTTGGATCACTCTAAAATTTTCACAGGAGTTTCCGGACGCTGTTTTCCTTGGAATAGAAGTGGAATCTCTCCTCGGTGTCCCGGAGGTCTCGTCGCTCCAGACCAGAGTACCGGTTCGAAAGGGCCATAACTTTTGATCCGACCGTTGGATCACTCTAAAATTTTCACAGGAGTTGTGGAATCTCTCCTCGGTGTCCTGGAGGTCTCGTCGCTCCAGACCAGAGTACCGGTTTGAAAGGGCCATAACTTTTGATCCGACCGTTGGATCACTCTAAAATTTTCACAGGAGTTTCCGGACGCTGTTTTCCTTGGAGTAGAATTGGAATCTCTCCTCGGTGTCCCGGAGGTCTCGTCGCTCCCGACCAGAGTACCGGTTCGAATGGGCCATAACTTTTGATCCGACCGTTGGATCACTCTACAATTTTCACAGGAGTTTCCGGACGCTGTTTTCCTTGGAGTAGAAGTGGAATCTCTCCTCGGTGTCCCGGAGGTCTCGTCGCTCCCGACCAGACTACCGGTTCGAAAGGGCCATAACTTTTGATCCGACCGTTGGATCACTCTAAAATTTTCACAGGAGTTTCCGGACGCTGTTTTCCTTGGAGCAGAGGTGGAATCTCCCCTCGGTGTCCCGGAGGTCTCGTCGCTCCCGACCAGAGTACCGGTTCGAAAGGGCCATAACTTTTGATCCGACCGTTGGATCACTCTACAATTTTCACAGGAGTTTTCGGACGCTGTTTTCCTTGGAGTAGAAGTGGAATCTCTCCTCGGTGTCCCGGAGGTCTCGTCGCTCCCGACCAGACTACCGGTTCGAAAGGGCCATAACTTTTGATCCGACCGTTGGATCACTCTAAAATTTTCACAGGAGTTTCCGGACGCTGTTTTCCTTGGAGTAGAAGTGGAATCTCTCCTCGGTGTCCCGGAGGTCTCGTCGCTCCCGACCAGACTACCGGTTCGAAAGGGCCATAACTTTTGATCCGACCGTTGGATCACTCTAAAATTTTCACAGGAGTTTCCGGACGCTGTTTTCCTTGGAGTAGAAGTGGAATCTCTCCTCGGTGTCCCGGAGGTCTCGTCGCTCCCGACCAGACTACCGGTTCGAAAGGGCCATAACTTTTGATCCGACCGTTGGATCACTCTAAAAATTTCACAGGAGTTTGCGGACGCTGTTTTCCTTGGAGTAGAAGTGGAATCTCTCCTCGGTGTCCCGGAGGTCTCGTCGCTCCCGACCAGACTACCGGTTCGAAAGGGCCATAACTTTTGATCCGACCGTTGGATCACTCTAAAATTTTCACAGGAGTTTGCGGACGCTGTTTTCCTTGGAGTAGAAGTGGAATCTCTCCTCGGTGTCCCGGAGGTCTCGTCGCTCCCGACCAGACTACCGGTTCGAAAGGGCCATAACTTTTGATCCGACCGTTGGATCACTCTAAAATTTTCACAGGAGTTTCCGGACGCTGTTTTCCTTGGAGTAGAAGTGGAATCTCTCCTCGGTGTCCCGGAGGTCTCGTCGCTCCCGACCAGACTACCGGTTCGAAAGGGCCATAACTTTTGATCCGACCGTTGGATCACTCTAAAATTTTCACAGGAGTTTGCGGACGCTGTTTTCCTTGGAGTAGAAGTGGAATCTCTCCTCGGTGTCCCGGAGGTCTCGTCGCTCCCGACCAGAGTACCGGTTCGAAAGGGCCATAACTTTTGATCCGACCGTTGGATCACTCTAAAATTTTCACAGGAGTTTCCGGACGCTGTTTTCCTTGGAGTAGAAATGGAATCTCTCCTCGATGTCCCGGAGGTCTCGTCGCTCCCGACCAGACTACCGGTTCGAAAGGGCCATAACTTTTGATCCGACCGTTGGATCACTCTAAAATTTTCACAGGAGTTTCCGGACGCTGTTTTCCTTGGAGTAGAAGTGGAATCTCTCCTCGGTGTCCCGGAGGTCTCGTCGCTCCCGACCAGACTACCGGTTCGAAAGGGCCATAACTTTTGATCCGACCGTTGGATCACTCTAAAATTTTCACAGGAGTTGTGGAATCTCTCCTCGGTGTCCCGGAGGTCTCGTCGCTCCCGACCAGACTACCGGTTCGAAAGGGCCATAACTTTTGATCCGACCGTTGGATCACTCTAAAATTTTCACAGGAGTTTGCGGACGCTGTTTTCCTTGGAGTAGAAGTGGAATCTCTCCTCGGTGTCCCGGAGGTCTCGTCGCTCCCGACCAGACTACCGGTTCGAAAGGGCCATAACTTTTGATCCGACCGTTGGATCACTCTAAAATTTTCACAGGAGTTGTGGAATCTCTCCTCGGTGTCCCGGAGGTCTCGTCGCTCCAGACCAGAGTACCGGTTTGAAAGGGCCATAACTTTTGATCCGACCGTTGGATCACTCTAAAATTTTCACAGGAGTTTCCGGACGCTGTTTTCCTTGGAGTAGAATTGGAATCTCTCCTCGGTGTCCCGGAGGTCTCGTCGCTCCCGACCAGAGTACCGGTTCGAATGGGCCATAACTTTTGATCCGACCGTTGGATCACTCTAAAATTTTCACAGGAGTTTCCGGACGCTGTTTTCCTTGGAGTAGAAATGGAATCTCTCCTCGGTGTCCCGGAGGTCTCGTCGCTCCCGACCAGACTACCGGTTCGAAAGGGCCATAACTTTTGATCCGACCGTTGGATCACTCTAAAATTTTCACAGGAGTTTCCGGACGCTGTTTTCCTTGGAGCAGAGGTGGAATCTCCCCTCGGTGTCCCGGAGGTCTCGTCGCTCCCGACCAGAGTACCGGTTCGAAAGGGCCATAACTTTTGATCCGACCGTTGGATCACTCTACAATTTTCACAGGAGTTTCCGGACGCTGTTTTCCTTGGAGTAGAAGTGGAATCTCTCCTCGGTGTCCCGGAGGTCTCGTCGCTCCCGACCAGACTACCGGTTCGAAAGGGCCATAACTTTTGATCCGACCGTTGGATCACTCTAAAATTTTCACAGGAGTTTCCGGACGCTGTTTTCCTTGGAGTAGAAATGGAATCTCTCCTCGGTGTCCCGGAGGTCTCGTCGCTCCCGACCAGACTACCGGTTCGAAAGGGCCATAACTTTTGATCCGACCGTTGGATCACTCTAAAATTTTCACAGGAGTTTCCGGACGCTGTTTTCCTTGGAGCAGAGGTGGAATCTCCCCTCGGTGTCCCGGAGGTCTCGTCGTTCCCGACCAGAGTACCGGTTCGAAAGGGCCATAACTTTTGATCCGACCGTTGGATCACTCTACAATTTTCACAGGAGTTTTCGGACGCTGTTTTCCTTGGAGTAGAAGTGGAATCTCTCCTCGGTGTCCCGGAGGTCTCGTCGCTCCCGACCAGACTACCGGTTCGAAAGGGCCATAACTTTTGATCCGACCGTTGGATCACTCTAAAATTTTCACAGGAGTTTCCGGACGCTGTTTTCCTTGGAGTAGAAGTGGAATCTCTCCTCGGTGTCCCGGAGGTCTCGTCGCTCCCGACCAGACTACCGGTTCGAAAGGGCCATAACTTTTGATCCGACCGTTGGATCACTCTAAAATTTTCACAGGAGTTGTGGAATCTCTCCTCGGTGTCCCGGAGGTCTCGTCGCTCCCGACCAGAGTACCGGTTTGAAAGGGCCATAACTTTTGATCCGACCGTTGGATCACTCTAAAATTTTCACAGGAGTTTCCGGACGCTGTTTTCCTTGGAGGAGAATTGGAATCTCTCCTCGGTGTCCCGAAGGTCTCGTCGCTCCCGACCAGACTACCGGTTCGAAAGGGCCATAACTTTTGATCCGACCGTTGGATCACTCTAAAATTTTCACAGGAGTTTCCGGACGCTGTTTTCCTTGGAGCAGAGGTGGAATCTCCCCTCGGTGTCCCGGAGGTCTCGTCGCTCCCGACCAGAGTACCGGTTCGAAAGGGCCATAACTTTTGATCCGACCGTTGGATCACTCTAAAATTTTCACAGGAGTTTCCGGACGCTGTTTTCCTTGGAGCAGAGGTGGAATCTCCCCTCGGTGTCCCGGAGGTCTCGTCGTTCCCGACCAGAGTACCGGTTCGAAAGGGCCATAACTTTTGATCCGACCGTTGGATCACTCTAAAATTTTCACAGGAGTTTCCGGACGCTGTTTTCCTTGGAGTAGAAATGGAATCTCTCCTCGGTGTCCCGGAGGTCTCGTCGCTCCCGACCAGACTACCGGTTCGAAAGGGCCATAACTTTTGATCCGACCGTTGGATCACTCTAAAATTTTCACAGGAGTTTCCGGACGCTGTTTTCCTTGGAGCAGAGGTGGAATCTCCCCTCGGTGTCCCGGAGGTCTCGTCGCTCCCGACCAGAGTACCGGTTCGAAAGGGCCATAACTTTTGATCCGACCGTTGGATCACTCTACAATTTTCACAGGAGTTTCCGGACGCTGTTTTCCTTGGAGTAGAAGTGGAATCTCTCCTCGGTGTCCCGGAGGTCTCGTCGCTCCCGACCAGACTACCGGTTCGAAAGGGCCATAACTTTTGATCCGACCGTTGGATCACTCTAAAATTTTCACAGGAGTTTCCGGACGCTGTTTTCCTTGGAGTAGAAATGGAATCTCTCCTCGGTGTCCCGGAGGTCTCGTCGCTCCCGACCAGACTACCGGTTCGAAAGGGCCATAACTTTTGATCCGACCGTTGGATCACTCTAAAATTTTCACAGGAGTTTCCGGACGCTGTTTTCCTTGGAGCAGAGGTGGAATCTCCCCTCGGTGTCCCGGAGGTCTCGTCGTTCCCGACCAGAGTACCGGTTCGAAAGGGCCATAACTTTTGATCCGACCGTTGGATCACTCTACAATTTTCACAGGAGTTTTCGGACGCTGTTTTCCTTGGAGTAGAAGTGGAATCTCTCCTCGGTGTCCCGGAGGTCTCGTCGCTCCCGACCAGACTACCGGTTCGAAAGGGCCATAACTTTTGATCCGACCGTTGGATCACTCTAAAATTTTCACAGGAGTTTCCGGACGCTGTTTTCCTTGGAGTAGAAGTGGAATCTCTCCTCGGTGTCCCGGAGGTCTCGTCGCTCCCGACCAGACTACCGGTTCGAAAGGGCCATAACTTTTGATCCGACCGTTGGATCACTCTAAAATTTTCACAGGAGTTGTGGAATCTCTCCTCGGTGTCCCGGAGGTCTCGTCGCTCCCGACCAGAGTACCGGTTTGAAAGGGCCATAACTTTTGATCCGACCGTTGGATCACTCTAAAATTTTCACAGGAGTTTCCGGACGCTGTTTTCCTTGGAGGAGAATTGGAATCTCTCCTCGGTGTCCCGAAGGTCTCGTCGCTCCCGACCAGAGTACCGGTTCGAAAGGGCCATAACTTTTGATCCGACCGTTGGATCACTCTAAAATTTTCACAGGAGTTTCCGGACGCTGTTTTCCTTGGAGCAGAGGTGGAATCTCCCCTCGGTGTCCCGGAGGTCTCGTCGCTCCCGACCAGAGTACCGGTTCGAAAGGGCCATAACTTTTGATCCGACCGTTGGATCACTCTAAAATTTTCACAGGAGTTTTCGGACGCTGTTTTCCTTGGAGTAGAAGTGGAATCTCTCCTCGGTGTCCCGGAGGTCTCGTCGCTCCCGACCAGACTACCGGTTCGAAAGGGCCATAACTTTTGATCCGACCGTTGGATCACTCTAAAATTTTCACAGGAGTTTCCGGACGCTGTTTTCCTTGGAGTAGAAGTGGAATCTCTCCTCGGTGTCCCGGAGGTCTCGTCGCTCCCGACCAGACTACCGGTTCGAAAGGGCCATAACTTTTGATCCGACCGTTGGATCACTCTAAAATTTTCACAGGAGTTTCCGGACGCTGTTTTCCTTGGAGTAGAAATGGAATCTCTCCTCGGTGTCCCGGAGGTCTCGTCGCTCCCGACCAGACTACCGGTTCGAAAGGGCCATAACTTTTGATCCGACCGTTGGATCACTCTAAAATTTTCACAGGAGTTTCCGGACGCTGTTTTCCTTGGAGCAGAGATGGAATCTCCCCTCGGTGTCCCGGAGGTCTCGTCGCTCCCGACCAGAGTACCGGTTCGAAAGGGCCATAACTTTTGATCCGACCGTTGGATCACTCTAAAATTTTCACAGGAGTTTCCGGACGCTGTTTTCCTTGGAGCAGAGGTGGAATCTCCCCTCGGTGTCCCGGAGGTCTCGTCGCTCCCGACCAGAGTACCGGTTCGAAAGGGCCATAACTTTTGATCCGACCGTTGGATCACTCTACAATTTTCACAGGAGTTTGCGGACGCTGTTTTCCTTGGAGTAGAAGTGGAATCTCTCCTCGGTGTCCCGGAGGTCTCGTCGCTCCCGACCAGACTACCGGTTCGAAAGGGCCATAACTTTTGATCCGACCGTTGGATCACTCTAAAATTTTCACAGGAGTTTGCGGACGCTGTTTTCCTTGGAGTAGAAGTGGAATCTCTCCTCGGTGTCCCGGAGGTCTCGTCGCTCCCGACCAGACTACCGGTTCGAAAGGGCCATAACTTTTGATCCGACCGTTGGATCACTCTAAAATTTTCACAGGAGTTTCCGGACGCTGTTTTCCTTGGAATAGAAGTGGAATCTCTCCTCGGTGTCCCGGAGGTCTCGTCGCTCCCGACCAGACTACCGGTTCGAAAGGGCCATAACTTTTGATCCGACCGTTGGATCACTCTAAAATTTTCACAGGAGTTTGCGGACGCTGTTTTCCTTGGAGTAGAAGTGGAATCTCTCCTCGGTGTCCCGGAGGTCTCGTCGCTCCCGACCAGAGTACCGGTTCGAAAGGGCCATAACTTTTGATCCGACCGTTGGATCACTCTAAAATTTTCACAGGAGTTTCCGGACGCTGTTTTCCTTGGAGTAGAAATGGAATCTCTCCTCGGTGTCCCGGAGGTCTCGTCGCTCCCGACCAGACTACCGGTTCGAAAGGGCCATAACTTTTGATCCGACCGTTGGATCACTCTAAAATTTTCACAGGAGTTTCCGGACGCTGTTTTCCTTGGAGCAGAGGTGGAATCTCCCCTCGGTGTCCCGGAGGTCTCGTCGCTCCCGACCAGAGTACCGGTTCGAAAGGGCCATAACTTTTGATCCGACCGTTGGATCACTCTACAATTTTCACAGGAGTTTTCGGACGCTGTTTTCCTTGGAGTAGAAGTGGAATCTCTCCTCGGTGTCCCGGAGGTCTCGTCGCTCCCGACCAGACTACCGGTTCGAAAGGGCCATAACTTTTGATCCGACCGTTGGATCACTCTAAAATTTTCACAGGAGTTTCCGGACGCTGTTTTCCTTGGAGTAGAAGTGGAATCTCTCCTCGGTGTCCCGGAGGTCTCGTCGCTCCCGACCAGACTACCGGTTCGAAAGGGCCATAACTTTTGATCAGACCGTTGGATCACTCTAAAATTTTCACAGGAGTTTGCGGACGCTGTTTTCCTTGGAGTAGAAGTGGAATCTCTCCTCGGTGTCCCGGAGGTCTCGTCGCTCCCGACCAGACTACCGGTTCGAAAGGGCCATAACTTTTGATCCGACCGTTGGATCACTCTAAAATTTTCACAGGAGTTTGCGGACGCTGTTTTCCTTGGAGTAGAAGTGGAATCTCTCCTCGGTGTCCCGGAGGTCTCGTCGCTCCCGACCAGACTACCGGTTCGAAAGGGCCATAACTTTTGATCCGACCGTTGGATCACTCTAAAATTTTCACAGGAGTTTGCGGACGCTGTTTTCCTTGGAGTAGAAGTGGAATCTCTCCTCGGTGTCCCGGAGGTCTCGTCGCTCCCGACCAGACTACCGGTTCGAAAGGGCCATAACTTTTGATCCGACCGTTGGATCACTCTAAAATTTTCACAGGAGTTTGCGGACGCTGTTTTCCTTGGAGTAGAAGTGGAATCTCTCCTCGGTGTCCCGGAGGTCTCGTCGCTCCCGACCAGAGTACCGGTTCGAAAGGGCCATAACTTTTGATCCGACCGTTGGATCACTCTAAAATTTTCACAGGAGTTTCCGGACGCTGTTTTCCTTGGAGTAGAAATGGAATCTCTCCTCGATGTCCCGGAGGTCTCGTCGCTCCCGACCAGACTACCGGTTCGAAAGGGCCATAACTTTTGATCCGACCGTTGGATCACTCTAAAATTTTCACAGGAGTTTCCGGACGCTGTTTTCCTTGGAGCAGAGGTGGAATCTCCCCTCGGTGTCCCGGAGGTCTCGTCGCTCCCGACCAGAGTACCGGTTCGAAAGGGCCATAACTTTTGATCCGACCGTTGGATCACTCTACAATTTTCACAGGAGTTTTCGGACGCTGTTTTCCTTGGAGTAGAAGTGGAATCTCTCCTCGGTGTCCCGGAGGTCTCGTCGCTCCCGACCAGACTACCGGTTCGAAAGGGCCATAACTTTTGATCCGACCGTTGGATCACTCTAAAATTTTCACAGGAGTTTCCGGACGCTGTTTTCCTTGGAGTAGAAGTGGAATCTCTCCTCGGTGTCCCGGAGGTCTCGTCGCTCCCGACCAGACTACCGGTTCGAAAGGGCCATAACTTTTGATCCGACCGTTGGATCACTCTAAAATTTTCACAGGAGTTTCCGGACGCTGTTTTCCTTGGAGTAGAAATGGAATCTCTCCTCGGTGTCCCGGAGGTCTCGTCGCTCCCGACCAGACTACCGGTTCGAAAGGGCCATAACTTTTGATCCGACCGTTGGATCACTCTAAAATTTTCACAGGAGTTTCCGGACGCTGTTTTCCTTGGAGCAGAGGTGGAATCTCCCCTCGGTGTCCCGGAGGTCTCGTCGCTCCCGACCAGAGTAGCGGTTCGAAAGGGCCATAACTTTTGATCCGACCGTTGGATCACTCTAAAATTTTCACAGGAGTTTCCGGACGCTGTTTTCCTTGGAATAGAAGTGGAATCTCTCCTCGGTGTCCCGGAGGTCTCGTCACTCCAGACCAGAGTACCGGTTCGAAAGGGCCATAACTATTGATCCGACCGTTGGATCACTCTAGAATTTTCACAGGAGTTTCCGGACGCTGTTTTCCTTGGAGTAGAAGTGGAATCTCTCCTCGGTGTCCCATAGGTCTCGTCGGTCCCGACCAGAGTACCGGTTCGAAAGGGCCATAACTTTTGATCCGACCGTTGGATCACTCTAAAATTTTCACAGGAGTTTCCGGACGCTGTTTTCCTTGGAGTAGAAGTGGAATCTCTCCTCGGTGTCCCGGAGGTCTCGTCGCGCCCGACCAGACTACCGGTTCGAAAGGGCCATAACTTTTGATCCGACCGTTGGATCACTCTAAAATTTTCACAGGAGTTTCCGGACGCTGTTTTTCTTGGAGTAGAATTGGAATCTCTCCTCGGTGTCCCGGAGGTCTCGTCGCTCCCGACCAGAGTACCGGTTCGAAAGGGCCATAACTTTTGATCCGACCGTTGGATCACTCTACAATTTTCACAGGAGTTTCCGGACGCTGTTTTCCTTGGAGTAGAAGTGGAATATCTCCTCGGTGTCCCGGAGGTCTCGTCGCTCCCGACCAGACTACCGGTTCGAAAGGGCCATAACTTTTGATCCGACCGTTGGATCACTCTAAAATTTTCACAGGAGTTTGCGGACGCTGTTTTCCTTGGAGTAGAAGTGGAATCTCTCCTCGGTGTCCCGGAGGTCTCGTCGCTCCCGACCAGACTACCGGTTCGAAAGGGCCATAACTTTTGATCCGACCGTTGGATCACTCTAAAATTTTCACAGGAGTTGTGGAATCTCTCCTCGGTGTCCCGGAGGTCTCGTCGCTCCAGACCAGAGTACCGGTTTGAAAGGGCCATAACTTTTGATCCGACTGTTGGATCACTCTAAAATTTTCACAGGAGTTTCCGGACGTTGTTTTCCTTGGACTAGAATTGGAATCTCTCCTCGGTGTCCCGGAGGTCTCGTCGCTCCCGACCAGAGTACCGGTTCGAAAGGGCCATAACTTTTGATCCGACCGTTGGATCACTCTAAAATTTTCACAGGAGTTTCCGGACGCTGTTTTCCTTGGAGTAGAAATGGAATCTCTCCTCGGTGTCCCGGAGGTCTCGTCGCTCCCGACCAGACTACCGGTTCGAAAGGGCCATAACTTTTGATCCGACCGTTGGATCACTCTAAAATTTTCACAGGAGTTTCCGGACGCTGTTTTCCTTGGAGCAGAGGTGGAATCTCCCCTCGGTGTCCCGGAGGTCTCGTCGCTCCCGACCAGAGTACCGGTTCGAAAGGGCCATAACTTTTGATCCGACCGTTGGATCACTCTACAATTTTCACAGGAGTTTCCGGACGCTGTTTTCCTTGGAGTAGAAGTGGAATCTCTCCTCGGTGTCCCGGAGGTCTCGTCGCTCCCGACCAGACTACCGGTTCGAAAGGGCCATAACTTTTGATCCGACCGTTGGATCACTCTAAAATTTTCACAGGAGTTTGCGGACGCTGTTTTCCTTGGAGTAGAAGTGGAATCTCTCCTTGGTGTCCCGGAGGTCTCGTCGCTCCCGACCAGACTACCGGTTCGAAAGGGCCATAACTTTTGATCCGACCGTTGGATCACTCTAAAATTTTCACAGGAGTTTCCGGACGCTGTTTTCCTTGGAGTAGAAGTGGAATCTCTCCTCGGTGTCCCGGAGGTCTCGTCGCTCCCGACCAGAGTACCGGTTCGAAAGGGCCATAACTTTTGATCCGACCGTTGGATCACTCTAAAATTTTCACAGGAGTTTCCGGACGCTGTTTTCCTTGGAGCAGAGGTGGAATCTCCCCTCGGTGTCCCGGAGGTCTCGTCGCTCCCGACCAGAGTACCGGTTCGAAAGGGCCATAACTTTTGATCCGACCGTTGGATCACTCTACAATTTTCACAGGAGTTTTCGGACGCTGTTTTCCTTGGAGTAGAAGTGGAATCTCTCCTCGGTGTCCCGGAGGTCTCGTCGCTCCCGACCAGACTACCGGTTCGAAAGGGCCATAACTTTTGATCCGACCGTTGGATCACTCTAAAATTTTCACAGGAGTTTCCGGACGCTGTTTTCCTTGGAGTAGAAGTGGAATCTCTCCTCGGTGTCCCGGAGGTCTCGTCGCTCCCGACCAGACTACCGGTTCGAAAGGGCCATAACTTTTGATCCGACCGTTGGATCACTCTAAAATTTTCACAGGAGTTGTGGAATCTCTCCTCGGTGTCCCGGAGGTCTCGTCGCTCCCGACCAGAGTACCGGTTTGAAAGGGCCATAACTTTTGATCCGACCGTTGGATCACTCTAAAATTTTCACAGGAGTTTCCGGACGCTGTTTTCCTTGGAGGAGAATTGGAATCTCTCCTCGGTGTCCCGGAGGTCTCGTCGCTCCCGACCAGAGTACCGGTTCGAAAGGGCCATAACTTTTGATCCGACCGTTGGATCACTCTAAAATTTTCACAGGAGTTTCCGGACGCTGTTTTCCTTGGAGCAGAGGTGGAATCTCCCCTCGGTGTCCCGGAGGTCTCGTCGCTCCCGACCAGAGTACCGGTTCGAAAGGGCCATAACTTTTGATCCGACCGTTGGATCACTCTAAAATTTTCACAGGAGTTTTCGGACGCTGTTTTCCTTGGAGTAGAAGTGGAATCTCTCCTCGGTGTCCCGGAGGTCTCGTCGCTCCCGACCAGACTACCGGTTCGAAAGGGCCATAACTTTTGATCCGACCGTTGGATCACTCTAAAATTTTCACAGGAGTTTCCGGACGCTGTTTTCCTTGGAGTAGAAGTGGAATCTCTCCTCGGTGTCCCGGAGGTCTCGTCGCTCCCGACCAGACTACCGGTTCGAAAGGGCCATAACTTTTGATCCGACCGTTGGATCACTCTAAAATTTTCACAGGAGTTTCCGGACGCTGTTTTCCTTGGAGTAGAAATGGAATCTCTCCTCGGTGTCCCGGAGGTCTCGTCGCTCCCGACCAGACTACCGGTTCGAAAGGGCCATAACTTTTGATCCGACCGTTGGATCACTCTAAAATTTTCACAGGAGTTTCCGGACGCTGTTTTCCTTGGAGCAGAGGTGGAATCTCCCCTCGGTGTCCCGGAGGTCTCGTCGCTCCCGACAAGAGTAGCGGTTCGAAAGGGCCATAACTTTTGATCCGACCGTTGGATCACTCTAAAATTTTCACAGGAGTTTCCGGACGCTGTTTTCCTTGGAATAGAAGTGGAATCTCTCCTCGGTGTCCCGGAGGTCTCGTCACTCCAGACCAGAGTACCGGTTCGAAAGGGCCATAACTATTGATCCGACCGTTGGATCACTCTAGAATTTTCACAGGAGTTTCCGGACGCTGTTTTCCTTGGAGTAGAAGTGGAATCTCTCCTCGGTGTCCCATAGGTCTCGTCGGTCCCGACCAGAGTACCGGTTCGAAAGGGCCATAACTTTTGATCCGACCGTTGGATCACTCTAAAATTTTCACAGGAGTTTCCGGACGCTGTTTTCCTTGGAGTAGAAGTGGAATCTCTCCTCGGTGTCCCGGAGGTCTCGTCGCGCCCGACCAGCTACCGGTTCGAAAGGGCCATAACTTTTGATCCGACCGTTGGATCACTCTAAAATTTTCACAGGAGTTTCCGGACGCTGTTTTTCTTGGAGTAGAATTGGAATCTCTCCTCGGTGTCCCGGAGGTCTCGTCGCTCCCGACCAGAGTACCGGTTCGAAAGGGGCATAACTTTTGATCCGACCGTTGGATCACTCTACAATTTTCACAGGAGTTTCCGGACGCTGTTTTCCTTGGAGTAGAAGTGGAATATCTCCTCGGTGTCCCGGAGGTCTCGTCGCTCCCGACCAGACTACCGGTTCGAAAGGGCCATAACTTTTGATCCGACCGTTGGATCACTCTAAAATTTTCACAGGAGTTTGCGGACGCTGTTTTCCTTGGAGTAGAAGTGGAATCTCTCCTCGGTGTCCCGGAGGTCTCGTCGCTCCCGACCAGACTACCGGTTCGAAAGGGCCATAACTTTTGATCCGACCGTTGGATCACTCTAAAATTTTCACAGGAGTTGTGGAATCTCTCCTCGGTGTCCCGGAGGTCTCGTCGCTCCAGACCAGAGTACCGGTTTGAAAGGGCCATAACTTTTGATCCGACCGTTGGATCACTCTAAAATTTTCACAGGAGTTTCCGGACGCTGTTTTCCTTGGACTAGAATTGGAATCTCTCCTCGGTGTCCCGGAGGTCTCGTCGCTCCCGACCAGAGTACCGGTTCGAAAGGGCCATAACTTTTGATCCGACCGTTGGATCACTCTAAAATTTTCACAAGAGTTTCCGGACGCTGTTTTCCTTGGAGTAGAAATGGAATCTCTCCTCGGTGTCCCGGAGGTCTCGTCGCTCCCGACCAGACTACCGGTTCGAAAGGGCCATAACTTTTGATCCGACCGTTGGATCACTCTAAAATTTTCACAGGAGTTTCCGGACGCTGTTTTCCTTGGAGCAGAGGTGGAATCTCCCCTCGGTGTCCCGGAGGTCTCGTCGCTCCCGACCAGAGTACCGGTTCGAAAGGGCCATAACTTTTGATCCGACCGTTGGATCACTCTACAATTTTCACAGGAGTTTCCGGACGCTGTTTTCCTTGGAGTAGAAGTGGAATCTCTCCTCGGTGTCCCGGAGGTCTCGTCGCTCCCGACCAGACTACCGGTTCGAAAGGGCCATAACTTTTGATCCGACCGTTGGATCACTCTAAAATTTTCACAGGAGTTTGCGGACGCTGTTTTCCTTGGAGTAGAAGTGGAATCTCTCCTCGGTGTCCCGGAGGTCTCGTCGCTCCCGACCAGACTACCGGTTCGAAAGGGCCATAACTTTTGATCCGACCGTTGGATCACTCTAAAATTTTCACAGGAGTTTCCGGACGCTGTTTTCCTTGGAGTAGAAGTGGAATCTCTCCTCGGTGTCCCGGAGGTCTCGTCGCTCCCGACCAGAGTACCGGTTCGAAAGGGCCATAACTTTTGATCCGACCGTTGGATCACTCTAAAATTTTCACAGGAGTTTCCGGACGCTGTTTTCCTTGGAGCAGAGGTGGAATCTCCCCTCGGTGTCCCGGAGGTCTCGTCGCTCCCGACCAGAGTACCGGTTCGAAAGGGCCATAACTTTTGATCCGACCGTTGGATCACTCTAAAATTTTCACAGGAGTTTGCGGACGCTGTTTTCCTTGGAGTAGAAGTGGAATCTCTCCTCGGTGTCCCGGAGGTCTCGTCGCTCCCGACCAGACTACCGGTTCGAAAGGGCCATAACTTTTGATCCGACCGTTGGATCACTCTAAAATTTTCACAGGAGTTTCCGGACGCTGTTTTCCTTGGAGTAGAAGTGGAATCTCTCCTCGGTGTCCCGGAGGTCTCGTCGCTCCCGACCAGACTACCGGTTCGAAAGGGCCATAACTTTTGATCCGACCGTTGGATCACTCTAAAATTTTCACAGGAGTTTCCGGACGCTGTTTTCCTTGGAGTAGAAATGGAATCTCTCCTCGGTGTCCCGGAGGTCTCGTCGCTCCCGACCAGACTACCGGTTCGAAAGGGCCATAACTTTTGATCCGACCGTTGGATCACTCTAAAATTTTCACAGGAGTTTCCGGACGCTGTTTTCCTTGGAGCAGAGGTGGAATCTCCCCTCGGTGTCCCGGAGGTCTCGTCGCTCCCGACCAGAGTAGCGGTTCGAAAGGGCCATAACTTTTGATCCGACCGTTGGATCACTCTAAAATTTTCACAGGAGTTTCCGGACGCTGTTTTCCTTGGAATAGAAGTGGAATCTCTCCTCGGTGTCCCGGAGGTCTCGTCACTCCAGACCAGAGTACCGGTTCGAAAGGGCCATAACTATTGATCCGACCGTTGGATCACTCTAGAATTTTCACAGGAGTTTCCGGACGCTGTTTTCCTTGGAGTAGAAGTGGAATCTCTCCTCGGTGTCCCATAGGTCTCGTCGGTCCCGACCAGAGTACCGGTTCGAAAGGGCCATAACTTTTGATCCGACCGTTGGATCACTCTAAAATTTTCACAGGAGTTTCCGGACGCTGTTTTCCTTGGAGTAGAAGTGGAATCTCTCCTCGGTGTCCCGGAGGTCTCGTCGCGCCCGACCAGACTACCGGTTCGAAAGGGCCATAACTTTTGATCCGACCGTTGGATCACTCTAAAATTTTCACAGGAGTTTCCGGACGCTGTTTTTCTTGGAGTAGAATTGGAATCTCTCCTCGGTGTCCCGGAGGTCTCGTCGCTCCCGACCAGAGTACCGGTTCGAAAGGGCCATAACTTTTGATCCGACCGTTGGATCACTCTACAATTTTCACAGGAGTTTCCGGACGCTGTTTTCCTTGGAGTAGAAGTGGAATATCTCCTCGGTGTACCGGAGGTCTCGTCGCTCCCGACCAGACTACCGGTTCGAAAGGGCCATAACTTTTGATCCGACCGTTGGATCACTCTAAAATTTTCACAGGAGTTTGCGGACGCTGTTTTCCTTGGAGTAGAAGTGGAATCTCTCCTCGGTGTCCCGGAGGTCTCGTCGCTCCCGACCAGACTACCGGTTCGAAAGGGCCATAACTTTTGATCCGACCGTTGGATCACTCTAAAATTTTCACAGGAGTTGTGGAATCTCTCCTCGGTGTCCCGGAGGTCTCGTCGCTCCAGACCAGAGTACCGGTTTGAAAGGGCCATAACTTTTGATCCGACCGTTGGATCACTCTAAAATTTTCACAGGAGTTTCCGGACGCTGTTTTCCTTGGACTAGAATTGGAATCTCTCCTCGGTGTCCCGGAGGTCTCGTCGCTCCCGACCAGAGTACCGGTTCGAAAGGGCCATAACTTTTGATCCGACCGTTGGATCACTCTAAAATTTTCACAGGAGTTTCCGGACGCTGTTTTCCTTGGAGTAGAAATGGAATCTCTCCTCGGTGTCCCGGAGGTCTCGTCGCTCCCGACCAGACTACCGGTTCGAAAGGGCCATAACTTTTGATCCGACCGTTGGATCACTCTAAAATTTTCACAGGAGTTTCCGGACGCTGTTTTCCTTGGAGCAGAGGTGGAATCTCCCCTCGGTGTCCCGGAGGTCTCGTCGCTCCCGACCAGAGTACCGGTTCGAAAGGGCCATAACTTTTGATCCGACCGTTGGATCACTCTACAATTTTCACAGGAGTTTCCGGACGCTGTTTTCCTTGGAGTAGAAGTGGAATCTCTCCTCGGTGTCCCGGAGGTCTCGTCGCTCCCGACCAGACTACCGGTTCGAAAGGGCCATAACTTTTGATCCGACCGTTGGATCACTCTAAAATTTTCACAGGAGTTTGCGGACGCTGTTTTCCTTGGAGTAGAAGTGGAATCTCTCCTCGGTGTCCCGGAGGTCTCGTCGCTCCCGACCAGACTACCGGTTCGAAAGGGCCATAACTTTTGATCCGACCGTTGGATCACTCTAAAATTTTCACAGGAGTTTCCGGACGCTGTTTTCCTTGGAGTAGAAGTGGAATCTCTCCTCGGTGTCCCGGAGGTCTCGTCGCTCCCGACCAGACTACCGGTTCGAAAGGGCCATAACTTTTGATCCGACCGTTGGATCACTCTAAAATTTTCACAGGAGTTTGCGGACGCTGTTTTCCTTGGAGTAGAAGTGGAATCTCTCCTCGGTGTCCCGGAGGTCTCGTCGCTCCCGACCAGAGTACCGGTTCGAAAGGGCCATAACTTTTGATCCGACCGTTGGATCACTCTAAAATTTTCACAGGAGTTTCCGGACGCTGTTTTCCTTGGAGTAGAAATGGAATCTCTCCTCGGTGTCCCGGAGGTCTCGTCGCTCCCGACCAGACTACCGGTTCGAAAGGGCCATAACTTTTGATCCGACCGTTGGATCACTCTAAAATTTTCACAGGAGTTTCCGGACGCTGTTTTCCTTGGAGTAGAAATGGAATCTCTCCTCGGTGTCCCGGAGGTCTCGTCGCTCCCGACCAGAGTACCGGTTCGAAAGGGCCATAACTTTTGATCCGACCGTTGGATCACTCTAAAATTTTCACAGGAGTTTCCGGACGCTGTTTTCCTTGGAGCAGAGGTGGAATCTCCCCTCGGTGTCCCGGAGGTCTCGTCGCTCCCGACCAGAGTACCGGTTCGAAAGGGCCATAACTTTTGATCCGACCGTTGGATCACTCTACAATTTTCACAGGAGTTTCCGGACGCTGTTTTCCTTGGAGTAGAAGTGGAATCTCTCCTCGGTGTCCCGGAGGTCTCGTCGCTCCCGACCAGACTACCGGTTCGAAAGGGCCATAACTTTTGATCCGACCGTTGGATCACTCTAAAATTTTCACAGGAGTTTGCGGACGCTGTTTTCCTTGGAGTAGAAGTGGAATCTCTCCTCGGTGTCCCGGAGGTCTCGTCGCTCCCGACCAGAGTACCGGTTCGAAAGGGCCATAACTTTTGATCCGACCGTTGGATCACTCTAAAATTTTCACAGGAGTTTCCGGACGCTGTTTTCCTTGGAGTAGAAATGGAATCTCTCCTCGATGTCCCGGAGGTCTCGTCGCTCCCGACCAGAGTACCGGTTTGAAAGGGCCATAACTTTTGATCCGACCGTTGGATCACTCTAAAATTTTCACAGGAGTTTCCGGACGCTGTTTTCCTTGGACTAGAATTGGAATCTCTCCTCGGTGTCCCGGAGGTCTCGTCGCTCCCGACCAGAGTACCGGTTCGAAAGGGCCATAACTTTTGATCCGACCGTTGGATCACTCTAAAATTTTCACAGGAGTTTCCGGACGCTGTTTTCCTTGGAGTAGAAATGGAATCTCTCCTCGGTGTCCCGGAGGTCTCGTCGCTCCCGACCAGACTACCGGTTCGAAAGGGCCATAACTTTTGATCCGACCGTTGGATCACTCTAAAATTTTCACAGGAGTTTCCGGACGCTGTTTTCCTTGGAGCAGAGGTGGAATCTCCCCTCGGTGTCCCGGAGGTCTCGTCGCTCCCGACCAGAGTACCGGTTCGAAAGGGCCATAACTTTTGATCCGACCGTTGGATCACTCTACAATTTTCACAGGAGTTTCCGGACGCTGTTTTCCTTGGAGTAGAAGTGGAATCTCTCCTCGGTGTCCCGGAGGTCTCGTCGCTCCCGACCAGACTACCGGTTCGAAAGGGCCATAACTTTTGATCCGACCGTTGGATCACTCTAAAATTTTCACAGGAGTTTGCGGACGCTGTTTTCCTTGGAGTAGAAGTGGAATCTCTCCTCGGTGTCCCGGAGGTCTCGTCGCTCCCGACCAGACTACCGGTTCGAAAGGGCCATAACTTTTGATCCGACCGTTGGATCACTCTAAAATTTTCACAGGAGTTTCCGGACGCTGTTTTCCTTGGAGTAGAAGTGGAATCTCTCCTCGGTGTCCCGGAGGTCTCGTCGCTCCCGACCAGACTACCGGTTCGAAAGGGCCATAACTTTTGATCCGACCGTTGGATCACTCTAAAATTTTCACAGGAGTTTCCGGACGCTGTTTTCCTTGGAGCAGAGGTGGAATCTCCCCTCGGTGTCCCGGAGGTCTCGTCGCTCCCGACCAGAGTACCGGTTCGAAAGGGCCATAACTTTTGATCCGACCGTTGGATCACTCTACAATTTTCACAGGAGTTTTCAGACGCTGTTTTCCTTGGAGTAGAAGTGGAATCTCTCCTCGGTGTCCCGGAGGTCTCGTCGCTCCCGACCAGACTACCGGTTCGAAAGGGCCATAACTTTTGATCCGACCGTTGGATCACTCTAAAATTTTCACAGGAGTTTCCGGACGCTGTTTTCCTTGGAGTAGAAGTGGAATCTCTCCTCGGTGTCCCGGAGGTCTCGTCGCTCCCGACCAGACTACCGGTTCGAAAGGGCCATAACTTTTGATCCGACCGTTGGATCACTCTAAAATTTTCACAGGAGTTGTGGAATCTCTCCTCGGTGTCCCGGAGGTCTCGTCGCTCCCGACCAGAGTACCGGTTTGAAAGGGCCATAACTTTTGATCCGACCGTTGGATCACTCTAAAATTTTCACAGGAGTTTCCGGACGCTGTTTTCCTTGGAGGAGAATTGGAATCTCTCCTCGGTGTCCCGGAGGTCTCGTCGCTCCCGACCAGAGTACCGGTTCGAAAGGGCCATAACTTTTGATCCGACCGTTGGATCACTCTAAAATTTTCACAGGAGTTTCCGGACGCTGTTTTCCTTGGAGCAGAGGTGGAATCTCCCCTCGGTGTCCCGGAGGTCTCGTCGCTCCCGACCAGAGTACCGGTTCGAAAGGGCCATAACTTTTGATCCGACCGTTGGATCACTCTAAAATTTTCACAGGAGTTTTCGGACGCTGTTTTCCTTGGAGTAGAAGTGGAATCTCTCCTCGGTGTCCCGGAGGTCTCGTCGCTCCCGACCAGACTACCGGTTCGAAAGGGCCATAACTTTTGATCCGACCGTTGGATCACTCTAAAATTTTCACAGGAGTTTCCGGACGCTGTTTTCCTTGGAGTAGAAGTGGAATCTCTCCTCGGTGTCCCGGAGGTCTCGTCGCTCCCGACCAGACTACCGGTTCGAAAGGGCCATAACTTTTGATCCGACCGTTGGATCACTCTAAAATTTTCACAGGAGTTTCCGGACGCTGTTTTCCTTGGAGTAGAAATGGAATCTCTCCTCGGTGTCCCGGAGGTCTCGTCGCTCCCGACCAGACTACCGGTTCGAAAGGGCCATAACTTTTGATCCGACCGTTGGATCACTCTAAAATTTTCACAGGAGTTTCCGGACGCTGTTTTCCTTGGAGCAGAGGTGGAATCTCCCCTCGGTGTCCCGGAGGTCTCGTCGCTCCCGACCAGAGTAGCGGTTCGAAAGGGCCATAACTTTTGATCCGACCGTTGGATCACTCTAAAATTTTCACAGGAGTTTCCGGACGCTGTTTTCCTTGGAATAGAAGTGGAATCTCTCCTCGGTGTCCCGGAGGTCTCGTCACTCCAGACCAGAGTACCGGTTCGAAAGGGCCATAACTATTGATCCGACCGTTGGATCACTCTAGAATTTTCACAGGAGTTTCCGGACGCTGTTTTCCTTGGAGTAGAAGTGGAATCTCTCCTCGGTGTCCCATAGGTCTCGTCGGTCCCGACCAGAGTACCGGTTCGAAAGGGCCATAACTTTTGATCCGACCGTTGGATCACTCTAAAATTTTCACAGGAGTTTCCGGACGCTGTTTTCCTTGGAGTAGAAGTGGAATCTCTCCTCGGTGTCCCGGAGGTCTCGTCGCGCCCGACCAGACTACCGGTTCGAAAGGGCCATAACTTTTGATCCGACCGTTGGATCACTCTAAAATTTTCACAGGAGTTTCCGGACGCTGTTTTTCTTGGAGTAGAATTGGAATCTCTCCTCGGTGTCCCGGAGGTCTCGTCGCTCCCGACCAGAGTACCGGTTCGAAAGGGCCATAACTTTTGATCCGACCGTTGGATCACTCTACAATTTTCACAGGAGTTTCCGGACGCTGTTTTCCTTGGAGTAGAAGTGGAATATCTCCTCGGTGTCCCGGAGGTCTCGTCGCTCCCGACCAGACTACCGGTTCGAAAGGGCCATAACTTTTGATCCGACCGTTGGATCACTCTAAAATTTTCACAGGAGTTTGCGGACGCTGTTTTCCTTGGAGTAGAAGTGGAATCTCTCCTCGGTGTCCCGGAGGTCTCGTCGCTCCCGACCAGACTACCGGTTCGAAAGGGCCATAACTTTTGATCCGACCGTTGGATCACTCTAAAATTTTCACAGGAGTTGTGGAATCTCTCCTCGGTGTCCCGGAGGTCTCGTCGCTCCAGACCAGAGTACCGGTTTGAAAGGGCTATAACTTTTGATCCGACCGTTGGATCACTCTAAAATTTTCACAGGAGTTTCCGGACGCTGTTTTCCTTGGACTAGAATTGGAATCTCTCCTCGGTGTCCCGGAGGTCTCGTCGCTCCCGACCAGAGTACCGGTTCGAAAGGGCCATAACTTTTGATCCGACCGTTGGATCACTCTAAAATTTTCACAGGAGTTTCCGGACGCTGTTTTCCTTGGAGTAGAAATGAAATCTCTCCTCGGTGTCCTGGAGGTCTCGTCGCTCCCGACCAGACTACCGGTTCGAAAGGGCCATAACTTTTGATCCGACCGTTGGATCACTCTAAAATTTTCACAGGAGTTTCCGGACGCTGTTTTCCTTGGAGCAGAGGTGGAATCTCCCCTCGGTGTCCCGGAGGTCTCGTCGCTCCCGACCAGAGTACCGGTTCGAAAGGGCCATAACTTTTGATCCGACCGTTGGATCACTCTACAATTTTCACAGGAGTTTCCGGACGCTGTTTTCCTTGGAGTAGAAGTGGAATCTCTCCTCGGTGTCCCGGAGGTCTCGTCGCTCCCGACCAGACTACCGGTTCGAAAGGGCCATAACTTTTGATCCGACCGTTGGATCACTCTAAAATTTTCACAGGAGTTTGCGGACGCTGTTTTCCTTGGAGTAGAAGTGGAATCTCTCCTCGGTGTCCCGGAGGTCTCGTCGCTCCCGACCAGACTACCGGTTCGAAAGGGCCATAACTTTTGATCCGACCGTTGGATCACTCTAAAATTTTCACAGGAGTTTCCGGACGCTGTTTTCCTTGGAGTAGAAGTGGAATCTCTCCTCGATGTTCCGGAGGTCTCGTCGCTCCCGACCAGACTACCGGTTCGAAAGGGCCATAACTTTTGATCCGACCGTTGGATCACTCTAAAATTTTCACAGGAGTTGTGGAATCTCTCCTCGGTGTCCCGGAGGTCTCGTCGCTCCAGACCAGAGTACCGGTTTGAAAGGGCTATAACTTTTGATCCGACCGTTGGATCACTCTAAAATTTTCACAGGAGTTTCCGGACGCTGTTTTCCTTGGACTAGAATTGGAATCTCTCCTCGGTGTCCCGGAGGTCTCGTCGCTCCCGACCAGAGTACCGGTTCGAAAGGGCCATAACTTTTGATCCGACCGTTGGATCACTCTAAAATTTTCACAGGAGTTTCCGGACGCTGTTTTCCTTGGAGTAGAAATGGAATCTCTCCTCGGTGTCCTGGAGGTCTCGTCGCTCCCGACCAGACTACCGGTTCGAAAGGGCCATAACTTTTGATCCGACCGTTGGATCACTCTAAAATTTTCACAGGAGTTTCCGGACGCTGTTTTCCTTGGAGCAGAGGTGGAATCTCCCCTCGGTGTCCCGGAGGTCTCGTCGCTCCCGACCAGAGTACCGGTTCGAAAGGGCCATAACTTTTGATCCGACCGTTGGATCACTCTACAATTTTCACAGGAGTTTCCGGACGCTGTTTTCCTTGGAGTAGAAGTGGAATCTCTCCTCGGTGTCCCGGAGGTCTCGTCGCTCCCGACCAGACTACCGGTTCGAAAGGGCCATAACTTTTGATCCGACCGTTGGATCACTCTAAAATTTTCACAGGAGTTTGCGGACGCTGTTTTCCTTGGAGTAGAAGTGGAATCTCTCCTCGGTGTCCCGGAGGTCTCGTCGCTCCCGACCAGACTACCGGTTCGAAAGGGCCATAACTTTTGATCCGACCGTTGGATCACTCTAAAATTTTCACAGGAGTTTCCGGACGCTGTTTTCCTTGGAGTAGAAGTGGAATCTCTCCTCGATGTTCCGGAGGTCTCGTCGCTCCCGACCAGACTACCGGTTCGAAAGGGCCATAACTTTTGATCCGACCGTTGGATCACTCTAAAATTTTCACAGGAGTTGTGGAATCTCTCCTCGGTGTCCCGGAGGTCTCGTCGCTCCCGACCAGAGTACCGGTTTGAAAGGGCCATAACTTTTGATCCGACCGTTGGATCACTCTAAAATTTTCACAGGAGTTTCCGGACGCTGTTTTCCTTGGAGTAGAATTGGAATCTCTCCTCGGTGTCCCGGAGGTCTCGTCGCTCCCGACCAGAGTACCGGTTCGAAAGGGCCATAACTTTTGATCCGACCGTTGGATCACTCTAAAATTTTCACAGGAGTTTCCGGACGCTGTTTTCCTTGGAGCAGAGGTGGAATCTCCCCTCGGTGTCCCGGAGGTCTCGTCGCTCCCGACCAGAGTACCGGTTCGAAAGGGCCATAACTTTTGATCCGACCGTTGGATCACTCTAAAATTTTCACAGGAGTTTTCGGACGCTGTTTTCCTTAGAGTAGAAGTGGAATCTCTCCTCGGTGTCCCGGAGGTCTCGTCGCTCCCGACCAGACTACCGGTTCGAAAGGGCCATAACTTTTGATCCGACCGTTGGATCACTCTAAAATTTTCACAGGAGTTTCCGGACGCTGTTTTCCTTGGAGTAGAAGTGGAATCTCTCCTCGGTGTCCCGGAGGTCTCGTCGCTCCCGACCAGACTACCGGTTCGAAAGGGCCATAACTTTTGATCCGACCGTTGGATCACTCTAAAATTTTCACAGGAGTTGTGGAATCTCTCCTCGGTGTCCCGGAGGTCTCGTCGCTCCAGACCAGAGTACCGGTTTGAAAGGGCCATAACTTTTGATCCGACCGTTGGATCACTCTAAAATTTTCACAGGAGTTTCCGGACGCTGTTTTCCTTGGAGTAGAATTGGAATCTCTCCTCGGTGTCCCGGAGGTCTCGTCGCTCCCGACCAGAGTACCGGTTCGAAAGGGCCATAACTTTTGATCGGACCGTTGGATCACACTAAAATTTTCACAGGAGTTTCCGGACGCTGTTTTCCTTGGAGTAGAAATGGAATCTCTCCTCGGTGTCCCGGAGGTCTCGTCGCTCCCGACCAGACTACCGGTTCGAAAGGGCCATAACTTTTGATCCGACCGTTGGATCACTCTAAAATTTTCACAGGAGTTTCCGGACGCTGTTTTCCTTGGAGCAGAGGTGGAATCTCCCCTCGGTGTCCCGGAGGTCTCGTCGCTCCCGACCAGAGTACCGGTTCGAAAGGGCCATAACTTTTGATCCGACCGTTGGATCACTCTAAAATTTTCACAGGAGTTGTGGAATCTCTCCTCGGTGTCCCGGAGGTCTCGTCGCTCCCGACCAGAGTACCGGTTTGAAAGGGCCATAACTTTTGATCCGACCGTTGGATCACTCTAAAATTTTCACAGGAGTTTCCGGACGCTGTTTTCCTTGGAGTAGAATTGGAATCTCTCCTCGGTGTCCCGGAGGTCTCGTCGCTCCCGACCAGAGTACCGGTTCGAAAGGGCCATAACTTTTGATCCGACCGTTGGATCACTCTAAAATTTTCACAGGAGTTTCCGGACGCTGTTTTCCTTGGAGCAGAGGTGGAATCTCCCCTCGGTGTCCCGGAGGTCTCGTCGCTCCCGACCAGAGTACCGGTTCGAAAGGGCCATAACTTTTGATCCGACCGTTGGATCACTCTAAAATTTTCACAGGAGTTTTCGGACGCTGTTTTCCTTGGAGTAGAAGTGGAATCTCTCCTCGGTGTCCCGGAGGTCTCGTCGCTCCCGACCAGACTACCGGTTCGAAAGGGCCATAACTTTTGATCCGACCGTTGGATCACTCTAAAATTTTCACAGGAGTTTCCGGACGCTGTTTTCCTTGGAGTAGAAGTGGAATCTCTCCTCGGTGTCCCGGAGGTCTCGTCGCTCCCGACCAGACTACCGGTTCGAAAGGGCCATAACTTTTGATCCGACCGTTGGATCACTCTAAAATTTTCACAGGAGTTGTGGAATCTCTCCTCGGTGTCCCGGAGGTCTCGTCGCTCCCGACCAGAGTACCGGTTTGAAAGGGCCATAACTTTTGATCCGAACGTTGGATCACTCTAAAATTTTCACAGGAGTTTCCGGACGCTGTTTTCCTTGGAGTAGAATTGGAATCTCTCCTCGGTGTCCCGGAGGTCTCGTCGCTCCCGACCAGACTACCGGTTCGAAAGGGCCATAACTTTTGATCCGACCGTTGGATCACTCTAAAATTTTCACAGGAGTTGTGGAATCTCTCCTCGGTGTCCCGGAGGTCTCGTCGCTCCCGACCAGAGTACCGGTTCGAAAGGGCCATAACTTTTGATCGGACCGTTGGATCACACTAAAATTTTCACAGGAGTTTTCGGACGCTGTTTTCCTTGGAGTAGAAATGGAATCTCTCCTCGGTGTCCCGGAGGTCTCGTCGCTCCCGACCAGACTACCGGTTCGAAAGGGCCATAACTTTTGATCCGACCGTTGGATCACTCTAAAATTTTCACAGGAGTTTCCGGACGCTGTTTTCCTTGGAGCAGAGGTGGAATCTCCCCTCGGTGTCCCGGAGGTCTCGTCGCTCCCGACCAGAGTACCGGTTCGAAAGGGCCATAACTTTTGATCCGACCGTTGGATCACTCTAAAATTTTCACAGGAGTTTTCGGACGCTGTTTTCCTTGGAGTAGAAGTGGAATCTCTCCTCGGTGTCCCGGAGGTCTCGTCGCTCCCGACCAGACTACCGGTTCGAAAGGGCCATAACTTTTGATCCGACCGTTGGATCACTCTAAAATTTTCACAGGAGTTTCCGGACGCTGTTTTCCTTGGAGTAGAAGTGGAATCTCTCCTCGGTGTCCCGGAGGTCTCGTCGCTCCCGACCAGACTACCGGTTCGAAAGGGCCATAACTTTTGATCCGACCGTTGGATCACTCTAAAATTTTCACAGGAGTTGTGGAATCTCTCCTCGGTGTCCCGGAGGTCTCGTCGCTCCCGACCAGAGTACCGGTTTGAAAGGGCCATAACTTTTGATCCGACCGTTGGATCACTCTAAAATTTTCACAGGAGTTTCCGGACGCTGTTTTCCTTGGAGTAGAATTGGAATCTCTCCTCGGTGTCCCGGAGGTCTCGTCGCTCCCGACCAGAGTACCGGTTCGAAAGGGCCATAACTTTTGATCCGACCGTTGGATCACTCTAAAATTTTCACAGGAGTTTCCGGACGCTGTTTTCCTTGGAGCAGAGGTGGAATCTCCCCTCGGTGTCCCGGAGGTCTCGTCGCTCCCGACCAGAGTACCGGTTCGAAAGGGCCATAACTTTTGATCCGACCGTTGGATCACTCTAAAATTTTCACAGGAGTTTTCGGACGCTGTTTTCCTTGGAGTAGAAGTGGAATCTCTCCTCGGTGTCCCGGAGGTCTCGTCGCTCCCGACCAGACTACCGGTTCGAAAGGGCCATAACTTTTGATCCGACCGTTGGATCACTCTAAAATTTTCACAGGAGTTTCCGGACGCTGTTTTCCTTGGAGTAGAAGTGGAATCTCTCCTCGGTGTCCCGGAGGTCTCGTCGCTCCCGACCAGACTACCGGTTCGAAAGGGCCATAACTTTTGATCCGACCGTTGGATCACTCTAAAATTTTCACAGGAGTTGTGGAATCTCTCCTCGGTGTCCCGGAGGTCTCGTCGCTCCCGACCAGAGTACCGGTTTGAAAGGGCCATAACTTTTGATCCGAACGTTGGATCACTCTAAAATTTTCACAGGAGTTTCCGGACGCTGTTTTCCTTGGAGTAGAATTGGAATCTCTCCTCGGTGTCCCGGAGGTCTCGTCGCTCCCGACCAGAGTACCGATTCGATAGGGCCATAACTTTTGATCCGACCGTTGGATCACTCTAAAATTTTCACAGGAGTTTCCGGACGCTGTTTTCCTTGGAGCAGAGGTGGAATCTCCCCTCGGTGTGCCGGAGGTCTCGTCGCTCCCGACCAGAGTACCGGTTCGAAAGGGCCATAACTTTTGATCCGACCGTTGGATCACTCTAAAATTTTCACAGGAGTTTCCGGACGCTGTTTTCCTTGGAATAGAAGTGGAATCTCTCCTCGGTGTCCCGGAGGTCTCGTCGCTCCCGACCAGACTACCGGTTCGAAAGGGCCATAACTTTTGATCCGACCGTTGGATCACTCTAAAATTTTCACAGGAGTTGTGGAATCTCTCCTCGGTGTCCCGGAGGTCTCGTCGCTCCCGACCAGAGTACCGGTTTGAAAGGGCCATAACTTTTGATCCGAACGTTGGATCACTCTAAAATTTTCACAGGAGTTTCCGGACGCTGTTTTCCTTGGAGTAGAATTGGAATCTCTCCTCGGTGTCCCGGAGGTCTCGTCGCTCCCGACCAGAGTACCGGTTCGAAAGGGCCATAACTTTTGATCCGACCGTTGGATCACTCTAAAATTTTCACAGGAGTTTCCGGACGCTGTTTTCCTTGGAGTAGAAATGGAATCTCTCCTCGGTGTCCCGGAGGTCTCGTCGCTCCCGACCAGAGTACCGGTTTGAAAGGGCCATAACTTTTGATCCGACCGTTGGATCACTCTAAAATTTTCACAAGAGTTTCCGGACGCTGTTTTCCTTGGAGCAGAGGTGGAATCTCCCCTCGGTGTCCCGGAGGTCTCGTCGCTCCCGACCAGAGTACCGATTCGACAGGGCCATAACTTTTGATCCGACCGTTGGATCACTCTAAAATTTTCACAGGAGTTTCCGGACGCTGTTTTCCTTGGAGCAGAGGTGGAATCTCCCCTCGGTGTGCCGGAGGTCTCGTCGCTCCCGACCAGAGTACCGGTTCGAAAGGGCCATAACTTTTGATCCGACCGTTGGATCACTCTAAAATTTTCACAGGAGTTTCCGGACGCTGTTTTCCTTGGAATAGAAGTGGAATGTCGCCTCGGTGTCCCGGAGGTCTCGTCGCTCCAGACCAGAGTACCGGTTCGAAAGGCCCATAACTTTTGATCCGACCGTTGGATCACTCTAAAATTTTCACAGGAGTTTCCGGACGCTGTTTTCCTTGGAGTAGAATTGGAATCTCTCCTCGGTGTCCCGGAGGTCTCGTCGCTCCCGACCAGAGTATCGGTTCGAAAGGGCCATAACTTTTGATCCGACCGTTGGATCACTCTAAAATTTTCACAGGAGTTTCCGGACGCTGTTTTCCTTGGAATAGAAGTGGAATCTCTCCTCGGTGTCCCGGAGGTCTCGTCGCTCCAGACCAGAGTACCGGTTCGAAAGGGCCATAACTTTTGATCCGACCGTTGGATCACTCTAAAATTTTCACAGGAGTTTCCGGACGCTGTTTTCCTTGGAGTAGAATTGGAATCTCTCCTCGGTGTCCCGGAGGTCTCGTCGCTCCCGACCAGAGTAGCGGTTCGATAGGGCCATAACTTTTGATCCGACCGTTGGATCACTCTAAAATTTTCACAGGAGTTTCCGGACGCTGTTTTCCTTGGAGTAGAAATGGAATCTCTCCTCGGTGTCCCGGAGGTCTCGTCGCTCCCGACCAGACTACCGGTTCGAAAGGGCCATAACTTTTGATCCGACCGTTGGATCACTCTAAAATTTTCACAGGAGTTTCCGGACGCTGTTTTCCTTGGAGCAGAGGTGGAATCTCCCCTCGGTGTCCCGGAGGTCTCGTCGCTCCCGACCAGAGTACCGGTTCGAAAGGGCCATAACTTTTGATCCGACCGTTGGATCACTCTACAATTTTCACAGGAGTTTCCGGACGCTGTTTTCCTTGGAGTAGAAGTGGAATCTCTCCTCGGTGTCCCGGAGGTCTCGTCGCTCCCGACCAGACTACCGGTTCGAAAGGGCCATAACTTTTGATCCGACCGTTGGATCACTCTAAAATTTTCACAGGAGTTTGCGGACGCTGTTTTCCTTGGAGTAGAAGTGGAATCTCTCCTCGGTGTCCCGGAGGTCTCGTCGCTCCCGACCAGACTACCGGTTCGAAAGGGCCATAACTTTTGATCCGACCGTTGGATCACTCTAAAATTTTCACAGGAGTTTCCGGACGCTGTTTTCCTTGGAGTAGAAGTGGAATCTCTCCTCGGTGTCCCGGAGGTCTCGTCGCTCCCGACCAGACTACCGGTTCGAAAGGGCCATAACTTTTGATCCGACCGTTGGATCACTCTAAAATTTTCACAGGAGTTGTGGAATCTCTCCTCGGTGTCCCGGAGGTCTCGTCGCTCCAGACCAGAGTACCGGTTTGAAAGGGCCATAACTTTTGATCCGACCGTTGGATCACTCTAAAATTTTCACAGGAGTTTCCGGACGCTGTTTTCCTTGGAGTAGAATTGGAATCTCTCCTCGGTGTCCCGGAGGTCTCGTCGCTCCCGACCAGAGTACCGGTTCGAAAGGGCCATAACTTTTGATCCGACCGTTGGATCACTCTAAAATTTTCACAGGAGTTTCCGGACGCTGTTTTCCTTGGAATAGAAGTGGAATGTCGCCTCGGTGTCCCGGAGGTCTCGTCGCTCCAGACCAGAGTACCGGTTCGAAAGGACCATAACTTTTGATCCGACCGTTGGATCACTCTAAAATTTTCACAGGAGTTTCCGGACGCTGTTTTCCTTGGAGTAGAATTGGAATCTCTCCTCGGTGTCCCGGAGGTCTCGTCGCTCCCGACCAGAGTATCGGTTCGAAAGGGCCATAACTTTTGATCCGACCGTTGGATCACTCTAAAATTTTCACAGGAGTTTCCGGACGCTGTTTTCCTTGGAATAGAAGTGGAATCTCTCCTCGGTGTCCCGGAGGTCTCATCACTCCAGACCAGAGTACCGGTTCGAAAGGGCCATAACTTTTGATCCGACCGTTGGATCACTCTAAAATTTTCACAGGAGTTTCCGGACGCTGTTTTCCTTGGAGTAGAATTGGAATCTCTCCTCGGTGTCCCGGAGGTCTCGTCGCTCCCGACCAGAGTAGCGGTTCGAAAGGGCCATAACTTTTGATCCGACCGTTGGATCACTCTAAAATTTTCACAGGAGTTTCCGGACGCTGTTTTTCTTGGAATAGAAGTGGAATCTCTCCTCGGTGTCCCGGAGGTCTCGTCACTCCAGACCAGAGTACCGGTTCGAAAGGGCCATAACTTTTGATCCGACCGTTGGATCACTCTAAAATTTTCACAGGAGTTTCCGGACGCTGTTTTCCTTGGAGTAGAATTGGAATCTCTCCTCGGTGTCCCGGAGGTCTCGTCGCTCCCGACCAGAGTACCGGTTCGCAAGGGCCATAACTTTTGATCCGACCGTTGGATCACTCTACAATTTTCACAGGAGTTTCCGGACGCTGTTTTCCTTGGAGTAGAAGTGGAATCTCTCCTCGGTGTCCCGGAGGTCTCGTCGCTCCCGACCAGACTACCGGTTCGAAAGGGCCATAACTTTTGATCCGACCGTTGGATCACTCTAAAATTTTCACAGGAGTTTCCGGACGCTGTTTTCCTTGGAGCAGAGGTGGAATCTCCCCTCGGTGTGCCGGAGGTCTCGTCGCTCCCGACCAGAGTACCGGTTCGAAAGGGCCATAACTTTTGATCCGACCGTTGGATCACTCTAAAATTTTCACAGGAGTTTCCGGACGCTGTTTTCCTTGGAATAAAAGTGGAATGTCGCCTCGGTGTCCCGGAGGTCTCGTCGCTCCAGACCAGAGTACCGGTTCGAAAGGCCCATAACTTTTGATCCGACCGTTGGATCACTCTAAAATTTTCACAGGAGTTTCCGGACGCTGTTTTCCTTGGAGTAGAATTGGAATCTCTCCTCGGTGTCCCGGAGGTCTCGTCGCTCCCGACCAGAGTATCGGTTCGAAAGGGCCATAACTTTTGATCCGACCGTTGGATCACTCTAAAATTTTCACAGGAGTTTCCGGACGCTGTTTTCCTTGGAATAGAAGTGGAATCTCTCCTCGGTGTCCCGGAGGTCTCGTCGCTCCAGACCAAAGTACCGGTTCGAAAGGGCCATAACTTTTGATCCGACCGTTGGATCACTCTAAAATTTTCACAGGAGTTTCCGGACGCTGTTTTCCTTGGAGTAGAATTGGAATCTCTCCTCGGTGTCCCGGAGGTCTCGTCGCTCCCGACCAGAGTAGCGGTTCGATAGGGCCATAACTTTTGATCCGACCGTTGGATCACTCTAAAATTTTCACAGGAGTTTCCGGACGCTGTTTTCCTTGGAGTAGAAATGGAATCTCTCCTCGGTGTCCCGGAGGTCTCGTCGCTCCCGACCAGACTACCGGTTCGAAAGGGCCATAACTTTTGATCCGACCGTTGGATCACTCTAAAATTTTCACAGGAGTTTCCGGACGCTGTTTTCCTTGCAGCAGAGGTGGAATCTCCCCTCGGTGTCCCGGAGGTCTCGTCGCTCCCGACCAGAGTACCGGTTCGAAAGGGCCATAACTTTTGATCCGACCGTTGGATCACACTACAATTTTCACAGGAGTTTCCGGACGCTGTTTTCCTTGGAGTAGAAGTGGAATCTCTCCTCGGTGTCCCGGAGGTCTCGTCGCTCCCGACCAGACTACCGGTTCGAAAGGGCCATAACTTTTGATCCGACCGTTGGATCACTCTAAAATTTTCACAGGAGTTTGCGGACGCTGTTTTCCTTGGAGTAGAAGTGGAATCTCTCCTCGGTGTCCCGGAGGTCTCGTCGCTCCCGACCAGACTACCGGTTCGAAAGGGCCATAACTTTTGATCCGACCGTTGGATCACTCTAAAATTTTCACAGGAGTTTCCGGACGCTGTTTTCCTTGGAGTAGAAGTGGAATCTCTCCTCGGTGTCCCGGAGGTCTCGTCGCTCCCGACCAGACTACCGGTTCGAAAGGGCCATAACTTTTGATCCGACCGTTGGATCACTCTAAAATTTTCACAGGAGTTGTGGAATCTCTCCTCGGTGTCCCGGAGGTCTCGTCGCTCCAGACCAGAGTACCGGTTTGAAAGGGCCATAACTTTTGATCCGACCGTTGGATCACTCTAAAATTTTCACAGGAGTTTCCGGACGCTGTTTTCCTTGGAGTAGAATTGGAATCTCTCCTCGGTGTCCCGGAGGTCTCGTCGCTCCCGACCAGAGTACCGGTTCGAAAGGGCCATAACTTTTGATCCGACCGTTGGATCACTCTAAAATTTTCACAGGAGTTTCCGGACGCTGTTTTCCTTGGAATAGAAGTGGAATGTCGCCTCGGTGTCCCGGAGGTCTCGTCGCTCCAGACCAGAGTACCGGTTCGAAAGGACCATAACTTTTGATCCGACCGTTGGATCACTCTAAAATTTTCACAGGAGTTTCCGGACGCTGTTTTCCTTGGAGTAGAATTGGAATCTCTCCTCGGTGTCCCGGAGGTCTCGTCGCTCCCGACCAGAGTATCGGTTCGAAAGGGCCATAACTTTTGATCCGACCGTTGGATCACTCTAAAATTTTCACAGGAGTTTCCGGACGCTGTTTTCCTTGGAATAGAAGTGGAATCTCTCCTCGGTGTCCCGGAGGTCTCGTCACTCCAGACCAGAGTACCGGTTCGAAAGGGCCATAACTTTTGATCCGACCGTTGGATCACTCTACAATTTTCACAGTAGTTTCCGGACGCTGTTTTCCTTGGAGTAGAAGTGGAATCTCTCCTCGGTGTCCCGGAGGTCTCGTCGCTCCCGACCAGACTACCGGTTCGAAAGGGCCATAACTTTTGATCCGACCGTTGGATCACTCTACAATTTTCACAGGAGTTTCCGGACGCTGTTTTCCTTGGAGTAGAAATGGAATCTCTCCTCGGTGTCCCGGAGGTCTCGTCGCTCCCGACCAGACTACCGGTTCGAAAGGGCCATAACTTTTGATCCGACCGTTGGATCACTCTACAATTTTCACAGGAGTTTCCGGACGCTGTTTTCCTTGGAGTAGAAGTGGAATCTCTCCTCGGTGTCCCGGAGGTCTCGTCGCTCCCGACCAGACTACCGGTTCGAAAGGGCCATAACTTTTGATCCGACCGTTGGATCACTCTAAAATTTTCACAGGAGTTTGCGGACGCTGTTTTCCTTGGAGCAGAGGTGGAATCTCCCCTCGGTGTCCCGGAGGTCTCGTCGCTCCCGACCAGAGTACCGGTTCGAAAGGGCCATAACTTTTGATCCGACCGTTGGATCACTCTACAATTTTCACAGGAGTTTCCGGACGCTGTTTTCCTTGGAGTAGAAGTGAAATCTCTCCTCGGTGTCCCGGAGGTCTCGTCGCTCCCGACCAGACTACCGGTTCGAAAGGGCCATAACTTTTGATCCGACCGTTGGATCACTCTAAAATTTTCACAGGAGTTTGCGGACGCTGTTTTCCTTGGAGTAGAAGTGGAATCTCTCCTCGGTGTCCCGGAGGTCTCGTCGCTCCCGACCAGACTACCGGTTCGGAAGGGCCATAACTTTTGATCCGACCGTTGGATCACTCTAAAATTTTCACAGGAGTTTCCGGACGCTGTTTTCCTTGGAGTAGAAGTGGAATCTCTCCTCGGTGTCCCGGAGGTCTCGTCGCTCCCGACCAGACTACCGGTTCGAAAGGGCCATAACTTTTGATCCGACCGTTGGATCACTCTAAAATTTTCACAGGAGTTGTGGAATCTCTCCTCGGTGTCCCGGAGGTCTCGTCGCTCCAGACCAGAGTACCGGTTTGAAAGGGCCATAACTTTTGATCCGACCGTTGGATCACTCTAAAATTTTCACAGGAGTTTCCGGACGCTGTTTTCCTTGGAGTAGAATTGGAATCTCTTCTCGGTGTCCCGGAGGTCTCGTCGCTCCCGACCAGAGTACCGGTTCGAAAGGGCCATAACTTTTGATCCGACCGTTGGATCACTCTAAAATTTTCACAGGAGTTTCCGGACGCTGTTTTCCTTGGAATAGAAGTGGAATGTCGCCTCGGTGTCCCGGAGGTCTCGTCGCTCCAGACCAGAGTACCGGTTCGAAAGGACCATAACTTTTGATCCGACCGTTGGATCACTCTAAAATTTTCACAGGAGTTTCCGGACGCTGTTTTCCTTGGAGTAGAATTGGAATCTCTCCTCGGTGTCCCGGAGGTCTCGTCGCTCCCGACCAGAGTATCGGTTGGAAAGGGCCATAACTTTTGATCCGACCGTTGGATCACTCTAAAATTTTCACAGGAGTTTCCGGACGCTGTTTTCCTTGGAGTAGAATTGGAATCTCTCCTCGGTGTCCCGGAGGTCTCGTCGCTCCCGACCAGAGTATCGGTTGGAAAGGGCCATAACTTTTGATCCGACCGTTGGATCACTCTAAAATTTTCACAGGAGTTTCCGGACGCTGTTTTCCTTGGAATAGAAGTGGAATCTCTCCTCGGTGTCCCGGAGGTCTCGTCACTCCAGACCAGAGTACCGGTTCGAAAGGGCCATAACTTTTGATCCGACCGTTGGATCACTCTAAAATTTTCACAGGAGTTTCCGGACGCTGTTTTCCTTGGAGTAGAATTGGAATCTCTCCTCGGTGTCCCGGAGGTCTCGTCGCTCCCGACCAGAGTAGCGGTTCGAAAGGGCCATAACTTTTGATCCGACCGTTGGATCACTCTAAAATTTTCACAGGAGTTTCCGGACGCTGTTTTTCTTGGAATAGAAGTGGAATCTCTCCTCGGTGTCCCGGAGGTCTCGTCACTCCAGACCAGAGTACCGGTTCGAAAGGGCCATAACTTTTGATCCGACCGTTGGATCACTCTAGAATTTTCACAGGAGTTTCCGGACGCTGTTTTCCTTGGAGTAGAAGTGGAATCTCTCCTCGGTGTCCCATAGGTCTCGTCGGTCCCGACCAGAGTACCGGTTCGAAAGGGCCATAACTTTTGATCCGACCGTTGGATCACTCTACAATTTTCACAGGAGTTTCCGGACGCTGTTTTCCTTGGAGTAGAAGTGGAATCTCTCCTCGGTGTCCCGGAGGTCTCGTCGCTCCCGACCAGACTACCGGTTCGAAAGGGCCATAACTTTTGATCCGACCGTTGGATCACTCTAAAATTTTCACAGGAGTTTCCGGACGCTGTTTTCCTTGGAATAGAAGTGGAATCTCTCCTCGGTGTCCCGGAGGTCTCGTCACTCCAGACCAGAGTACCGGTTCGAAAGGGCCATAACTTTTGATCCGACCGTTGGATCACTCTAGAATTTTCACAGGAGTTTCCGGACGCTGTTTTCCTTGGAGTAGAAGTGGAATCTCTCCTCGGTGTCCCATAGGTCTCGTCGGTCCCGACTAGAGTACCGGTTCGAAAGGGCCATAACTTTTGATCCGACCGTTGGATCACTCTAAAATTTTCACAGGAGTTTCCGTACGCTGTTTTCCTTGGAGTAGAAGTGGAATCTCTCCTCGGTGTCCCGGAGGTCTCGTCGCTCCCGACCAGACTACCGGTTCGAAAGGGCCATAACTTTTGATCCGACCGTTGGATCACTCTAAAATTTTCACAGGAGTTTCCGGACGCTGTTTTTCTTGGAGTAGAATTGGAATCTCTCCTCGGTGTCCCGGAGGTCTCGTCGCTCCCGACCAGACTACCGGTTCGAAAGGGCCATAACTTTTGATCCGACCGTTGGATCACTCTAAAATTTTCACAGGAGTTTGCGGACGCTGTTTTCCTTGGAGTAGAAGTGGAATCTCTCCTCGGTGTCCCGGAGGTCTCGTCGCTCCCGACCAGACTACCGGTTCGGAAGGGCCATAACTTTTGATCCGACCGTTGGATCACTCTAAAATTTTCACAGGAGTTTCCGGACGCTGTTTTCCTTGGAGTAGAAGTGGAATCTCTCCTCGGTGTCCCGGAGGTCTCGTCGCTCCCGACCAGACTACCGGTTCGAAAGGGCCATAACTTTTGATCCGACCGTTGGATCACTCTAAAATTTTCACAGGAGTTGTGGAATCTCTCCTCGGTGTCCCGGAGGTCTCGTCGCTCCAGACCAGAGTACCGGTTTGAAAGGGCCATAACTTTTGATCCGACCGTTGGATCACTCTAAAATTTTCACAGGAGTTTCCGGACGCTGTTTTCCTTGGAGTAGAATTGGAATCTCTTCTCGGTGTCCCGGAGGTCTCGTCGCTCCCGACCAGAGTACCGGTTCGAAAGGGCCATAACTTTTGATCCGACCGTTGGATCACTCTAAAATTTTCACAGGAGTTTCCGGACGCTGTTTTCCTTGGAATAGAAGTGGAATGTCGCCTCGGTGTCCCGGAGGTCTCGTCGCTCCAGACCAGAGTACCGGTTCGAAAGGACCATAACTTTTGATCCGACCGTTGGATCACTCTAAAATTTTCACAGGAGTTTCCGGACGCTGTTTTCCTTGGAGTAGAATTGGAATCTCTCCTCGGTGTCCCGGAGGTCTCGTCGCTCCCGACCAGAGTATCGGTTGGAAAGGGCCATAACTTTTGATCCGACCGTTGGATCACTCTAAAATTTTCACAGGAGTTTCCGGACGCTGTTTTCCTTGGAGTAGAATTGGAATCTCTCCTCGGTGTCCCGGAGGTCTCGTCGCTCCCGACCAGAGTATCGGTTGGAAAGGGCCATAACTTTTGATCCGACCGTTGGATCACTCTAAAATTTTCACAGGAGTTTCCGGACGCTGTTTTCCTTGGAATAGAAGTGGAATCTCTCCTCGGTGTCCCGGAGGTCTCGTCACTCCAGACCAGAGTACCGGTTCGAAAGGGCCATAACTTTTGATCCGACCGTTGGATCACTCTAAAATTTTCACAGGAGTTTCCGGACGCTGTTTTCCTTGGAGTAGAATTGGAATCTCTCCTCGGTGTCCCGGAGGTCTCGTCGCTCCCGACCAGAGTAGCGGTTCGAAAGGGCCATAACTTTTGATCCGACCGTTGGATCACTCTAAAATTTTCACAGGAGTTTCCGGACGCTGTTTTTCTTGGAATAGAAGTGGAATCTCTCCTCGGTGTCCCGGAGGTCTCGTCACTCCAGACCAGAGTACCGGTTCGAAAGGGCCATAACTTTTGATCCGACCGTTGGATCACTCTAGAATTTTCACAGGAGTTTCCGGACGCTGTTTTCCTTGGAGTAGAAGTGGAATCTCTCCTCGGTGTCCCATAGGTCTCGTCGGTCCCGACCAGAGTACCGGTTCGAAAGGGCCATAACTTTTGATCCGACCGTTGGATCACTCTACAATTTTCACAGGAGTTTCCGGACGCTGTTTTCCTTGGAGTAGAAGTGGAATCTCTCCTCGGTGTCCCGGAGGTCTCGTCGCTCCCGACCAGACTACCGGTTCGAAAGGGCCATAACTTTTGATCCGACCGTTGGATCACTCTAAAATTTTCACAGGAGTTTCCGGACGCTGTTTTCCTTGGAATAGAAGTGGAATCTCTCCTCGGTGTCCCGGAGGTCTCGTCACTCCAGACCAGAGTACCGGTTCGAAAGGGCCATAACTTTTGATCCGACCGTTGGATCACTCTAGAATTTTCACAGGAGTTTCCGGACGCTGTTTTCCTTGGAGTAGAAGTGGAATCTCTCCTCGGTGTCCCATAGGTCTCGTCGGTCCCGACTAGAGTACCGGTTCGAAAGGGCCATAACTTTTGATCCGACCGTTGGATCACTCTAAAATTTTCACAGGAGTTTCCGTACGCTGTTTTCCTTGGAGTAGAAGTGGAATCTCTCCTCGGTGTCCCGGAGGTCTCGTCGCTCCCGACCAGACTACCGGTTCGAAAGGGCCATAACTTTTGATCCGACCGTTGGATCACTCTAAAATTTTCACAGGAGTTTCCGGACGCTGTTTTTCTTGGAGTAGAATTGGAATCTCTCCTCGGTGTCCCGGAGGTCTCGTCGCTCCCGACCAGAGTACCGGTTCGAAAGGGCCATAACTTTTGATCCGACCGTTGGATCACTCTACAATTTTCACAGGAGTTTCCGGACGCTGTTTTCCTTGGAGTAGAAGTGGAATCTCTCCTCGGTGTCCCGGAGGTCTCGTCGCTCCCGACCAGACTACCGGTTCGAAAGGGCCATAACTTTTGATCCGACCGTTGGATCACTCTAAAGTTTTCACAGGAGTTTGCGAACGCTGTTTTCCTTGGAGTAGAAGTGGATTCTCTCCTCGGTGTCCCGGAGGTCTCGTCGCTCCCGACCAGACTACCGGTTCGAAAGGGCCATAACTTTTGATCCGACCGTTGGATCACTCTAAAATTTTCACAGGAGTTGTGGAATCTCTCCTCGGTGTCCCGGAGGTCTCGTCGCTCCAGACCAGAGTACCGGTTTGAAAGGGCCATAACTTTTGATCCGACCGTTGGATCACTCTAGAATTTTCACAGGAGTTTCCGGACGCTGTTTTCCTTGGAGTAGAAGTGGAATCTCTCCTCGGTGTCCCGGAGGTCTCGTCGCTCCCGACCAGACTACCGGTTCGAAAGGGCCATAACTTTTGATCCGACCGTTGGATCACTCTAAAATTTTCACAGGAGTTTCCGGACGCTGTTTTCCTTGGAATAGAAGTGGAATCTCTCCTCGGTGTCCCGGAGGTCTCGTCACTCCAGACCAGAGTACCGGTTCGAAAGGGCCATAACTTTTGATCCGACCGTTGGATCACTCTAGAATTTTCACAGGAGTTTCCGGACGCTGTTTTCCTTGGAGTAGAAGTGGAATCTCTCCTCGGTGTCCCATAGGTCTCGTCGGTCCCGACTAGAGTACCGGTTCGAAAGGGCCATAACTTTTGATCCGACCGTTGGATCACTCTAAAATTTTCACAGGAGTTTCCGTACGCTGTTTTCCTTGGAGTAGAAGTGGAATCTCTCCTCGGTGTCCCGGAGGTCTCGTCGCTCCCGACCAGACTACCGGTTCGAAAGGGCCATAACTTTTGATCCGACCGTTGGATCACTCTAAAATTTTCACAGGAGTTTCCGGACGCTGTTTTTCTTGGAGTAGAATTGGAATCTCTCCTCGGTGTCCCGGAGGTCTCGTCGCTCCCGACCAGACTACCGGTTCGAAAGGGCCATAACTTTTGATCCGACCGTTGGATCACTCTAAAATTTTCACAGGAGTTTGCGGACGCTGTTTTCCTTGGAGTAGAAGTGGAATCTCTCCTCGGTGTCCCGGAGGTCTCGTCGCTCCCGACCAGACTACCGGTTCGGAAGGGCCATAACTTTTGATCCGACCGTTGGATCACTCTAAAATTTTCACAGGAGTTTCCGGACGCTGTTTTCCTTGGAGTAGAAGTGGAATCTCTCCTCGGTGTCCCGGAGGTCTCGTCGCTCCCGACCAGACTACCGGTTCGAAAGGGCCATAACTTTTGATCCGACCGTTGGATCACTCTAAAATTTTCACAGGAGTTGTGGAATCTCTCCTCGGTGTCCCGGAGGTCTCGTCGCTCCAGACCAGAGTACCGGTTTGAAAGGGCCATAACTTTTGATCCGACCGTTGGATCACTCTAAAATTTTCACAGGAGTTTCCGGACGCTGTTTTCCTTGGAGTAGAATTGGAATCTCTTCTCGGTGTCCCGGAGGTCTCGTCGCTCCCGACCAGAGTACCGGTTCGAAAGGGCCATAACTTTTGATCCGACCGTTGGATCACTCTAAAATTTTCACAGGAGTTTCCGGACGCTGTTTTCCTTGGAATAGAAGTGGAATGTCGCCTCGGTGTCCCGGAGGTCTCGTCGCTCCAGACCAGAGTACCGGTTCGAAAGGACCATAACTTTTGATCCGACCGTTGGATCACTCTAAAATTTTCACAGGAGTTTCCGGACGCTGTTTTCCTTGGAGTAGAATTGGAATCTCTCCTCGGTGTCCCGGAGGTCTCGTCGCTCCCGACCAGAGTATCGGTTGGAAAGGGCCATAACTTTTGATCCGACCGTTGGATCACTCTAAAATTTTCACAGGAGTTTCCGGACGCTGTTTTCCTTGGAGTAGAATTGGAATCTCTCCTCGGTGTCCCGGAGGTCTCGTCGCTCCCGACCAGAGTATCGGTTGGAAAGGGCCATAACTTTTGATCCGACCGTTGGATCACTCTAAAATTTTCACAGGAGTTTCCGGACGCTGTTTTCCTTGGAATAGAAGTGGAATCTCTCCTCGGTGTCCCGGAGGTCTCGTCACTCCAGACCAGAGTACCGGTTCGAAAGGGCCATAACTTTTGATCCGACCGTTGGATCACTCTAAAATTTTCACAGGAGTTTCCGGACGCTGTTTTCCTTGGAGTAGAATTGGAATCTCTCCTCGGTGTCCCGGAGGTCTCGTCGCTCCCGACCAGAGTAGCGGTTCGAAAGGGCCATAACTTTTGATCCGACCGTTGGATCACTCTAAAATTTTCACAGGAGTTTCCGGACGCTGTTTTTCTTGGAATAGAAGTGGAATCTCTCCTCGGTGTCCCGGAGGTCTCGTCACTCCAGACCAGAGTACCGGTTCGAAAGGGCCATAACTTTTGATCCGACCGTTGGATCACTCTAGAATTTTCACAGGAGTTTCCGGACGCTGTTTTCCTTGGAGTAGAAGTGGAATCTCTCCTCGGTGTCCCATAGGTCTCGTCGGTCCCGACCAGAGTACCGGTTCGAAAGGGCCATAACTTTTGATCCGACCGTTGGATCACTCTACAATTTTCACAGGAGTTTCCGGACGCTGTTTTCCTTGGAGTAGAAGTGGAATCTCTCCTCGGTGTCCCGGAGGTCTCGTCGCTCCCGACCAGACTACCGGTTCGAAAGGGCCATAACTTTTGATCCGACCGTTGGATCACTCTAAAATTTTCACAGGAGTTTCCGGACGCTGTTTTCCTTGGAATAGAAGTGGAATCTCTCCTCGGTGTCCCGGAGGTCTCGTCACTCCAGACCAGAGTACCGGTTCGAAAGGGCCATAACTTTTGATCCGACCGTTGGATCACTCTAGAATTTTCACAGGAGTTTCCGGACGCTGTTTTCCTTGGAGTAGAAGTGGAATCTCTCCTCGGTGTCCCATAGGTCTCGTCGGTCCCGACTAGAGTACCGGTTCGAAAGGGCCATAACTTTTGATCCGACCGTTGGATCACTCTAAAATTTTCACAGGAGTTTCCGTACGCTGTTTTCCTTGGAGTAGAAGTGGAATCTCTCCTCGGTGTCCCGGAGGTCTCGTCGCTCCCGACCAGACTACCGGTTCGAAAGGGCCATAACTTTTGATCCGACCGTTGGATCACTCTAAAATTTTCACAGGAGTTTCCGGACGCTGTTTTTCTTGGAGTAGAATTGGAATCTCTCCTCGGTGTCCCGGAGGTCTCGTCGCTCCCGACCAGAGTACCGGTTCGAAAGGGCCATAACTTTTGATCCGACCGTTGGATCACTCTACAATTTTCACAGGAGTTTCCGGACGCTGTTTTCCTTGGAGTAGAAGTGGAATCTCTCCTCGGTGTCCCGGAGGTCTCGTCGCTCCCGACCAGACTACCGGTTCGAAAGGGCCATAACTTTTGATCCGACCGTTGGATCACTCTAAAGTTTTCACAGGAGTTTGCGAACGCTGTTTTCCTTGGAGTAGAAGTGGATTCTCTCCTCGGTGTCCCGGAGGTCTCGTCGCTCCCGACCAGACTACCGGTTCGAAAGGGCCATAACTTTTGATCCGACCGTTGGATCACTCTAAAATTTTCACAGGAGTTGTGGAATCTCTCCTCGGTGTCCCGGAGGTCTCGTCGCTCCAGACCAGAGTACCGGTTTGAAAGGGCCATAACTTTTGATCCGACCGTTGGATCACTCTAAAATTTTCACAGGAGTTTCCGGACGCTGTTTTCCTTGGAGTAGAAGTGGAATCTCTCCTCGGTGTCCCGGAGGTCTCGTCGCTCCCGACCAGAGTACCGGTTCGAAAGGGCCATAACTTTTGATCCGACCGTTGGATCACTCTAAAATTTTCACAGGAGTTTCCGGACGCTGTTTTCCTTGGAATAGAAGTGGAATGTCGCCTCGGTGTCCCGGAGGTCTCGTCGCTCCAAACCAGAGTACCGGTTCGAAAGGACCATAACTTTTGATCCGACCGTTGGATCACTCTAAAATTTTCACAGGAGTTTCCGGACGCTGTTTTCCTTGGAGTAGAATTGGAATCTCTCCTCGGTGTCCCGGAGGTCTCGTCGCTCCCGACCAGAGTATCGGTTCGAAAGGGCCATAACTTTTGATCCGACCGTTGGATCACTCTAAAATTTTCACAGGAGTTTCCGGACGCTGTTTTCCTTGGAATAGAAGTGGAATCTCTCCTCGGTGTCCCGGAGGTCTCGTCGCTCCAGACCAGAGTACCGGTTCGAAAGGGCCATAACTTTTGATCCGACCGTTGGATCACTCTAAAATTTTCACAGGAGTTTCCGGACGCTGTTTTCCTTGGAATAGAAGTGGAATCTCTCCTTGGTGTCCCGGAGGTCTCGTCACTCCAGACCAGAGTACCGGTTCGAAAGGGCCATAACTTTTGATCCGACCGTTGGATCACTCTAAAATTTTCACAGGAGTTTCCGGACGCTGTTTTCCTTGGAGTAGAATTGGAATCTCTCCTCGGTGTCCCGGAGGTCTCGTCGCTCCCGACCAGAGTACCGGTTCGAAAGGGCCATAACTTTTGATCCGACCGTTGGATCATTCTAAAATTTTCGCAGGAGTTTCCGGACGCTGTTTTCCTTGGAATAGAAGTGGAATCTCTCCTCGGTGTCCCGGAGGTCTCGTCGCTCCAGACCAGAGTACCGGTTCGAAAGGGCCATAACTTTTGATCCGACCGTTGGATCACTCTAAAATTTTCACAGGAGTTTCCGGACG
Source organism: Populus nigra (assembly GCF_951802175.1). Taxonomy (NCBI): domain Eukaryota; kingdom Viridiplantae; phylum Streptophyta; class Magnoliopsida; order Malpighiales; family Salicaceae; genus Populus; species Populus nigra. The sequence goes on from NC_084853.1 coordinate 23,892,789, forward strand.
CTGTTTTCCTTGGAGTAGAATTGGAATCTCTCCTCGGTGTCCCGGAGGTCTCGTCGCTCCCGACCAGAGTAGCGGTTCGAAAGGGCCATAACTTTTGATCCGACCGTTGGATCACTCTAAAATTTTCACAGGAGTTTCCGGACGCTGTTTTCCTTGGAATAGAAGTGGAATCTCTCCTCGGTGTCCCGGAGGTCTCGTCACTCCAGACCAGAGTACCGGTTCGAAAGGGCCATAACTTTTGATCCGACCGTTGGATCACTCTAGAATTTTCACAGGAGTTTCCGGACGCTGTTTTCCTTGGAGTAGAAGTGGAATCTCTCCTCGGTGTCCCATAGGTCTCGTCGGTCCCGACCAGAGTACCGGTTCGAAAGGGCCATAACTTTTGATCCGACCGTTGGATCACTCTAAAATTTTCACAGGAGTTTCCGGACGCTGTTTTCCTTGGAGTAGAAGTGGAATCTCTCCTCGGTGTCCCGGAGGTCTCGTCGCTCCCGACCAGACTACCGGTTCGAAAGGGCCATAACTTTTGATCCGACCGTTGGATCACTCTAAAATTTTCACAGGAGTTTCCGGACGCTGTTTTTCTTGGAGTAGAATTGGAATCTCTCCTCGGTGTCCCGGAGGTCTCGTCGCTCCCGACCAGAGTACCGGTTCGAAAGGGCCATAACTTTTGATCCGACCGTTGGATCACTCTAAAATTTTCACAGGAGTTGTGGAATCTCTCCTCGGTGTCCCGGAGGTCTCGTCGCTCCAGACCAGAGTACCGGTTTGAAAGGGCCATAACTTTTGATCCGACCGTTGGATCACTCTAAAATTTTCACAGGAGTTTCCGGACGCTGTTTTCCTTGGAGTAGAAGTGGAATCTCTCCTCGGTGTCCCGGAGGTCTCGTCGCTCCCGACCAGAGTACCGGTTCGAAAGGGCCATAACTTTTGATCCGACCGTTGGATCACTCTAAAATTTTCACAGGAGTTTCCGGACGCTGTTTTCCTTGGAATAGAAGTGGAATGTCGCCTCGGTGTCCCGGAGGTCTCGTCGCTCCAAACCAGAGTACCGGTTCGAAAGGACCATAACTTTTGATCCGACCGTTGGATCACTCTAAAATTTTCACAGGAGTTTCCGGACGCTGTTTTCCTTGGAGTAGAATTGGAATCTCTCCTCGGTGTCCCGGAGGTCTCGTCGCTCCCGACCAGAGTATCGGTTCGAAAGGGCCATAACTTTTGATCCGACCGTTGGATCACTCTAAAATTTTCACAGGAGTTTCCGGACGCTGTTTTCCTTGGAGTAGAATTGGAATCTCTCCTCGGTGTCCCGGAGGTCTCGTCGCTCCCGACCAGAGTAGCGGTTCGAAAGGGCCATAACTTTTGATCCGACCGTTGGATCACTCTAAAATTTTCACAGGAGTTTCCGGACGCTGTTTTCCTTGGAATAGAAGTGGAATCTCTCCTCGGTGTCCCGGAGGTCTCGTCACTCCAGACCAGAGTACCGGTTCGAAAGGGCCATAACTTTTGATCCGACCGTTGGATCACTCTAGAATTTTCACAGGAGTTTCCGGACGCTGTTTTCCTTGGAGTAGAAGTGGAATCTCTCCTCGGTGTCCCATAGGTCTCGTCGGTCCCGACCAGAGTACCGGTTCGAAAGGGCCATAACTTTTGATCCGACCGTTGGATCACTCTAAAATTTTCACAGGAGTTTCCGGACGCTGTTTTCCTTGGAGTAGAAGTGGAATCTCTCCTCGGTGTCCCGGAGGTCTCGTCGCTCCCGACCAGACTACCGGTTCGAAAGGGCCATAACTTTTGATCCGACCGTTGGATCACTCTAAAATTTTCACAGGAGTTTCCGGACGCTGTTTTTCTTGGAGTAGAATTGGAATCTCTCCTCGGTGTCCCGGAGGTCTCGTCGCTCCCGACCAGAGTACCGGTTCGAAAGGGCCATAACTTTTGATCCGACCGTTGGATCACTCTAAAATTTTCACAGGAGTTGTGGAATCTCTCCTCGGTGTCCCGGAGGTCTCGTCGCTCCAGACCAGAGTACCGGTTTGAAAGGGCCATAACTTTTGATCCGACCGTTGGATCACTCTAAAATTTTCACAGGAGTTTCCGGACGCTGTTTTCCTTGGAGTAGAAGTGGAATCTCTCCTCGGTGTCCCGGAGGTCTCGTCGCTCCCGACCAGAGTACCGGTTCGAAAGGGCCATAACTTTTGATCCGACCGTTGGATCACTCTAAAATTTTCACAGGAGTTTCCGGACGCTGTTTTCCTTGGAATAGAAGTGGAATGTCGCCTCGGTGTCCCGGAGGTCTCGTCGCTCCAAACCAGAGTACCGGTTCGAAAGGACCATAACTTTTGATCCGACCGTTGGATCACTCTAAAATTTTCACAGGAGTTTCCGGACGCTGTTTTCCTTGGAGTAGAATTGGAATCTCTCCTCGGTGTCCCGGAGGTCTCGTCGCTCCCGACCAGAGTATCGGTTCGAAAGGGCCATAACTTTTGATCCGACCGTTGGATCACTCTAAAATTTTCACAGGAGTTTCCGGACGCTGTTTTCCTTGGAATAGAAGTGGAATCTCTCCTCGGTGTCCCGGAGGTCTCGTCGCTCCAGACCAGAGTACCGGTTCGAAAGGGCCATAACTTTTGATCCGACCGTTGGATCACTCTAAAATTTTCACAGGAGTTTCCGGACGCTGTTTTCCTTGGAATAGAAGTGGAATCTCTCCTTGGTGTCCCGGAGGTCTCGTCACTCCAGACCAGAGTACCGGTTCGAAAGGGCCATAACTTTTGATCCGACCGTTGGATCACTCTAAAATTTTCACAGGAGTTTCCGGACGCTGTTTTCCTTGGAGTAGAATTGGAATCTCTCCTCGGTGTCCCGGAGGTCTCGTCGCTCCCGACCAGAGTATCGGTTCGAAAGGGCCATAACTTTTGATCCGACCGTTGGATCATTCTAAAATTTTCGCAGGAGTTTCCGGACGCTGTTTTCCTTGGAATAGAATTGGAATCTCTCCTCGGTGTCCCGGAGGTCTCGTCGCTCCCGACCAGAGTATCGGTTCGAAAGGGCCATAACTTTTGATCCGACCGTTGGATCACTCTAAAATTTTCACAGGAGTTTCCGGACGCTGTTTTCCTTGGAGTAGAATTGGAATCTCTCCTCGGTGTCCCGGAGGTCTCGTCGCTCCCGACCAGAGTAGCGGTTCGAAAGGGCCATAACTTTTGATCCGACCGTTGGATCACTCTAAAATTTTCACAGGAGTTTCCGGACGCTGTTTTCCTTGGAATAGAAGTGGAATCTCTCCTCGGTGTCCCGGAGGTCTCGTCACTCCAGACCAGAGTACCGGTTCGAAAGGGCCATAACTTTTGATCCGACCGTTGGATCACTCTAGAATTTTCACAGGAGTTTCCGGACGCTGTTTTCCTTGGAGTAGAAGTGGAATCTCTCCTCGGTGTCCCATAGGTCTCGTCGGTCCCGACCAGAGTACCGGTTCGAAAGGGCCATAACTTTTGATCCGACCGTTGGATCACTCTAAAATTTTCACAGGAGTTTCCGGACGCTGTTTTCCTTGGAGTAGAAGTGGAATCTCTCCTCGGTGTCCCGGAGGTCTCGTCGCTCCCGACCAGACTACCGGTTCGAAAGGGCCATAACTTTTGATCCGACCGTTGGATCACTCTAAAATTTTCACAGGAGTTTCCGGACGCTGTTTTTCTTGGAGTAGAATTGGAATCTCTCCTCGGTGTCCCGGAGGTCTCGTCGCTCCCGACCAGAGTACCGGTTCGAAAGGGCCATAACTTTTGATCCGACCGTTGGATCACTCTAAAATTTTCACAGGAGTTGTGGAATCTCTCCTCGGTGTCCCGGAGGTCTCGTCGCTCCAGACCAGAGTACCGGTTTGAAAGGGCCATAACTTTTGATCCGACCGTTGGATCACTCTAAAATTTTCACAGGAGTTTCCGGACGCTGTTTTCCTTGGAGTAGAAGTGGAATCTCTCCTCGGTGTCCCGGAGGTCTCGTCGCTCCCGACCAGAGTACCGGTTCGAAAGGGCCATAACTTTTGATCCGACCGTTGGATCACTCTAAAATTTTCACAGGAGTTTCCGGACGCTGTTTTCCTTGGAATAGAAGTGGAATGTCGCCTCGGTGTCCCGGAGGTCTGGTCGCTCCAAACCAGAGTACCGGTTCGAAAGGACCATAACTTTTGATCCGACCGTTGGATCACTCTAAAATTTTCACAGGAGTTTCCGGACGCTGTTTTCCTTGGAGTAGAATTGGAATCTCTCCTCGGTGTCCCGGAGGTCTCGTCGCTCCCGACCAGAGTATCGGTTCGAAAGGGCCATAACTTTTGATCCGACCGTTGGATCACTCTAAAATTTTCACAGGAGTTTCCGGACGCTGTTTTCCTTGGAATAGAAGTGGAATCTCTCCTCGGTGTCCCGGAGGTCTCGTCGCTCCAGACCAGAGTACCGGTTCGAAAGGGCCATAACTTTTGATCCGACCGTTGGATCACTCTAAAATTTTCACAGGAGTTTCCGGACGCTGTTTTCCTTGGAATAGAAGTGGAATCTCTCCTTGGTGTCCCGGAGGTCTCGTCACTCCAGACCAGAGTACCGGTTCGGAAGGGCCATAACTTTTGATCCGACCGTTGGATCACTCTAAAATTTTCACAGGAGTTTCCGGACGCTGTTTTCCTTGGAGTAGAATTGGAATCTCTCCTCGGTGTCCCGGAGGTCTCGTCGCTCCCGACCAGAGTACCGGTTCGAAAGGGCCATAACTTTTGATCCGACCGTTGGATCACTCTAAAATTTTCACAGGAGTTTCCGGACGCTGTTTTCCTTGGAGGAGAAGTGGAATCTCTCCTCGGTGTCCCGGAGGTCTCGTCGCTCCAGACCAGAGTACCGGTTCGAAAGGGCCATAACTTTTGATCCGACCGTTGGATCACTCTAAAATTTTCACAGGAGTTTCTGGACGCTGTTTTCCTTGGAGTAGAATTGGAATCTCTCCTCGGTGTCCCGGAGGTCTCGTCGCTCCCGACCAGAGTAGCGGTTCGAAAGGGCCATAACTTTTGATCCGACCGTTGGATCACTCTAAAATTTTCACAGGAGTTTCCGGACGCTGTTTTCCTTGGAATAGAAGTGGAATCTCTCCTCGGTGTCCCGGAGGTCTCGTCACTCCAGACCAGAGTACCGGTTCGAAAGGGCCATAACTTTTGATCCGACCGTTGGATCACTCTAGAATTTTCACAGGAGTTTCCGGACGCTGTTTTCCTTGGAGTAGAAGTGGAATCTCTCCTCGGTGTCCCATAGGTCTCGTCGGTCCCGACCAGAGTACCGGTTCGAAAGGGCCATAACTTTTGATCCGACCGTTGGATCACTCTAAAATTTTCACAGGAGTTTCCGGACGCTGTTTTCCTTGGAGTAGAAGTGGAATCTCTCCTCGGTGTCCCGGAGGTCTCGTCGCTCCCGACCAGACTACCGGTTCGAAAGGGCCATAACTTTTGATCCGACCGTTGGATCACTCTAAAATTTTCACAGGAGTTTCCGGACGCTGTTTTTCTTGGAGTAGAATTGGAATCTCTCCTCGGTGTCCCGGAGGTCTCGTCGCTCCCGACCAGAGTACCGGTTCGAAAGGGCCATAACTTTTGATCCGACCGTTGGATCACTCTACAATTTTCACAGGAGTTTCCGGACGCTGTTTTCCTTGGAGTAGAAGTGGAATCTCTCCTCGGTGTCCCGGAGGTCTCGTCGCTCCCGACCAGACTACCGGTTCGAAAGGGCCATAACTTTTGATCCGACCGTTGGATCACTCTAAAATTTTCACAGGAGTTTGCGAACGCTGTTTTCCTTGGAGTAGAAGTGGATTCTCTCCTCGGTGTCCCGGAGGTCTCGTCGCTCCCGACCAGACTACCGGTTCGAAAGGGCCATAACTTTTGATCCGACCGTTGGATCACTCTAAAATTTTCACAGGAGTTTCCGGACGCTGTTTTCCTTGGAGTAGAAGTGGAATCTCTCCTCGGTGTCCCGGAGGTCTCGTCGCTCCCGACCAGACTACCGGTTCGAAAGGGCCATAACTTTTGATCCGACCGTTGGATCACTCTAAAATTTTCACAGGAGTTGTGGAATCTCTCCTCGGTGTCCCGGAGGTCTTGTCGCTTCAGACCAGAGTACCGGTTTGAAAGGGCCATAACTTTTGATCCGACCGTTGGATCACTCTAAAATTTTCACAGGAGTTTCCGGACGCTGTTTTCCTTGGAGTAGAATTGGAATCTCTTCTCGGTGTCCCGGAGGTCTCGTCGCTCCCGACCAGAGTACCGGTTCGAAAGGGCCATAACTTTTGATCCGACCGTTGGATCACTCTAAAATTTTCACAGGAGTTTCCGGACGCTGTTTTCCTTGGAGTAGAAATGGAATCTCTCCTCGGTGTCCCGGAGGTCTCGTCGCTCCCGACCAGACTACCGGTTCGAAAGGGCCATAACTTTTGATCCGACCGTTGGATCACTCTAAAATTTTCACAGGAGTTTCCGGACGCTGTTTTCCTTGGAGCAGAGGTGGAATCTCCCCTCGGTGTCCCGGAGGTCTCGTCGCTCCCGACCAGAGTACCGGTTCGAAAGGGCCATAACTTTTGATCCGACCGTTGGATCACTCTAAAATTTTCACAGGAGTTTTCGGACGCTGTTTTCCTTGGAGTAGAAGTGGAATCTCTCCTCGGTGTCCCGGAGGTCTCGTCGCTCCCGACCAGACTACCGGTTCGAAAGGGCCATAACTTTTGATCCGACCGTTGGATCACTCTAAAATTTTCACAGGAGTTTCCGGACGCTGTTTTCCTTGGAGTAGAAGTGGAATCTCTCCTCGGTGTCCCGGAGGTCTCGTCGCTCCCGACCAGACTACCGGTTCGAAAGGGCCATAACTTTTGATCCGACCGTTGGATCACTCTAAAATTTTCACAGGAGTTGTGGAATCTCTCCTCGGTGTCCCGGAGGTCTCGTCGCTCCCGACCAGAGTACCGGTTTGAAAGGGCCATAACTTTTGATCCGACCGTTGGATCACTCTAAAATTTTCACTGGAGTTTCCGGACGCTGTTTTCCTTGGAGTAGAATTGGAATCTCTCCTCGGTGTCCCGGAGGTCTCGTCGCTCCCGACCAGAGTACCGGTTCGAAAGGGCCATAACTTTTGATCCGACCGTTGGATCACTCTAAAATTTTCACAGGAGTTTCCGGACGCTGTTTTCCTTGGAGTAGAAATGGAATCTCTCCTCGGTGTCCCGGAGGTCTCGTCGCTCCCGACCAGAGTACCGGTTCGAAAGGGCCATAACTTTTGATCCGACCGTTGGATCACTCTAAAATTTTCACAGGAGTTTCCGGACGCTGTTTTCCTTGGAATAGAAGTGGAATCTCTCCTCGGTGTCCCGGAGGTCTCGTCGCTCCAGACCAGAGTACCGGTTCGAAAGGGCCATAACTTTTGATCCGACCGTTGGATCACTCTAAAATTTTCACAGGAGTTTCCGGACGCTGTTTTCCTTGGAGTAGAATTGGAATCTCTCCTCGGTGTCCCGGAGGTCTCGTCGCTCCCGACCAGAGTAGCGGTTCGAAAGGGCCATAACTTTTGATCCGACCGTTGGATCACTCTAAAATTTTCACAGGAGTTTCCGGACGCTGTTTTCCTTGGAATAGAAGTGGAATCTCTCCTCGGTGTCCCGGAGGTCTCGTCACTCCAGACCAGAGTACCGGTTCGAAAGGGCCATAACTTTTGATCCGACCGTGGGATCACTCTAGAATTTTCACAGGAGTTTCCGGACGCTGTTTTCCTTGGAGTAGAAGTGGAATCTCTCCTCGGTGTCCCATAGGTCTCGTCGGTCCCGACCAGAGTACCGGTTCGAAAGGGCCATAACTTTTGATCCGACCGTTGGATCACTCTAAAATTTTCACAGGAGTTTCCGGACGCTGTTTTCCTTGGAGTAGAAGTGGAATCTCTCCTCGATGTCCCGGAGGTCTCGTCGCTCCCGACCAGACTACCGGTTCGAAAGGGCCATAACTTTTGATCCGACCGTTGGATCACTCTAAAATTTTCACAGGAGTTTGCGGACGCTGTTTTCCTTGGAGTAGAAGTGGAATCTCTCCTCGGTGTCCCGGAGGTCTCGTCGCTCCCGACCAGACTACCGGTTCGAAAGGGCCATAACTTTTGATCCGACCGTTGGATCACTCTAAAATTTTCACAGGAGTTTCCGGACGCTGTTTTCCTTGGAGTAGAAGTGGAATCTCTCCTCGGTGTCCCGGAGGTCTCGTCGCTCCCGACCAGACTACCGGTTCGAAAGGGCCATAACTTTTGATCCGACCGTTGGATCACTCTAAAATTTTCACAGGAGTTGTAGAATCTCTCCTCGGTGTCCCGGAGGTCTCGTCGCTCCAGACCAGAGTACTGGTTTGAAAGGGCCATAACTTTTGATCCGACCGTTGGATCACTCTAAAATTTTCACAGGAGTTTCCGGACGCTGTTTTCCCTGGAGTAGAATTGGAATCTCTCCTCGGTGTCCCGGAGGTCTCGTCGCTCCCGACCAGAGTACCGGTTCGAAAGGGCCATAACTTTTGATCCGACCGTTGGATCACTCTAAAATTTTCACAGGAGTTTCCGGACGCTGTTTTCCTTGGAGTAGAAATGGAATCTCTCCTCGGTGTCCCGGAGGTCTCGTCGCTCCCGACCAGACTACCGGTTCGAAAGGGCCATAACTTTTGATCCGACCGTTGGATCACTCTAAAATTTTCACAGGAGTTTCCGGACGCTGTTTTCCTTGGAGCAGAGGTGGAATCTCCCCTCGGTGTCCCGGAGGTCTCGTCGCTCCCGACCAGAGTACCGGTTCGAAAGGGCCATAACTTTTGATCCGACCGTTGGATCACTCTAAAATTTTCACAGGAGTTTTCGGACGCTGTTTTCCTTGGAGTAGAAGTGGAATCTCTCCTCGGTGTCCCGGAGGTCTCGTCGCTCCCGACCAGACTACCGGTTCGAAAGGGCCATAACTTTTGATCCGACCGTTGGATCACTCTAAAATTTTCACAGGAGTTTCCGGACGCTGTTTTCCTTGGAGTAGAAGTGGAATCTCTCCTCGGTGTCCCGGAGGTCTCGTCGCTCCCGACCAGACTACCGGTTCGAAAGGGCCATAACTTTTGATCCGACCGTTGGATCACTCTAAAATTTTCACAGGAGTTGTGGAATCTCTCCTCGGTGTCCCGGAGGTCTCGTCGCTCCAGACCAGAGTACCGGTTTGAAAGGGCCATAACTTTTGATCCGACCGTTGGATCACTCTAAAATTTTCACAGGAGTTTCCGGACGCTGTTTTCCCTGGAGTAGAATTGGAATCTCTCCTCGGTGTCCCGGAGGTCTCGTCGCTCCCGACCAGAGTACCGGTTCGAAAGGGCCATAACTTTTGATCCGACCGTTGGATCACTCTAAAATTTTCACAGGAGTTTCCGGACGCTGTTTTCCTTGGAGTAGAAATGGAATCTCTCCTCGGTGTCCCGGAGGTCTCGTCGCTCCCGACCAGACTACCGGTTCGAAAGGGCCATAACTTTTGATCCGACCGTTGGATCACTCTAAAATTTTCACAGGAGTTTCCGGACGCTGTTTTCCTTGGAGCAGAGGTGGAATCTCCCCTCGGTGTCCCGGAGGTCTCGTCGCTCCCGACCAGAGTACCGGTTCGAAAGGGCCATAACTTTTGATCCGACCGTTGGATCACTCTAAAATTTTCACAGGAGTTTTCGGACGCTGTTTTCCTTGGAGTAGAAGTGGAATCTCTCCTCGGTGTCCCGGAGGTCTCGTCGCTCCCGACCAGACTACCGGTTCGAAAGGGCCATAACTTTTGATCCGACCGTTGGATCACTCTAAAATTTTCACAGGAGTTTCCGGACGCTGTTTTCCTTGGAGTAGAAGTGGAATCTCTCCTCGGTGTCCCGGAGGTCTCGTCGCTCCCGACCAGAGTACCGGTTCCAAAGGGCCATAACTTTTGATCCGACCGTTGGATCACTCTAAAATTTTCACAGGAGTTGTGGAATCTCTCCTCGGTGTCCCGGAGGTCTCGTCGCTCCCGACCAGAGTACCGGTTTGAAAGGGCCATAACTTTTGATCCGACCGTTGGATCACTCTAAAATTTTCACAGGAGTTTCCGGACGCTGTTTTCCTTGGAGTAGACTTGGAATCTCTCCTCGGTGTCCCGGAGGTCTCGTCGCTCCCGACCAGAGTACCGGTTCGAAAGGGCCATAACTTTTGATCCGACCGTTGGATCACTTTAAAATTTTCACAGGAGTTTCCGGACGCTGTTTTCCTTGGAGTAGAAATGGAATCTCTCCTCGGTGTCCCGGAGGTCTCGTCGCTCCCGACCAGAGTACCGGTTCGAAAGGGCCATAACTTTTGATCCGACCGTTGGATCACTCTAAAATTTTCACAGGAGTTTCCGGACGCTGTTTTCCTTGGAGTAGAATTGGAATCTCTCCTCGGTGTCCCGGAGGTCTCGTCGCTCCCGAATAGAGTACCGGTTCGAAAGGGCCATAACTTTTGATCCGACCGTTGGATCACTCTAAAATTTTCACAGGATTGTCCGGACGCTGTTTTCCTTGGAGTAGAAGTGGAATCTCTCCTCGGTGTCCCGGAGGTCTCGTCGCTCCAGACCAGAGTACCGGTTCGAAAGGGCCATAACTTTTGATCCGACCGTTGGATCACTCTAAAATTTTCACAGGAGTTTCCGGACGCTGTTTTCCTTGGAGCAGAGGTGGAATCTCCCCTCGGTGTCCCGGAGGTCTCGTCGCTCCCGACCAGAGTACCGATTCGATAGGGCCATAACTTTTGATCCGACCGTTGGATCACTCTAAAATTTTCACAGGAGTTTCCGGACGCTGTTTTCCTTGGAGCAGAGGTGGAATCTCCCCTTGGTGTCCCGGAGGTCTCGTCGCTCCCGACCAGAGTACCGGTTCGAAAGGGCCATAACTTTTGATCCGACTGTTGGATCACTCTAAAATTTTCACAGGAGTTTCCGGACGCTGTTTTCCTTGGAATAGAAGTGGAATCTCTCCTCGGTGTCCCGGATGTCTCGTCGCTCCCGACCAGACTACCGGTTTGAAAGGGCCATAACTTTTGATCCGACCGTTGGATCACTCTAAAGTTTTCAAAGGAGTTTCCGGACGCTGTTTTCCTTGGAGTAGAAGTGGAATCTCTTCTCGATGTCACGGAGGTCTCGTCGCTCCAGACCAGAGTACCGGTTCGAAAGGGCCATAACTTTTGATCCGACCGTTGGATCACTCTAAAATTTTCACAGGAGTTTCCGGATGCTGTTTTCCTTGGAGTAGAATTGGAATCTCTCCTCGGTGTCCCGGAGGTCTCGTCGCTCCCGACCAGAGTACCGGTTCGATAGGGCCATAACTTTTGATCCGACTGTTGGATCACTCTAAAATTTTCACAGGAGTTTCCGGACGCTGTTTTCCTTGGAATAGAAGTGGAATCTCTCCTCGGTGTCCCGGAGGTCTCGTCGCTCCCGACCAGACTACCGGTTCGAAAGGGCCATAACTTTTGATCCGACCGTTGGATCACTCTAAAATTTTCACAGGAGTTTCCGGACGCTGTTTTCCTTGGAGCAGAGGTGGAATCTCCCCTCGGTGTCCCGGAGGTCTCGTCGCTCCCGACCAGAGTAACGGTTCGAAAGGGCCATAACTTTTAATCCGACTGTTGGATCACTCTAAAATTTTCACAGGAGTTTCCGGACGCTGTTTTCCTTAGAATAGAAGTGGAATCTCTCCTCGGTGTCCCGGAGGTCTCGTCGCTCCCGACCAGACTACCGGTTCGAAAGGGCCATAACTTTTGATCCGACCGTTGGATCACTCTAAAATTTTCAAAGGAGTTTCCGGACGCTGTTTTCCTTGGAGTAGAAGTGGAATCTCTTCTCGATGTCACGGAGGTCTCGTCGCTCCCGACCAGAGTACCGGTTCGAAAGGGCCATAACTTTTGATCCGACCGTTGGATCACTCTAAAATTTTCACAGGAGTTTCCGGACGCTGTTTTCCTTGGAGCAGAGGTGGAATCTCTCCTCGGTGTCCCGGAGGTCTCGTCGCTCCCGACAAGAGTACCGGTTCGAAAGGGCCATAACTTTTGATCCGACTGTTGGATCACTCTAAAATTTTCACAGGAGTTTCCGGACGCTGTTTTCCTTGGAGTAGAAGTGGAATCTCTTCTCGATGTCACGGAGGTCTCGTCGCTCCCGACCAGAGTACCGGTTCGAAAGGGCCATAACTTTTGATCCGACCGTTGGATCACTCTAAAATTTTCACAGGAGTTTCCGGAAGCTGTTTTCCTTGGAGCAGAGGTGGAATCTCCCCTCGGTGTCCCGGAGGTATCGTCGCTCCCGACCAGAGTACCGGTTCGAAAGGGCCATAACTTTTGATCCGACCGTTGGATCACTCTAAAATTTTCACAGGAGTTTCCGGACGCTGTTTTCCTTTGAATAGAAGTGGAATCTCTCCTCGGTGTCCCGGAGGTCTCGTCGCTCCCGACCAGAGTACCGGTTCGAAAGGGCCATAACTTTTGATCCGACCGTTGGATCACTCTAAAATTTTCACAGGAGTTTCCGGACGCTGTTTTCCTTGGAGTAGAAATGGAATCTCTCCTCGGTGTCCCGGAGGTCTCGTCGCTCCCGACCAGAGTACCGGTTCGAAAGGGCCATATCTTTTGATCCGACCGTTGGATCACTCTAAAATTTTCACAGGAGTTTCCGGACGCTGTTTTACTTGGAGCAGAGGTGGAATCTCCCCTTGGTGTCCCGGAGGTCTCGTCGCTCCCGACCAGAGTAACGGTTCGAAAGGGCCATAACTTTTGATCCGACTGTTGGATCACTCTAAAATTTTCACAGGAGTTTCCGGACGCTGTTTTCCTTGGAATAGAAGTGGAATCTCTCCTCGGTGTCCCGGAGGTCTCGTCGCTCCCGACCAGACTACCGGTTCGAAAGGGCCATAACTTTTGATCCGACCGTTGGATCACTCTAAAGTTTTCACAGGAGTTTCCGGACGCTGTTTTCCTTGGAGCAGAGGTGGAATCTCCCCTCGGTGTCCCGGAGGTCTCGTCGCTCCCGACCAGAGTAACGGTTCGAAAAGGCCATAACTTTTGATCCGACCGTTGGATCACTCTAAAATTTTCACAGGAGTTTCCGGATGCTGTTTTCCTTAGAATAGAAGTGGAATCTCTCCTCGGTGTCCCGGAGGTCTCGTCGCTCCCGACCAGACTACCGGTTCGAAAGGGCCATAACTTTTGATCCGACCGTTGGATCACTCTAAAATTTTCACAGGAGTTTCCGGACGCTGTTTTCCTTGGAGTAGAAGTGGAATCTCTTCTCGATGTCACGGAGGTCTCGTCGCTCCCGACCAGACTACCGGTTCGAAAGGGCCATAACTTTTGATCCGACCGTTGGATCACTCTAAAATTTTCACAGGAGTTTCCGGACGCTGTTTTCCTTGGAGCAGAGGTGGAATCTCCCCTCGGTGTCCCGGAGGTCTCGTCGCTCCCGACCAGAGTAACGGTTCGAAAGGGCCATAACTTTTAATCCGACTGTTGGATCACTCTAAAATTTTCACAGGAGTTTCCGGACGCTGTTTTCCTTAGAATAGATGTGGAATCTCTCCTCGGTGTCCCGGAGGTCTCGTCGCTCCCGACCAGACTACCGGTTCGAAAGGGCCATAACTTTTGATCCGACCGTTGGATCACTCTAAAATTTTCAAAGGAGTTTCCGGACGCTGTTTTCCTTGGAGTAGAAGTGGAATCTCTTCTCGATGTCACGGAGGTCTCGTCGCTCCAGACCAGAGTACCGGTTCGAAAGGGCCATAACTTTTGATCCGACCGTTGGATCACTCTAAAATTTTCACAGGAGTTTCCGGACGCTGTTTTCCTTGGAGCAGAGGTGGAATCTCCCCTCGGTGTCCCGGAGGTCTCGTCGCTCCCGACAAGAGTACCGGTTCGAAAGGGCCATAACTTTTGATCCGACTGTTGGATCACTCTAAAATTTTCACAGGAGTTTCCGGACGCTGTTTTCCTTGGAGTAGAAGTGGAATCTCTTCTCGATGTCACGGAGGTCTCGTCGCTCCAGACCAGAGTACCGGTTCGAAAGGGCCATAACTTTTGATCCGACCGTTGGATCACTCTAAAATTTTCACAGGAGTTTCCGGAAGCTGTTTTCCTTGGAGCAGAGGTGGAATCTCCCCTCGGTGTCCCGGAGGTATCGTCGCTCCCGACCAGAGTACCGGTTCGAAAGGGCCATAACTTTTGATCCGACTGTTGGATCACTCTAAAATTTTCACAGGAGTTTCCGGACGCTGTTTTCCTTTGAATAGAAGTGGAATCTCTCCTCGGTGTCCCGGAGGTCTCGTCGCTCCCGACCAGAGTACCGGTTCGAAAGGGCCATAACTTTTGATCCGACCGTTGGATCACTCTAAAATTTTCACAGGAGTTTCCGGATGCTGTTTTCCTTGGAGTAGAAATGGAATCTCTCCTCGGTGTCCCGGAGGTCTCGTCGCTCCCGACCAGAGTACCGGTTCGAAAGGGCCATATCTTTTGATCCGACCGTTGGATCACTCTAAAATTTTCACAGGAGTTTCCGGACGCTGTTTTCCTTGGATCAGAGGTGGAATCTCCCCTCGGTGTCCCGGAGGTCTCGTCGCTCCCGACCAGAGTAACGGTTCGAAAGGGCCATAACTTTTGATCCGACTGTTGGATCACTCTAAAATTTTCACAGGAGTTTCCGGACGCTGTTTTCCTTAGAATAGAAGTGGAATCTCTCCTCGGTGTCCCGGAGGTCTCGTCGCTCCCGACCAGAGTACCGGTTCGAAAGGGCCATAACTTTTGATCCGACCGTTGGATCACTCTAAAATTTTCACAGGAGTTTCCGGACGCTGTTTTCCTTGGAGCAGAGGTGGAATCTCCCCTCGGTGTCCCGGAGGTCTCGTCGCTCCCGACCAGAGTAACGGTTCGAAAAGGCCATAACTTTTGATCCGACTGTTGGATCACTCTAAAATTTTCACAGGAGTTTCCGGACGCTGTTTTCCTTAGAATAGAAGTGGAATCTCTCCTCGGTGTCCCGGAGGTCTCGTCGCTCCCGACCAGACTACCGGTTCGAAAGGGCCATAACTTTTGATCCGACCGTTGGATCACTCTAAAATTTTCAAAGGAGTTTCCGGACGCTGTTTTCCTTGGAGTAGAAGTGGAATCTCTTCTCGATGTCACGGAGGTCTCGTCGCTCCAGACCAGAGTACCGGTTCGAAAGGGCCATAACTTTTGATCCGACCGTTGGATCACTCTAAAATTTTCACAGGAGTTTCCGGAAGCTGTTTTCCTTGGAGCAGAGGTGGAATCTCCCCTCGGTGTCCCGGAGGTCTCGTCGCTCCCGACCAGAGTACCGGTTCGAAAGGGCCATAACTTTTGATCCGACTGTTGGATCACTCTAAAATTTTCACAGGAGTTTCCGGACGCTGTTTTCCTTTGAATAGAAGTGGAATCTCTCCTCGGTGTCCCGGAGGTCTCGTCGCTCCCGACCAGAGTACCGGTTCGAAAGGGCCATAACTTTTGATCCGACCGTTGGATCACTCTAAAATTTTCACAGGAGTTTCCGGACGCTGTTTTCCTTGGAGTAGAAGTGGAATCTCTTCTCGGTGTCACGGAGGTCTCGTCGCTCCAGACCAGAGTACCGGTTCGAAAGGGCCATAACTTTTGATCCGACCGTTGGATCACTCTAAAATTTTCACAGGAGTTTCCGGACGCTGTTTTCCTTGGAGTAGAAATGGAATCTCTCCTCGGTGTCCCGGAGGTCTCGTCGCTCCCGACCAGAGTACCGGTTCGAAAGGGCCATAACTTTTGATCCGACTGTTGGATCACTCTAAAATTTTCACAGGAGTTTCCGGACGCTGTTTTCCTTGGAGTAGAAGTGGAATCTCTTCTTGATGTCACGGAGGTCTCGTCGCTCCAGACGAGAGTACCGGTTCGAAAGGGCCATAACTTTTGATCCGACCGTTGGATCACTCTAAAATTTTCACAGGAGTTTCCGGAAGCTGTTTTCCTTGGAGCAGAGGTGGAATCTCCCCTCGGTGTCCCGGAGGTCTCGTCGCTCCCGACCAGAGTACCGGTTCGAAAGGGCCATAACTTTTGATCCGACTGTTGGATCACTCTAAAATTTTCACAGGAGTTTCCGGACGCTGTTTTCCTTCGAATAGAAGTGGAATCTCTCCTCGGTGTCCCGGAGGTCTCGTCGCTCCCGACCAGAGTACCGGTTCGAAAGGGCCATAACTTTTGATCCGACCGTTGGATCACTCTAAAATTTTCACAGGAGTTTCCGGACGCTGTTTTCCTTGGAGTAGAAATGGAATCTCTCCTCGGTGTCCCGGAGGTCTCGTCGCTCCCGACCAGAGTACCGGTTCGAAAGGGCCATATCTTTTGATCCGACCGTTGGATCACTCTAAAATTTTCACAGGAGTTTCCGGACGCTGTTTTCCTTGGAGCAGAGGTGGAATCTCCCCTCGGTGTCCCGGAGGTCTCGTCGCTCCCGACCAGAGTAACGGTTCGAAAGGGCCATAACTTTTGATCCGACTGTTGGATCACTCTAAAATTTTCACAGGAGTTTCCGGACGCTGTTTTCCTTAGAATAGAAGTGGAATCTCTCCTCGGTGTCCCGGAGGTCTCGTCGCTCCCGACCAGAGTACCGGTTCGAAAGGGCCATAACTTTTGATCCGACCGTTGGATCACTCTAAAATTTTCACAGGAGTTTCCGGACGCTGTTTTCCTTGGAGCAGAGGTGGAATCTCCCCTCGGTGTCCCGGAGGTCTCGTCGCTCCCGACCAGAGTAACGGTTCGAAAGGGCCATAACTTTTGATCCGACTGTTGGATCACTCTAAAATTTTCACAGGAGTTTCCGGACGCTGTTTTCCTTAGAATAGAAGTGGAATCTCTCCTCGGTGTCCCGGAGGTCTCGTCGCTCCCGACCAGACTACCGGTTCGAAAGGGCCATAACTTTTGATCCGACCGTTGGATCACTCTAAAATTTTCAAAGGAGTTTCCGGACGCTATTTTCCTTGGAGTAGAAGTGGAATCTCTTCTCGATGTCACGGAGGTCTCGTCGCTCCAGACCAGAGTACCGGTTCGAAAGGGCCATAACTTTTGATCCGACCGTTGGATCACTCTAAAATTTTCACAGGAGTTTCCGGAAGCTGTTTTCCTTGGAGCAGAGGTGGAATCTCCCCTCGGTGTCCCGGAGGTCTCGTCGCTCCCGACCAGAGTACCGGTTCGAAAGGGCCATAACTTTTGATCCGACCGTTGGATCACTCTAAAATTTTCAAAGGAGTTTCCGGACGCTGTTTTCCTTGGAGTAGAAGTGGAATCTCTTCTCGATGTCACGGAGGTCTCGTCGCTCCAGACCAGAGTACCGGTTCGAAAGGGCCATAACTTTTGATCCGACCGTTGGATCACTCTAAAATTTTCACAGGAGTTTCCGGACGCTGTTTTCCTTGGAATAGAAGTGGAATGTCTCCTCGGTGTCCCGGAGGTCTCGTCGCTCCAGATCAGAGTACCGGTTCGAAAGGGCCATAACTTTTGATCCGACCGTTGGATCACTCTAAAATTTTCACAGGAGTTTCCGGACGATGTTTTCCTTGGAGTAGAATTGGAATCTCTCCTCGGTGTCCCGGAGGTCTCGTCGCTCCCGACTAGAGTACCGGTTCGAAAGGGCCATAACTTTTGATCCGACCGTTGGATCACTCTGAAATTTTCACAGGAGTTTCCGGACGCTGTTTTCCTTGAGGAGAAGTGGAATCTCTCCTCGGTGTCCCGGAGGTCTCGTCGCTCCAGATCAGAGTACCGGTTCGAAAGGGCCATAACTTTTGATCCGACCGTTGGATCACTCTAAAATTTTCACAGGAGTTTCCGGACGCTGTTTTCCTTGGAGTAGAAGTGGAATGTCTCCTCGGTGTCCCGGAGGTCTCGTCGCTCCAGATCAGAGTACCGGTTCGAAAGGGCCATAACTTTTGATCCGACCGTTGGATCACTCTAAAATTTTCACAGGAGTTTCCGGACGCTGTTTTCCTTGGAGTAGAATTGGAATCTCTCCTCGGTGTCCCGGAGGTCTCGTCGCTCCCGACTAGAGTACCGGTTCGAAAGGGCCATAACTTTTGATCCGACCGTTGGATCACTCTGAAATTTTCACAGGAGTTTCCGGACGCTGTTTTCCTTGGAGTAGAAGTGGAATCTGTCCTCGGTGTCACGGAGGTCTCGTCGCTCCAAACCAGAGTACCGGTTCGAAAGGGCCATAACTTTTGATCCGACCGTTGGATCACTCTAAAATTTTCACAGGAGTTTCCGGACGCTGTTTTCCTTGGAGTAGAATTGGAATCTCTCCTCGGTGTCCCGGAGGTCTCGTCGCTCCAGACCAGAGTACCGGTTCGAAAGGGCCATAACTTTTGATCCGACCGTTGGATCACTTTAAAATTTTCACAGGAGTTTCCGGACGCTGTTTTCCTTGGAGTAGAATTGGAATCTCTCCTCGGTGTCCCGGAGGTCTCGTCGCTCCCGACCAGAGTACCGGTTCGAAAGGGCCATAACTTTTGATCCGACCGTTGGATCACTCTAAAATTTTCACAGGAGTTTCCGGACGCTGTTTTCCTTGGAGTAGAATTGGAATCTCTCCTCGGTGTCCCGGAGGTCTCGTCGCTCCAAACCAGAGTACCGGTTCGAAAGGGCCATAACTTTTGATCCGACTGTTGGATCACTCTAAAATTTTCACAGGAGTTTCCGGACGCTGTTTTCCTTAGAATAGAAGTGGAATCTCTCCTCGGTGTCCCGGAGGTCTCGTCGCTCCCGACCAGACTACCGGTTCGAAAGGGCCATAACTTTTGATCCGACCGTTGGATCACTCTAAAATTTTCAAAGGAGTTTCCGGACGCTATTTTTCTTGGAGTAGAAGTGGAATCTCTTCTCGATGTCACGGAGGTCTCGTCGCTCCAGACCAGAGTACCGGTTCGAAAGGGCCATAACTTTTGATCCGACCGTTGGATCACTCTAAAATTTTCACAGGAGTTTCCGGAAGCTGTTTTCCTTGGAGCAGAGGTGGAATCTCCCCTCGGTGTCCCGGAGGTCTCGTCGCTCCCGACCAGAGTACCGGTTCGAAAGGGCCATAACTTTTGATCCGACTGTTGGATCACTCTAAAATTTTCACAGGAGTTTCCGGACGCTGTTTTCCTTTGAATAGAAGTGGAATCTCTCCTCGGTGTCCCGGAGGTCTCGTCGCTCCCGACCAGAGTACCGGTTCGAAAGGGCCATAACTTTTGATCCGACCGTTGGATCACTCTAAAATTTTCACAGGAGTTTCCGGACGCTGTTTTCCTTGGAGTAGAAGTGGAATCTCTTCTCGGTGTCACGGAGGTCTCGTCGCTCCAGACCAGAGTACCGGTTCGAAAGGGCCATAACTTTTGATCCGACCGTTGGATCACTCTAAAATTTTCACAGGAGTTTCCGGACGCTGTTTTCCTTGGAGTAGAAATGGAATCTCTCCTCGGTGTCCCGGAGGTCTCGTCGCTCCCGACCAGAGTACCGGTTCGAAAGGGCCATAACTTTTGATCCGACTGTTGGATCACTCTAAAATTTTCACAGGAGTTTCCGGACGCTGTTTTCCTTGGAGTAGAAGTGGAATCTCTTCTTGATGTCACGGAGGTCTCGTCGCTCCAGACGAGAGTACCGGTTCGAAAGGGCCATAACTTTTGATCCGACCGTTGGATCACTCTAAAATTTTCACAGGAGTTTCCGGAAGCTGTTTTCCTTGGAGCAGAGGTGGAATCTCCCCTCGGTGTCCCGGAGGTCTCGTCGCTCCCGACCAGAGTACCGGTTCGAAAGGGCCATAACTTTTGATCCGACTGTTGGATCACTCTAAAATTTTCACAGGAGTTTCCGGACGCTGTTTTCCTTTGAATAGAAGTGGAATCTCTCCTCGGTGTCCCGGAGGTCTCGTCGCTCCCGACCAGAGTACCGGTTCGAAAGGGCCATAACTTTTGATCCGACCGTTGGATCACTCTAAAATTTTCACAGGAGTTTCCGGACGCTGTTTTCCTTGGAGTAGAAATGGAATCTCTCCTCGGTGTCCCGGAGGTCTCGTCGCTCCCGACCAGAGTACCGGTTCGAAAGGGCCATATCTTTTGATCCGACCGTTGGATCACTCTAAAATTTTCACAGGAGTTTCCGGACGCTGTTTTCCTTGGAGCAGAGGTGGAATCTCCCCTCGGTGTCCCGGAGGTCTCGTCGCTCCCGACCAGAGTAACGGTTCGAAAGGGCCATAACTTTTGATCCGACTGTTGGATCACTCTAAAATTTTCACAGGAGTTTCCGGACGCTGTTTTCCTTAGAATAGAAGTGGAATCTCTCCTCGGTGTCCCGGAGGTCTCGTCGCTCCCGACCAGAGTACCGGTTCGAAAGGGCCATAACTTTTGATCCGACCGTTGGATCACTCTAAAATTTTCACAGGAGTTTCCGGACGCTGTTTTCCTTGGAGCAGAGGTGGAATCTCCCCTCGGTGTCCCGGAGGTCTCGTCGCTCCCGACCAGAGTAACGGTTCGAAAGGGCCATAACTTTTGATCCGACTGTTGGATCACTCTAAAATTTTCACAGGAGTTTCCAGACGCTGTTTTCCTTAGAATAGAAGTGGAATCTCTCCTCGGTGTCCCGGAGGTCTCGTCGCTCCCGACCAGACTACCGGTTCGAAAGGGCCATAACTTTTGATCCGACCGTTGGATCACTCTAAAATTTTCAAAGGAGTTTCCGGACGCTATTTTCCTTGGAGTAGAAGTGGAATCTCTTCTCGATGTCACGGAGGTCTCGTCGCTCCAGACCAGAGTACCGGTTCGAAAGGGCCATAACTTTTGATCCGACCGTTGGATCACTCTAAAATTTTCACAGGAGTTTCCGGAAGCTGTTTTCCTTGGAGCAGAGGTGGAATCTCCCCTCGGTGTCCCGGAGGTCTCGTCGCTCCCGACCAGAGTACCGGTTCGAAAGGGCCATAACTTTTGATCCGACCGTTGGATCACTCTAAAATTTTCAAAGGAGTTTCCGGACGCTGTTTTCCTTGGAGTAGAAGTGGAATCTCTTCTCGATGTCACGGAGGTCTCGTCGCTCCAGACCAGAGTACCGGTTCGAAAGGGCCATAACTTTTGATCCGACCGTTGGATCACTCTAAAATTTTCACAGGAGTTTCCGGACGCTGTTTTCCTTGGAATAGAAGTGGAATGTCTCCTCGGTGTCCCGGAGGTCTCGTCGCTCCAGATCAGAGTACCGGTTCGAAAGGGCCATAACTTTTGATCCGACCGTTGGATCACTCTAAAATTTTCACAGGAGTTTCCGGACGATGTTTTCCTTGGAGTAGAATTGGAATCTCTCCTCGGTGTCCCGGAGGTCTCGTCGCTCCCGACTAGAGTACCGGTTCGAAAGGGCCATAACTTTTGATCCGACCGTTGGATCACTCTGAAATTTTCACAGGAGTTTCCGGACGCTGTTTTCCTTGAGGAGAAGTGGAATCTCTCCTCGGTGTCCCGGAGGTCTCGTCGCTCCAGATCAGAGTACCGGTTCGAAAGGGCCATAACTTTTGATCCGACCGTTGGATCACTCTAAAATTTTCACAGGAGTTTCCGGACGCTGTTTTCCTTGGAGTAGAAGTGGAATGTCTCCTCGGTGTCCCGGAGGTCTCGTCGCTCCAGATCAGAGTACCGGTTCGAAAGGGCCATAACTTTTGATCCGACCGTTGGATCACTCTAAAATTTTCACAGGAGTTTCCGGACGCTGTTTTCCTTGGAGTAGAATTGGAATCTCTCCTCGGTGTCCCGGAGGTCTCGTCGCTCCCGACTAGAGTACCGGTTCGAAAGGGCCATAACTTTTGATCCGACCGTTGGATCACTCTGAAATTTTCACAGGAGTTTCCGGACGCTGTTTTCCTTGGAGTAGAAGTGGAATCTGTCCTCGGTGTCACGGAGGTCTCGTCGCTCCAAACCAGAGTACCGGTTCGAAAGGGCCATAACTTTTGATCCGACCGTTGGATCACTCTAAAATTTTCACAGGAGTTTCCGGACGCTGTTTTCCTTGGAGTAGAATTGGAATCTCTCCTCGGTGTCCCGGAGGTCTCGTCGCTCCAGACCAGAGTACCGGTTCGAAAGGGCCATAACTTTTGATCCGACCGTTGGATCACTCTAAAATTTTCACAGGAGTTTCCGGACGCTGTTTTCCTTGGAGTAGAATTGGAATCTCTCCTCGGTGTCCCGGAGGTCTCGTCGCTCCCGACCAGAGTACCGGTTCGAAAGGGCCATAACTTTTGATCCGACCGTTGGATCACTCTAAAATTTTCACAGGAGTTTCCGGACGCTGTTTTCCTTGGAGTAGAAATGGAATCTCTCCTCGGTGTCCCGGAGGTCTCGTCGCTCCAAACCAGAGTAACGGTTCGAAAGGGCCATAACTTTTGATCCGACTGTTGGATCACTCTAAAATTTTCACAGGAGTTTCCGGACGCTGTTTTCCTTAGAATAGAAGTGGAATCTCTCCTCGGTGTCCCGGAGGTCTCGTCGCTCCCGACCAGACTACCGGTTCGAAAGGGCCATAACTTTTGATCCGACCGTTGGATCACTCTAAAATTTTCAAAGGAGTTTCCGGACGCTATTTTTCTTGGAGTAGAAGTGGAATCTCTTCTCGATGTCACGGAGGTCTCGTCGCTCCAGACCAGAGTACCGGTTCGAAAGGGCCATAACTTTTGATCCGACCGTTGGATCACTCTAAAATTTTCACAGGAGTTTCCGGAAGCTGTTTTCCTTGGAGCAGAGGTGGAATCTCCCCTCGGTGTCCCGGAGGTCTCGTCGCTCCCGACCAGAGTACCGGTTCGAAAGGGCCATAACTTTTGATCCGACTGTTGGATCACTCTAAAATTTTCACAGGAGTTTCCGGACGCTGTTTTCCTTTGAATAGAAGTGGAATCTCTCCTCGGTGTCCCGGAGGTCTCGTCGCTCCCGACCAGAGTACCGGTTCGAAAGGGCCATAACTTTTGATCCGACCGTTGGATCACTCTAAAATTTTCACAGGAGTTTCCGGACGCTGTTTTCCTTGGAGTAGAAGTGGAATCTCTTCTCGGTGTCACGGAGGTCTCGTCGCTCCAGACCAGAATACCGGTTCGAAAGGGCCATAACTTTTGATCCGACCGTTGGATCACTCTAAAATTTTCACAGGAGTTTCCGGACGCTGTTTTCCTTGGAGTAGAAATGGAATCTCTCCTCGGTATCCCGGAGGTCTCGTCGCTCCCGACCAGAGTATCGGTTCGAAAGGGCCATAACTTTTGATCCGACGGTTGGATCACTCTAAAATTTTCACAGGAGTTTCCGGACGCTGTTTTCCTTGGAGCAGAGGTGGAATCTCCCCTCGGTGTCCCGGAGGTCTCGTCGCTCCCGACCAGAGTAACGGTTCGAAAGGGCCATAACTTTTGATCCGACTGTTGGATCACTCTAAAATTTTCACAGGAGTTTCCGGACGCTGTTTTCCTTGGAGCAGAGGTGGAATCTCCCCTCGGTGTCCCGGAGGTCTCGTCGCTCCCGACCAGAGTAACGGTTCGAAAGGGCCATAACTTTTGATCCGACTGTTGGATCACTCTAAAATTTTCACAGGAGTTTCCGGACGCTGTTTTCCTTAGAATAGAAGTGGAATCTCTCCTCGGTGTCCCGGAGGTCTCGTCGCTCCCGACCAGACTACCGGTTCGAAAGGGCCATAACTTTTGATCCGACCGTTGGATCACTCTAAAATTTTCAAAGGAGTTTCCGGACGCTGTTTTCCTTGGAGTAGAAGTGGAATCTCTTCTCGATGTCACAGAGGTCTCGTCGCTCCAGACCAGAGTACCGGTTCGAAAGGGCCATAACTTTTGATCCGACCGTTGGATCACTCTAAAATTTTCACAGGAGTTTCCGGAAGCTGTTTTCCTTGGAGCAGAGGTGGAATCTCCCCTCGGTGTCCCGGAGGTCTCGTCGCTCCCGACCAGAGTACCGGTTCGAAAGGGCCATAACTTTTGATCCGACTGTTGGATCACTCTAAAATTTTCACAGGAGTTTCCGGACGCTGTTTTCCTTTGAATAGAAGTGGAATCTCTCCTCGGTGTCCCGGAGGTCTCGTCGCTCCCGACCAGAGTACCGGTTCGAAAGGGCCATAACTTTTGATCCGACCGTTGGATCACTCTAAAATTTTCACAGGAGTTTCCGGACGCTGTTTTCCTTGGAGTAGAAGTGGAATCTCTTCTCGGTGTCACGGAGGTCTCGTCGCTCCAGACCAGAGTACCGGTTCGAAAGGGCCATAACTTTTGATCCGACCGTTGGATCACTCTAAAATTTTCACAGGAGTTTCCGGACGCTGTTTTCCTTGGAGTAGAAATGGAATCTCTCCTCGGTGTCCCGGAGGTCTCGTCGCTCCCGACCAGAGTACCGGTTCGAAAGGGCCATAACTTTTGATCCGACTGTTGGATCACTCTAAAATTTTCACAGGAGTTTCCGGACGCTGTTTTCCTTGGAGTAGAAGTGGAATCTCTTCTTGATGTCACGGAGGTCTCGTCGCTCCAGACGAGAGTACCGGTTCGAAAGGGCCATAACTTTTGATCCGACCGTTGGATCACTCTAAAATTTTCACAGGAGTTTCCGGAAGCTGTTTTCCTTGGAGCAGAGGTGGAATCTCCCCTCGGTGTCCCGGAGGTCTCGTCGCTCCCGACCAGAGTACCGGTTCGAAAGGGCCATAACTTTTGATCCGACTGTTGGATCACTCTAAAATTTTCACAGGAGTTTCCGGACGCTGTTTTCCTTTGAATAGAAGTGGAATCTCTCCTCGGTGTCCCGGAGGTCTCGTCGCTCCCGACCAGAGTACCGGTTCGAAAGGGCCATAACTTTTGATCCGACCGTTGGATCACTCTAAAATTTTCACAGGAGTTTCCGGACGCTGTTTTCCTTGGAGTAGAAATGGAATCTCTCCTCGGTGTCCCGGAGGTCTCGTCGCTCCCGACCAGAGTACCGGTTCGAAAGGGCCATATCTTTTGATCCGACCGTTGGATCACTCTAAAATTTTCACAGGAGTTTCCGGACGCTGTTTTCCTTGGAGCAGAGGTGGAATCTCCCCTCGGTGTCCCGGAGGTCTCGTCGCTCCCGACCAGAGTAACGGTTCGAAAGGGCCATAACTTTTGATCCGACTGTTGGATCACTCTAAAATTTTCACAGGAGTTTCCGGACGCTGTTTTCCTTAGAGTAGAAGTGGAATCTCTCCTCGGTGTCCCGGAGGTCTCGTCGCTCCCGACCAGAGTACCGGTTCGAAAGGGCCATAACTTTTGATCCGACCGTTGGATCACTCTAAAATTTTCACAGGAGTTTCCGGACGCTGTTTTCCTTGGAGCAGAGGTGGAATCTCCCCTCGGTGTCCCGGAGGTCTCGTCGCTCCCGACCAGAGTAACGGTTCGAAAGGGCCATAACTTTTGATCCGACTGTTGGATCACTCTAAAATTTTCACAGGAGTTTCCGGACGCTGTTTTCCTTAGAATAGAAGTGGAATCTCTCCTCGGTGTCCCGGAGGTCTCGTCGCTCCCGACCAGACTACCGGTTCGAAAGGGCCATAACTTTTGATCCGACCGTTGGATCACTCTAAAATTTTCAAAGGAGTTTCCGGACGCTATTTTCCTTGGAGTAGAAGTGGAATCTCTTCTCGATGTCACGGAGGTCTCGTCGCTCCAGACCAGAGTACCGGTTCGAAAGGGCCATAACTTTTGATCCGACCGTTGGATCACTCTAAAATTTTCACAGGAGTTTCCGGAAGCTGTTTTCCTTGGAGCAGAGGTGGAATCTCCCCTCGGTGTCCCGGAGGTCTCGTCGCTCCCGACCAGAGTACCGGTTCGAAAGGGCCATAACTTTTGATCCGACTGTTGGATCACTCTAAAATTTTCACAGGAGTTTCCGGACGCTGTTTTCCTTTGAATAGAAGTGGAATCTCTCCTCGGTGTCCCGGAGGTCTCGTCGCTCCCGACCAGAGTACCGGTTCGAAAGGGCCATAACTTTTGATCCGACCGTTGGATCACTCTAAAATTTTCACAGGAGTTTCCGGACGCTGTTTTCCTTGAAGTAGAAGTGGAATCTCTTCTCGGTGTCACGGAGGTCTCGTCGCTCCAGACCAGAGTACCGGTTCGAAAGGGCCATAACTTTTGATCCGACCGTTGGATCACTCTAAAATTTTCACAGGAGTTTCCGGACGCTGTTTTCCTTGGAGTAGAAATGGAATCTCTCCTCGGTGTTCCGGAGGTCTCGTCGCTCCCGACCAGAGTATCGGTTCGAAAGGGCCATAACTTTTGATCCGACCGTTGGATCACTCTAAAATTTTCACAGGAGTTTCCGGACGCTGTTTTCCTTGGAATAAAAGTGGAATGTCTCCTCGGTGTCCCGGAGGTCTCGTCGCTCCAGATCAGAGTACCGGTTCGAAAGGGCCATAACTTTTGATCCGACCGTTGGATCACTCTAAAATTTTCACAGGAGTTTCCGGACGATGTTTTCCTTGGAGTAGAATTGGAATCTCTCCTCGGTGTCCCGGAGGTCTCGTCGCTCCCGACTAGAGTACCGGTTCGAAAGGGCCATAACTTTTGATCCGACCGTTGGATCACTCTGAAATTTTCACAGGAGTTTCCGGACGCTGTTTTCCTTGGAGGAGAAGTGGAATCTCTCCTCGGTGTCCCGGAGGTCTCGTCGCTCCAGATCAGAGTACCGGTTCGAAAGGGCCATAACTTTTGATCCGACCGTTGGATCACTCTAAAATTTTCACAGGAGTTTCCGGACGCTGTTTTCCTTGGAGTAGAAGTGGAATGTCTCCTCGGTGTCCCGGAGGTCTCGTCGCTCCAGATCAGAGTACCGGTTCGAAAGGGCCATAACTTTTGATCCGACCGTTGGATCACTCTAAAATTTTCACAGGAGTTTCTGGACGCTGTTTTCCTTGGAGTAGAATTGGAATCTCTCCTCGGTGTCCCGGAGGTCTCGTCGCTCCCGACTAGAGTACCGGTTCGAAAGGGCCATAACTTTTGATCCGACCGTTGGATCACTCTGAAATTTTCACAGGAGTTTCCGGACGCTGTTTTCCTTGGAGTAGAAGTGGAATCTGTCCTCGGTGTCACGGAGGTCTCGTCGCTCCAAACCAGAGTACCGGTTCGAAAGGGCTATAACTTTTGATCCGACCGTTGGATCACTCTAAAATTTTCACAGGAGTTTCCGGACGCTGTTTTCCTTGGAGTAGAATTGGAATCTCTCCTCGGTGTCCCGGAGGTCTCGTCGCTCCAGACCAGAGTACCGGTTCGAAAGGGCCATAACTTTTGATCCGACCGTTGGATCACTCTAAAATTTTCACAGGAGTTTCCGGACGCTGTTTTCCTTGGAGTAGAATTGGAATCTCTCCTCGGTGTCCCGGAGGTCTCGTCGCTCCCGACCAGAGTCCCGGTTCGAAAGGGCCATAACTTTTGATCCGACCGTTGGATCACTCTAAAATTTTCACAGGAGTTTCCGGACGCTGTTTTCCTTGGAGTAGAAATGGAATCTCTCCTCGGTGTCCCGGAGGTCTCGTCGCTCCAGACCAGAGTAACGGTTCGAAAGGGCCATAACTTTTGATCCGACTGTTGGATCACTCTAAAATTTTCACAGGAGTTTCCGGACGCTGTTTTCCTTAGAATAGAAGTGGAATCTCTCCTCGGTGTCCCGGAGGTCTCGTCGCTCCCGACCAGACTACCGGTTCGAAAGGGCCATAACTTTTGATCCGACCGTTGGATCACTCTAAAATTTTCAAAGGAGTTTCCGGACGCTATTTTCCTTGGAGTAGAAGTGGAATCTCTTCTCGATGTCACGGAGGTCTCGTCGCTCCAGACCAGAGTACCGGTTCGAAAGGGCCATAACTTTTGATCCGACCGTTGGATCACTCTAAAATTTTCACAGGAGTTTCCGGAAGCTGTTTTCCTTGGAGCAGAGGTGGAATCTCCCCTCGGTGTCCCGGAGGTCTCGTCGCTCCCGACCAGAGTACCGGTTCGAAAGGGCCATAACTTTTGATCCGACTGTTGGATCACTCTAAAATTTTCACAGGAGTTTCCGGACGCTGTTTTCCTTTGAATAGAAGTGGAATCTCTCCTCGGTGTCCCGGAGGTCTCGTCGCTCCCGACCAGAGTACCGGTTCGAAAGGGCCATAACTTTTGATCCGACCGTTGGATCACTCTAAAATTTTCACAGGAGTTTCCGGACGCTGTTTTCCTTGGAGTAGAAGTGGAATCTCTTCTCGGTGTCACGGAGGTCTCGTCGCTCCAGACCAGAATACCGGTTCGAAAGGGCCATAACTTTTGATCCGACCGTTGGATCACTCTAAAATTTTCACAGGAGTTTCCGGACGCTGTTTTCCTTGGAGTAGAAATGGAATCTCTCCTCGGTGTCCCGGAGGTCTCGTCGCTCCAGATCAGAGTACTGGTTCGAAAGGGCCATAACTTTTGATCCGACCGTTGGATCACTCTAAAATTTTCACAGGAGTTTCCGGACGCTGTTTTCCTTGGAGTAGAATTGGAATCTCTCCTCGGTGTCCCGGAGGTCTCGTCGCTCCCGACTAGAGTACCGGTTCGAAAGGGCCATAACTTTTTATCCGACCGTTGGATCACTCTGAAATTTTCACAGGAGTTTCCGGACGCTGTTTTCCTTGGAGTAGAAGTGGAATCTGTCCTCGGTGTCACGGAGGTCTCGTCGCTCCAAACCAGAGTACCGGTTCGAAAGGGCCATAACTTTTGATCCGACCGTTGGATCACTCTAAAATTTTCACAGGAGTTTCCGGACGCTGTTTTCCTTGGAGTAGAATTGGAATCTCTCCTCGGTGTCCCGGAGGTCTCGTCGCTCCAGACCAGAGTACCGGTTCGAAAGGGCCATAACTTTTGATCCGACCGTTGGATCACTCTAAAATTTTCACAGGAGTTTCCGGACGCTGTTTTCCTTGGAGTAGAATTGGAATCTCTCCTCGGTGTCCCGGAGGTCTCGTCGCTCCCGACCAGAGTACCGGTTCGAAAGGGCCATAACTTTTGATCCGACCGTTGGATCACTCTAAAATTTTCACAGGAGTTTCCGGACGCTGTTTTCCTTGGTGTAGAAATGGAATCTCTCCTCGGTGTCCCGGAGGTCTCGTCGCTCCAGACCAGAGTACCGGTTCGAAAGGGCCATAACTTTTGATCCGACCGTTGGATCACTCTAAAATTTTCACAGGAGTTTCCGGACGCTGTTTTCCTTGGAGCAGAGGTGGAATCTCCCCTCGGTGTCCCGGAGGTCTCGTCGCTCCCGACCAGAGTAACGGTTCGAAAGGGCCATAACTTTTTATCCGACCGTTGGATCACTCTGAAATTTTCACAGGAGTTTCCGGACGCTGTTTTCCTTGGAGTAGAAGTGGAATCTGTCCTCGGTGTCACGGAGGTCTCGTCGCTCCAAACCAGAGTACCGGTTCGAAAGGGCCATAACTTTTGATCCGACCGTTGGATCACTCTAAAATTTTCACAGGAGTTTCCGGACGCTGTTTTCCTTGGAGTAGAATTGGAATCTCTCCTCGGTGTCCCGGAGGTCTCGTCGCTCCCGACCAGAGTCCCGGTTCGAAAGGGCCATAACTTTTGATCCGACCGTTGGATCACTCTAAAATTTTCACAGGAGTTTCCGGACGCTGTTTTCCTTGGAGTAGAAATGGAATCTCTCCTCGGTGTCCCGGAGGTCTCGTCGCTCCAGACCAGAGTAACGGTTCGAAAGGGCCATAACTTTTGATCCGACTGTTGGATCACTCTAAAATTTTCACAGGAGTTTCCGGACGCTGTTTTCCTTAGAATAGAAGTGGAATCTCTCCTCGGTGTCCCGGAGGTCTCGTCGCTCCCGACCAGACTACCGGTTCGAAAGGGCCATAACTTTTGATCCGACCGTTGGATCACTCTAAAATTTTCAAAGGAGTTTCCGGACGCTATTTTCCTTGGAGTAGAAGTGGAATCTCTTCTCGATGTCACGGAGGTCTCGTCGCTCCAGACCAGAGTACCGGTTCGAAAGGGCCATAACTTTTGATCCGACCGTTGAATCACTCTAAAATTTTCACAGGAGTTTCCGGAAGCTGTTTTCCTTGGAGCAGAGGTGGAATCTCCCCTCGGTGTCCCGGAGGTCTCGTCGCTCCCGACCAGAGTACCGGTTCGAAAGGGCCATAACTTTTGATCCGACTGTTGGATCACTCTAAAATTTTCACAGGAGTTTCCGGACGCTGTTTTCCTTTGAATAGAAGTGGAATCTCTCCTCGGTGTCCCGGAGGTCTCGTCGCTCCCGACCAGAGTACCGGTTCGAAAGGGCCATAACTTTTGATCCGACCGTTGGATCACTCTAAAATTTTCACAGGAGTTTCCGGACGCTGTTTTCCTTGGAGTAGAAGTGGAATCTCTTCTCGGTGTCACGGAGGTCTCGTCGCTCCAGACCAGAATACCGGTTCGAAAGGGCCATAACTTTTGATCCGACCGTTGGATCACTCTAAAATTTTCACAGGAGTTTCCGGACGCTGTTTTCCTTGGAGTAGAATGGAATCTCTCCTCGGTGTCCCGGAGGTCTCGTCGCTCCAGATCAGAGTACTGGTTCGAAAGGGCCATAACTTTTGATCCGACCGTTGGATCACTCTAAAATTTTCACAGGAGTTTCCGGACGCTGTTTTCCTTGGAGTAGAATTGGAATCTCTCCTCGGTGTCCCGGAGGTCTCGTCGCTCCCGACTAGAGTACCGGTTCGAAAGGGCCATAACTTTTTATCCGACCGTTGGATCACTCTGAAATTTTCACAGGAGTTTCCGGACGCTGTTTTCCTTGGAGTAGAAGTGGAATCTGTCCTCGGTGTCACGGAGGTCTCGTCGCTCCAAACCAGAGTACCGGTTCGAAAGGGCCATAACTTTTGATCCGACCGTTGGATCACTCTAAAATTTTCACAGGAGTTTCCGGACGCTGTTTTCCTTGGAGTAGAATTGGAATCTCTCCTCGGTGTCCCGGAGGTCTCGTCGCTCCAGACCAGAGTACCGGTTCGAAAGGGCCATAACTTTTGATCCGACCGTTGGATCACTCTAAAATTTTCACAGGAGTTTCCGGACGCTGTTTTCCTTGGAGTAGAATTGGAATCTCTCCTCGGTGTCCCGGAGGTCTCGTCGCTCCCGACCAGAGTACCGGTTCGAAAGGGCCATAACTTTTGATCCGACCGTTGGATCACTCTAAAATTTTCACAGGAGTTTCCGGACGCTGTTTTCCTTGGTGTAGAAATGGAATCTCTCCTCGGTGTCCCGGAGGTCTCGTCGCTCCAGACCAGAGTACCGGTTCGAAAGGGCCATAACTTTTGATCCGACCGTTGGATCACTCTAAAATTTTCACAGGAGTTTCCGGACGCTGTTTTCCTTGGAGCAGAGGTGGAATCTCCCCTCGGTGTCCCGGAGGTCTCGTCGCTCCCGACCAGAGTAACGGTTCGAAAGGGCCATAACTTTTGATCCGACTGTTGGATCACTCTAAAATTTTCACAGGAGTTTCCGGACGCTGTTTTCCTTGGAGTACAAGTGGAATTTCTCCTCGGTGTCCCGGAGGTCTCGTCGCTCCCGACCAGAGTAGCGGTTCGAAAGGGCCATAACTTTTGATCCGACGGTTGGATCACTCTAAAATTTTCACAGGAGTTTCCGGACGCTGTTTTCCTTGGAGTAGAAATGGAATCTCTCCTCGGTGTCCCGGAGGTCTCGTCGCTCCCGACCAGAGTACCGGTTCGAAAGGGCCATAACTTTTGATCCGACCGTTGGATCACTCTAAAATTTTCACAGGAGTTTCCGGACGCTGTTTTCCTTGGAGTAGAAATGGAATCTCTCCTCGGTGTCCCGGAGGTCTCGTCGCTCCCGACCAGAGTACCGGTTCGAAAGGGCCATAACTTTTGATCCGACCGTTGGATCACTCTAAAATTTTCACAGGAGTTTCCGGACGCTGTTTTCCTTGGAATAAAAGTGGAATGTCTCCTCGGTGTCCCGGAGGTCTCGTCGCTCCAGATCAGAGTACCGGTTCGAAAGGGCCATAACTTTTGATCCGACCGTTGGATCACTCTAAAATTTTCACAGGAGTTTCCGGACGCTGTTTTCCTTGGAATAGAAGTGGAATCTCTCCTCGGTGTCCCGGAGGTCTCGTCGCTCCCGACGAGAGTACCGGTTCGAAAGGGCCATAACTTTTGATCCGACCGTTGGATCACTCTAAAATTTTCACAGGAGTTTCCGGACGCTGTTTTCCTTGGAATAGAAGTGGAATCTCTCCTCGGTGTCCCGGAGGTCTCGTCGCCCCGGACCAGAGTACCGGTTCGAAAGGGCCATAACTTTTGATCCGACCGTTGGATCACTCTAAAATTTTCACAGGAGTTTCCGGACGCTGTTTTCCTTGGACTAGAAGTGGAATCTCTCCTCGGTGTCCCGGAGGTCTCGTCGCTCCCGACTAGAGTACCGGTTCGAAAGGGCCATAACTTTTGATCCGACCGTTGGATCACTCTAAAATTTTCACAGGAGTTTCCGGACGCTGTTTTCCTTGGAGTAGAATTGGAATCTCTCCTCGGTGTCCCGGAGGTCTCGTCGCTCCCGACCAGACTACCGGTTCGGAAGGGCCATAACTTTTGATCCGACCGTTGGATCACTCTAACATTTTCACAGGAGTTTCCGGACGCTGTTTTCCTTGGAGTAGAATTGGAATCTCTCCTCGGTGTCCCGGAGGTCTCGTCGCTCCCGACCAGACTACCGGTTCGGAAGGGCCATAACTTTTGATCCGACCGTTGGATCACTCTAAAATTTTCACAGGAGTTTCCGGACGCTGTTTTCCTTGGAGCAGAGGTGGAAGCTCTCCTCGGTGTCCCGGAGGTCTCGTCGCTCCCGACCAGAGTACCGGTTCGAAAGGGCCATAACTTTTGATCCGACCGTTGGATCACTCTACAATTTTCACAGGAGTTTCCGGATGCTGTTTTCCTTGGAGTAGAAGTGGAATCTCTACTCAGTGTCCCGGAGGTCTCGTCGCTCCCGACCAGACTACCGGTTCGAAAGGGCCATAACTTTTGATCCGACCGTTGGATCACTCTAAAATTTTCACAGGAGTTTCCGGACGCTGTTTTCCTTGGAGCAGAGGTGGAATCTCTCCTCGGTGTCCCGGAGGTCTCGTCGCTCCCGACCAGAGTACCGGTTCGAAAGGGCCATAACTTTTGATCCGACCGTTGGATCACTCTAAAATTTTAAAGGGCCATAACTTTTGATCCGACCGTTGGATCACTCTAAAATTTTCACAGGAGTTTCCGGACGCTGTTTTCCTTGGAATAGAAGTGGAATCTCTCCTCGGTGTCCCGGAGGTCTCGTCGCCCCAGACCAGAGTACCGGTTCGAAAGGGCCATAACTTTTGATCCGACCGTTGGATCACTCTAAAATTTTCACAGGAGTTTCCGGACGCTGTTTTCCTTGGACTAGAAGTGGAATCTCTCCTCGGTGTCCCGGAGGTCTCATCGCTCCCGACTAGAGTACCGGTTCGAAAGGGCCATAACTTTTGATCCGACCGTTGGATCACTCTAAAATTTTCACAGGAGTTTCGGACGCTGTTTTCCTTGGAGTAGAATTGGAATCTCTCCTCGGTGTCCCAGAGGTCTCGTCGCTCCAGACCAGAGTACCAGTTCGAAAGGGCCATAACTTTTGATCCGACCGTTGGATCACTCTAAAATTTTCACAGGAGTTTCCGGACGCTGTTTTCCTTGGAGTACAAGTGGAATTTCTCCTCGGTGTCCCGGAGGTCTCGTCGCTCCCGACCAGACTACCGGTTCGGAAGGGCCATAACTTTTGATCCGACCGTTGGATCACTCTAAAATTTTCACAGGAGTTTCCGGACGCTGTTTTCCTTGGAGCAGAGGTGGAAGCTCTCCTCGGTGT
This sequence comes from Populus nigra, assembly GCF_951802175.1. Taxonomy (NCBI): domain Eukaryota; kingdom Viridiplantae; phylum Streptophyta; class Magnoliopsida; order Malpighiales; family Salicaceae; genus Populus; species Populus nigra. The sequence goes on from NC_084853.1 coordinate 23,926,776, forward strand.
CCCGGAGGTCTCGTCGCTCCCGACCAGAGTACCGGTTCGAAAGGGCCATAACTTTTGATCCGACCGTTGGATCACTCTACAATTTTCACAGGAGTTTCCGGATGCTGTTTTCCTTGGAGTAGAAGTGGAATCTCTACTCAGTGTCCCGGAGGTCTCGTCGCTCCCGACCAGACTACCGGTTCGAAAGGGCCATAACTTTTGATCCGACCGTTGGATCACTCTAAAATTTTCACAGGAGTTTCCGGACGCTGTTTTCCTTGGAGCAGAGGTGGAATCTCTCCTCGGTGTCCCGGAGGTCTCGTCGCTCCCGACCAGAGTACCGGTTCGAAAGGGCCATAACTTTTGATCCGACCGTTGGATCACTCTAAAATTTTAAAGGGCCATAACTTTTGATCCGACCGTTGGATCACTCTAAAATTTTCACAGGAGTTTCCGGACGCTGTTTTCCTTGGAGGAGAAGTGGAATCTCTCCTCGGTGTCCCGGAGGTCTCGTCGCTCCAGACCACAGTACCAGTTCGAAAGGGCCATAACTTTTGATCCGACCGTTGGATCACTCTAAAATTTTCACAGGAGTTTCCGGACGCTGTTTTCCTTGGAGTACAAGTGGAATCTCTCCTCGGTGTCCCGGAGGTCTCGTCGCTCCAGACCAGAGTACCGGTTCGAAAGGGCCATAACTTTTGATCCGACCGTTGGATCACTCTAAAATTTTCACAGGAGTTTCCGGACGCTGTTTTCCTTGGAATAGAAGTGGAATCTCTCCTCGGTGTCCCGGAGGTCTCGTCGCTCCCGACTAGAGTACCGGTTCGAAAGGGCCATAACTTTTGATCCGACCGTTGGATCACTCTAAAATTTTCACAGGAGTTTCCGGACGCTGTTTTCCTTGGAATAGAAGTGGAATCTCTCCTCGGTGTCCCGGAGGTCTCGTCGCTCCAGACCAGAGTACCGGTTCGAAAGGGCCATAACTTTTGATCCGACCGTTGGATCACTCTAAAATTTTCACAGGAGTTTCCGGACGCTGTTTTACTTGGACTAGAAGTGGAATCTCTCCTCGGTGTCCCGGAGGTCTCGTCGCTCCCGACAAGAGTACCGGTTCGAAAGGGCCATAACTTTTGATCCGACCGTTGGATCACTCTAAAATTTTCACAGGAGTTTCCGGACGCTGTTTTCCTTGGAGTAGAATTGGAATCTCTCCTCGGTGTCCCGGAGGTCTCGTCGCTCCCGACCAGACTACCGGTTCGGAAGGGCCATAACTTTTGATCCGACCGTTGGATCACTCTAATATTTTCACAGGAGTTTCCGGACGCTGTTTTCCTTGGAGTAGAATTGGAATCTCTCCTCGGTGTCCCGGAGGTCTCGTCGCTCCCGACCAGACTACCGGTTCGGAAGGGCCATAACTTTTGATCCGACCGTTGGATCACTCTAAAATTTTCACAGGAGTTTCCGGACGCTGTTTTCCTTGGAGCAGAGGTGGAAGCTCGCCTCGGTGTCCCGGAGGTCTCGTCGCTCCCGACCAGAGTACCGGTTCGAAAGGGCCATAACTTTTGATCCGACCGTTGGATCACTCTACAATTTTCACAGGAGTTTCCGGATGCTGTTTTCCTTGGAGTAGAAGTGGAATCTCTACTCAGTGTCCCGGAGGTCTCGTCGCTCCCGACCAGACTACCGGTTCGAAAGGGCCATAACTTTTGATCCGACCGTTGGATCACTCTAAAATTTTCACAAGAGTTTCCGGACGCTGTTTTCCTTGGAGTAGAAATGGAATCTCTCCTCGGTGTCCCGGAGGTCTCGTCGCTCCCGACCAGAGTACCGGTTCGAAAGGGCCATAACTTTTGATCCGACCGTTGGATCACTCTAAAATTTTCACAGGAGTTTCCGGACGCTGTTTTCCTTGGAGTAGAAGTGGAATCTCTCCTCGGTGTCACGGAGGTGTCGTCCCTCCAGACCAGAGTACCGGTTCGAAAGGGCCATAACTTTTGATCCGACCGTCGGATCACTCTAAAATTTTCACAGGAGTTTCCGGACGCTGTTTTCCTTGGAGGAGAAGTGGAATCTCTCCTCGGTGTCACGGAGGTCTCGTCGCTCCAGACCAGAGTACCGGTTCGAAAGGGCCATAACTTTTGATCCGACCGTTGGATCACTCTAAAATTTTCACAGGAGTTTCCGGACGCTGTTTTCCTTGCAGCAGAGGTGGAATCTCTCCTCGGTGTCCCGGAGGTCTCGTCGCTCCCGACCAGACTACCGGTTCGAAAGGGCCATAACTTTTGATCCGACCGTTGGATCACTCTAAAATTTTCACAGGAGTTTCCGGACGCTGTTTTCCTTGGAGTAGAAGTGGAATCTCTCCTCGGTGTCACGGAGGTGTCGTCCCTCCAGACCAGAGTACCGGTTCGAAAGGGTCATAACTTTTGATCCGACCGTTGGATCACTCTAAAATTTTCACAGGAGTTTCCGGACGCTGTTTTCCTTGGAGGAGAAGTGGAATCTCTCCTCGGTGTCACGGAGGTCTCGTCGCTCCAGACCAGAGTACCGGTTCGAAAGGGCCATAACTTTTGATCCGACCGTTGGATCACTCTAAAATTTTCACAGGAGTTTCCGGACGCTGTTTTCCTTGCAGCAGAGGTGGAATCTCTCCTCGGTGTCCCGGAGGTCTCGTCGCTCCCGACCACGGTTCGAAAAGGCCATAACTTTTGATCCGACCGTTGGATCACTCTAAAATTTTCACAGGAGTTTCCGGACGCTGTTTTCCTTGGAGTAGAAATGGAATCTCTCCTCGGTGTCCCGGAGGTCTCGTCGCTCCCGACCAGAGTACCGGTTAGAAAGGGCCATAACTTTTGATCCGACCGTTGGATCACTCTAAAATTTTCACAGGAGTTTCCGGACGCTGTTTTCCTTGGAGGAGAAGTGGAATCTCTCCTCGGTGTCCCGGAGGTCTCGTCGCTCTAGACCAGAGTACCGGTTCGAAAGGGCCATAACTTTTGATCCGACCGTTGGATCACTCTAAAATTTTCGCAGTAGTTTCCGGACGCTGTTTTCCTTGGAGTAGAAGTGGAATCTCTCCTCGGTGTCCCGGAGGTCTCGTCGCTCCAGACCAGAGTACCGGTTCGAAAAGGCCATAACTTTTGATCCGACCGTTGGATCACTCTAAAATTTCCACAGGAGTTTCCGGACGCTGTTTTCCTTGGAGTAGAAGTGGAATCTCTTCTCGGTGTCCCGGAGGTCTCGTCGCTCCAGACCAGAGTACCGGTTCGAAAGGGCCATAACTTTTGATCCGACCGTTGGATCACTCTAAAATTTTCACAGGAGTTTCCGGACGCTGTTTTCCTTGGAGTAGAAGTGGAATCTCTCCTCGGTGTCCCAGAGGTCTCGTCGCTCCCGACCAGACTACCGGTTCGAAACGGCCATAACTTTTGATCCGACCGTTGGATCACTCTAAAATTTTCACAGGAGTTTCCGGACGCTGTTTTCCTTGGAGTAGAAGTGGAATCTCTCCTCGGTGTCACGGAGGTCTCGTCGCTCCAGACCAGAGTACCGGTTCGAAAGGGCCATAACTTTTGATCCGACCGTCGGATCACTCTAAAATTTTCACAGGAGTTTCCGGACGCTGTTTTCCTTGGAGGAGAAGTGGAATCTCTCCTCGGTGTCCCGGAGGTCTCGTCGCTCCAGACCAGAGTACCGGTTCGAAAGGGCCATAACTTTTGATCCGACCGTTGGATCACTCTAAAATTTTCACAGGAGTTTCCGGACGCTGTTTTCCTTGGAGTACAAGTGGAATCTCTCCTCGGTGTCCCGGAGGTCTCGTCGCTCCAGACCAGAGTACCGGTTCGAAAGGGCCATAACTTTTGATCCGACCGTTGGATCACTCTAAAATTTTCACAGGAGTTTCCGGACGCTGTTTTCCTTGGAATAGAAGTGGAATCTCTCCTCGGTGTCCCGGAGGTCTCATCGCTCCCGACTAGAGTACCGGTTCGAAAGGGCCATAACTTTTGATCCGACCGTTGGATCACTCTAAAATTTTCACAGGAGTTTCCGGACGCTGTTTTCCTTGGAATAGAAGTGGAATCTCTCCTCGGTGTCCCGGAGGTCTCGTCGCTCCAGACCAGAGTACCGGTTCGAAAGGGCCATAACTTTTGATCCGACCGTTGGATCACTCTAAAATTTTCACAGGAGTTTCCGGACGCTGTTTTACTTGGACTAGAAGTGGAATCTCTCCTCGGTGTCCCGGAGGTCTCGTCGCTCCCGACAAGAGTACCGGTTCGAAAGGGCCATAACTTTTGATCCGACCGTTGGATCACTCTAAAATTTTCACAGGAGTTTCCGGACGCTGTTTTCCTTGGAGTAGAATTGGAATCTCTCCTCGGTGTCCCGGAGGTCTCGTCGCTCCCGACCAGACTACCGGTTCGGAAGGGCCATAACTTTTGATCCGACCGTTGGATCACTCTAATATTTTCACAGGAGTTTCCGGACGCTGTTTTCCTTGGAGTAGAATTGGAATCTCTCCTCGGTGTCCCGGAGGTCTCGTCGCTCCCGACCAGACTACCGGTTCGGAAGGGCCATAACTTTTGATCCGACCGTTGGATCACTCTAAAATTTTCACAGGAGTTTCCGGACGCTGTTTTCCTTGGAGCAGAGGTGGAAGCTCTCCTCGGTGTCCCGGAGGTCTCGTCGCTCCCGACCAGAGTACCGGTTCGAAAGGGCCATAACTTTTGATCCGACCGTTGGATCACTCTACAATTTTCACAGGAGTTTCCGGATGCTGTTTTCCTTGGAGTAGAAGTGGAATCTCTACTCAGTGTCCCGGAGGTCTCGTCGCTCCCGACCAGACTACCGGTTCGAAAGGGCCATAACTTTTGATCCGACCGTTGGATCACTCTAAAATTTTCACAGGAGTTTCCGGACGCTGTTTTCCTTGGAGGAGAAGTGGAATCTCTCCTCGGTGTCCCGGAGGTCTCGTCGCTCCCGACCAGACTACCGGTTCGGAAGGGCCATAACTTTTGATCCGACCGTTGGATCACTCTAATATTTTCACAGGAGTTTCCGGACGCTGTTTTCCTTGGAGTAGAATTGGAATCTCTCCTCGGTGTCCCGGAGGTCTCGTCGCTCCCGACCAGACTACCGGTTCGGAAGGGCCATAACTTTTGATCCGACCGCTGGATCACTCTAAAATTTTCACAGGAGTTTCCGGACGCTGTTTTCCTTGGAGCAGAGGTGGAAGCTCTCCTCGGTGTCCCGGAGGTCTCGTCGCTCCCGACCAGAGTACCGGTTCGAAAGGGCCATAACTTTTGATCCGACCGTTGGATCACTCTACAATTTTCACAGGAGTTTCCGGATGCTGTTTTCCTTGGAGTAGAAGTGGAATCTCTACTCAGTGTCCCGGAGGTCTCGTCGCTCCCGACCAGACTACCGGTTCGAAAGGGCCATAACTTTTGATCCGACCGTTGGATCACTCTAAAATTTTCACAAGAGTTTCCGGACGCTGTTTTCCTTGGAGTAGAAATGGAATCTCTCCTCGGTGTCCCGGAGGTCTCGTCGCTCCCGACCAGAGTACCGGTTCGAAAGGGCCATAACTTTTGATCCGACCGTTGGATCACTCTAAAATTTTCACAGGAGTTTCCGGACGCTGTTTTCCTTGGAATAGAAGTGGAATGTCTCCTCGGTGTCCCGGAGGTCTCGTCGCTCCAGACCAGAGTACCGGTTCGAAAGGGCCATAACTTTTGATCCGACCGTCGGATCACTCTAAAATTTTCACAGGAGTTTCCGGACGCTGTTTTCCTTGGAGTAGAATTGGAATCTCTCCTCGGTGTCCCGGAGGTCTCGTCGCTCCCGACTAGAGTACCGGTTCGAAAGGGCCATAACTTTTGATCCGGCCGTTGGATCACTCTAAAATTTTCACAGGAGTTTCCGGACGCTGTTTTCCTTGGAGTAGAAGTGGAATCTCTCCTCGGTGTCCTAGAGGTCTCGTCGCTCCCGACCAGACTACCGGTTCGAAAGGGCCATAACTTTTGATCCGACCGTTGGATCACTCTAAAATTTTCACAGGAGTTTCCGGACGCTGTTTTCCTTGGAGTAGAAGTGGAATCTCTCCTCGGTGTCACGGAGGTGTCGTCGCTCCAGACCAGAGTACCGGTTCGAAAGGGTCATAACTTTTGATCCGACCGTTGGATCACTCTAAAATTTTCACAGGAGTTTCCGGACGCTGTTTTCCTTGGAGGAGAAGTGGAATCTCTCCTCGGTGTCACGGAGGTCTCGTCGCTCCAGACCAGAGTACCGGTTCGAAAGGGCCATAACTTTTGATCCGACCGTTGGATCACTCTAAAATTTTCACAGGAGTTTCCGGACGCTGTTTTCCTTGCAGCAGAGGTGGAATCTCTCCTCGGTGTCCCGGAGGTCTCGTCGCTCCCGACCACGGTTCGAAAAGGCCATAACTTTTGATCCGACCGTTGGATCACTCTAAAATTTTCACAGGAGTTTCCGGACGCTGTTTTCCTTGGAGTAGAAATGGAATCTCTCCTCGGTGTCCCGGAGGTCTCGTCGCTCCCGACCAGAGTACCGGTTAGAAAGGGCCATAACTTTTGATCCGACCGTTGGATCACTCTAAAATTTTCACAGGAGTTTCCGGACGCTGTTTTCCTTGGAGGAGAAGTGGAATCTCTCCTCGGTGTCCCGGAGGTCTCGTCGCTCTAGACCAGAGTACCGGTTCGAAAGGGCCATAACTTTTGATCCGACCGTTGGATCACTCTAAAATTTTCGCAGTAGTTTCCGGACGCTGTTTTCCTTGGAGTAGAAGTGGAATCTCTCCTCGGTGTCCCGGAGGTCTCGTCGCTCCAGACCAGAGTACCGGTTCGAAAAGGCCATAACTTTTGATCCGACCGTTGGATCACTCTAAAATTTCCACAGGAGTTTCCGGACGCTGTTTTCCTTGGAGTAGAAGTGGAATCTCTCCTCGGTGTGCCGGAGGTCTCGTCGCTCCCGACTAGAGTACCGGTTCGAAACGGCCATAACTTTTGATCCGACCGTTGGATCACTCTAAAATTTTCACAGGAGTTTCCGGACGCTGTTTTCCTTGGAGTAGAAGTGGAATCTCTCCTCGGTGTCACGGAGGTCTCGTCGCTCCAGACCAGAGTACCGGTTCGAAAGGGCCATAACTTTTGATCCGACCGTTGGATCACTCTAAAATTTTCACAGGAGTTTCCGGACGCTGTTTTCCTTGCAGCAGAGGTGGAATCTCTCCTCGGTGTCCCGGAGGTCTCGTCGCTCCCGACCAGACTACCGGTTCGAAAAGGCCATAACTTTTGATCCGACCGTTGGATCACTCTAAAATTTTCACAGGAGTTTCCGGACGCTGTTTTCCTTGGAGGAGAAGTGGAATCTCTCCTCGGTGTCCCGGAGGTCTCGTCGCTCCAGACCAGAGTACCGGTTCGAAAGGGTCATAACTTTTGATCCGACCGTTGGATCACTCTAAAATTTTCACAGGAGTTTCCGGACGCTGTTTTCCTTGGAGTAGAAGTGGAATCTCTCCTCGGTGTCCAGGAGGTCTCGTCGCTCCAGACCACAGTACCGGTTCGAAAGGGCCATAACTTTTGATCCGACCGTTGGATCACTCTAAAATTTTCACAGGAGTTTCCGGACGCTGTTTTCCATGGAATAGAAGTGGAATCTCTCCTCGGTGTGCCGGAGGTCTCGTCGCTCCCGACTAGAGTACCGGTTCGAAACGGCCATAACTTTTGATTCGACCGTTGGATCACTCTAAAATTTTCACAGGAGTTTCCGGACGCTGTTTTCCTTGGAATAGAAGTGGAATCTCTCCTCGGTGTCCCGGAGGTCTCGTCGCTCCCGACTAGAGTACCGGTTCGAAAGGGCCATAACTTTTGATCCGACCGTTGGATCACTCTAAAATTTTCACAGGAGTTTCCGGACGCTGTTTTCCTTGGAGTAGAATTGGAATCTCTCCTCGGTGTCCCGGAGGTCTCGTCGCTCCCGACCAGACTACCGGTTCGGAAGGGCCATAACTTTTGATCCAACCGTTGGATCACTCTAAAATTTTCACAGGAGTTTCCGGACGCTGTTTTCCTTGGAGTAGAATTGGAATCTCTCCTCGGTGTCCTGGAGGTCTCGTCGCTCCCGACCAGACTACCGGTTCGGAAGGGCCATAACTTTTAATCCGACCGTTGGATCACTCTAAAATTTTCAGAGGAGTTTCCGGACGCTGTTTTCCTTGCAGCAGAGGTGGAATCTCTCCTCGGTGTCCCGGAGGTCTCGTCGCTCCAGACCAGAGTACCGGTTCGAAAGGGCCATAACTTTTGATCCGACCGTTGGATCACTCTAAAATTTTCACAGGAGTTTCCGGACGCTGTTTTCCTTGGAATAGAAGTGGAATCTCTCCTCGGTGTCCTGGAGGTCTCGTCGCTCCCGACTAGAGTACCGGTTCGAAAGGGCCATAACTTTTGATCCGACCGTTGGATCACTCTAAAATTTTCACAGGAGTTTCCGGACGCTGTTTTCCTTGGAGTAGAATTGGAATCTCTCCTCGGTGTCCCGGAGGTCTCGTCGCTCCCGACCAGACTACCGGTTCGGAAGGGCCATAACTTTTGATCCGACCGTTGGATCACTCTAATATTTTCACAGGAGTTTCCGGACGCTGTTTTCCTTGGAGTAGAAGTGGAATCTCTCCTCGGTGTCCCGGAGGTCTCGTCGCTCCCGACCAGACTACCGGTTCGGAAGGGCCATAACTTTTGATCCGACCGTTGGATCACTCTAAAATTTTCACAGGAGTTTCCGGACGCTGTTTTCCTTGGAGCAGAGGTGGAAGCTCTCCTCGGTGTCCCGGAGGTCTCGTCGCTCCCGACCAGAGTACCGGTTCGAAAGGGCCATAACTTTTGATCCGACCGTTGGATCACTCTACAATTTTCACAGGAGTTTCCGGATGCTGTTTTCCTTGGAGTAGAAGTGGAATCTCTACTCAGTGTCCCGGAGGTCTCGTCGCTCCCGACCAGACTACCGGTTCGAAAGGGCCATAACTTTTGATCCGACCGTTGGATCACTCTAAAATTTTCACAGGAGTTTCCGGACGCTGTTTTCCTTGGAGGAGAAGTGGAATCTCTCCTCGGTGTCCCGGAGGTCTCGTCGCTCCCGACCAGACTACCGGTTCGGAAGGGCCATAACTTTTGATCCGACCGTTGGATCACTCTAATATTTTCACAGGAGTTTCCGGACGCTGTTTTCCTTGGAGTAGAATTGGAATCTCTCCTCGGTGTCCCGGAGGTCTCGTCGCTCCCGACCAGACTACCGGTTCGGAAGGGCCATAACTTTTGATCCGACCGCTGGATCACTCTAAAATTTTCACAGGAGTTTCCGGACGCTGTTTTCCTTGGAGCAGAGGTGGAAGCTCTCCTCGGTGTCCCGGAGGTCTCGTCGCTCCCGACCAGAGTACCGGTTCGAAAGGGCCATAACTTTTGATCCGACCGTTGGATCACTCTACAATTTTCATAGGAGTTTCCGGATGCTGTTTTCCTTGGAGTAGAAGTGGAATCTCTACTCAGTGTCCCGGAGGTCTCGTCGCTCCCGACCAGACTACCGGTTCGAAAGGGCCATAACTTTTGATCCGACCGTTGGATCACTCTAAAATTTTCACAAGAGTTTCCGGACGCTGTTTTCCTTGGAGTAGAAATGGAATCTCTCCTCGGTGTCCCGGAGGTCTCGTCGCTCCCGACCAGAGTACCGGTTCGAAAGGGCCATAACTTTTGATCCGACCGTTGGATCACTCTAAAATTTTCACAGGAGTTTCCGGACGCTGTTTTCCTTGGAATAGAAGTGGAATGTCTCCTCGGTGTCCCGGAGGTCTCGTCGCTCCAGACCAGAGTACCGGTTCGAAAGGGCCATAACTTTTGATCCGACCGTCGGATCACTCTAAAATTTTCACAGGAGTTTCCGGACGCTGTTTTCCTTGGAGTAGAATTGGAATCTCTCCTCGGTGTCCCGGAGGTCTCGTCGCTCCCGACTAGAGTACCGGTTCGAAAGGGCCATAACTTTTGATCCGGCCGTTGGATCACTCTAAAATTTTCACAGGAGTTTCCGGACGCTGTTTTCCTTGGAGTAGAAGTGGAATCTCTCCTCGGTGTCCTAGAGGTCTCGTCGCTCCCGACCAGACTACCGGTTCGAAAGGGCCATAACTTTTGATCCGACCGTTGGATCACTCTAAAATTTTCACAGGAGTTTCCGGACGCTGTTTTCCTTGGAGTAGAAGTGGAATCTCTCCTCGGTGTCACGGAGGTGTCGTCGCTCCAGACCAGAGTACCGGTTCGAAAGGGTCATAACTTTTGATCCGACCGTTGGATCACTCTAAAATTTTCACAGGAGTTTCCGGACGCTGTTTTCCTTGGAGGAGAAGTGGAATCTCTCCTCGGTGTCACGGAGGTCTCGTCGCTCCAGACCAGAGTACCGGTTCGAAAGGGCCATAACTTTTGATCCGACCGTTGGATCACTCTAAAATTTTCACAGGAGTTTCCGGACGCTGTTTTCCTTGCAGCAGAGGTGGAATCTCTCCTCGGTGTCCCGGAGGTCTCGTCGCTCCCGACCACGGTTCGAAAAGGCCATAACTTTTGATCCGACCGTTGGATCACTCTAAAATTTTCACAGGAGTTTCCGGACGCTGTTTTCCTTGGAGTAGAAATGGAATCTCTCCTCGGTGTCCCGGAGGTCTCGTCGCTCCCGACCAGAGTACCGGTTAGAAAGGGCCATAACTTTTGATCCGACCGTTGGATCACTCTAAAATTTTCACAGGAGTTTCCGGACGCTGTTTTCCTTGGAGGAGAAGTGGAATCTCTCCTCGGTGTCCCGGAGGTCTCGTCGCTCTAGACCAGAGTACCGGTTCGAAAGGGCCATAACTTTTGATCCGACCGTTGGATCACTCTAAAATTTTCGCAGTAGTTTCCGGACGCTGTTTTCCTTGGAGTAGAAGTGGAATCTCTCCTCGGTGTCCCGGAGGTCTCGTCGCTCCAGACCAGAGTACCGGTTCGAAAAGGCCATAACTTTTGATCCGACCGTTGGATCACTCTAAAATTTCCACAGGAGTTTCCGGACGCTGTTTTCCTTGGAGTAGAAGTGGAATCTCTCCTCGGTGTGCCGGAGGTCTCGTCGCTCCCGACTAGAGTACCGGTTCGAAACGGCCATAACTTTTGATCCGACCGTTGGATCACTCTAAAATTTTCACAGGAGTTTCCGGACGCTGTTTTCCTTGGAGTAGAAGTGGAATCTCTCCTCGGTGTCACGGAGGTCTCGTCGCTCCAGACCAGAGTACCGGTTCGAAAGGGCCATAACTTTTGATCCGACCGTTGGATCACTCTAAAATTTTCACAGGAGTTTCCGGACGCTGTTTTCCTTGGAGTAGAATTGGAATCTCTCCTCGGTGTCCCGGAGGTCTCGTCGCTCCCGACCAGACTACCGGTTCGAAAAGGCCATAACTTTTGATCCGACCGTTGGATCACTCTAAAATTTTCACAGGAGTTTCCGGACGCTGTTTTCCTTGGAGGAGAAGTGGAATCTCTCCTCGGTGTCCCGGAGGTCTCGTCGCTCCCGACCAGACTACCGGTTCGGAAGGGCCATAACTTTTGATCCGACCGTTGGATCACTCTAAAATTTTCACAGGAGTTTCCGGACGCTGTTTTCCTTGGAGCAGAGGTGGAAGCTCTCCTCGGTGTCCCGGAGGTCTCGTCGCTCCCGACCAGACTACCGGTTCGAAACGGCCATAACTTTTGATCCGCCGTTGGATCACTCTAAAATTTTCACAGGAGTTTCCGGACGCTGTTTTCCTTGGAGTAGAAGTGGAATCTCTCCTCGGTGTCCCAGAGGTCTCGTCGCTCCCGACCAGACTACCGGTTCGAAACGGCCATAACTTTTGATCCGACCGTTGGATCACTCTAAAATTTTCACAGGAGTTTCCGGACGCTGTTTTCCTTGGAGTAGAAGTGGAATCTCTCCTCGGTGTCACGGAGGTCTCGTCGCTCCAGACCAGAGTACCGGTTCGAAAGGGCCATAACTTTTGATCCGACCGTTGGATCACTCTAAAATTTTCACAGGAGTTTCCGGACGCTGTTTTCCTTGCAGCAGAGGTGGAATCTCTCCTCGGTGTCCCGGAGGTCTCGTCGCTCCCGACCAGACTACCGGTTCGAAAAGGCCATAACTTTTGATCCGACCGTTGGATCACTCTAAAATTTTCACAGGAGTTTCCGGACGCTGTTTTCCTTGGAGGAGAAGTGGAATCTCTCCTCGGTGTCCCGGAGGTCTCGTCGCTCCAGACCAGAGTACCGGTTCGAAAGGGCCATAACTTTTGATCCGACCGTTGGATCACTCTAAAATTTTCACAGGAGTTTCCGGACGCTGTTTTCCTTGGAGTAGAAGTGGAATCTCTCCTCGGTGTCCCGGAGGTCTCGTCGCTCCAGACCAGAGTACCGGTTCGCAAGGGCCATAACTTTTGATCCGACCGTTGGATCACTCTAAAATTTTCACAGGAGTTTCCGGACGCTGTTTTCCTTGGAGTAGAAGTGGAATCTCTCCTCGGTGTTCCGGAGGTCTCGTCGCTCCCGACTAGAGTACCGGTTCGAAAGGGCCATAACTTTTGATCCGACCGTTGGATCACTCTAAAATTTTCACAGGAGTTTCCGGACGCTGTTTTCCTTGGAATAGAAGTGGAATCTCTCCTCGGTGTCCCGGAGGTCTCGTCGCTCCCGACTAGAGTACCGGTTCGAAAGGGCCATAACTTTTGATCCGACCGTTGGATCACTCTAAAATTTTCACAGGAGTTTCCGGACGCTGTTTTCCTTGGAGTAGAATTGGAATCTCTCCTCGGTGTCCCGGAAGTCTCGTCGCTCCCGACCAGACTACCGGTTCGGAAGGGCCATAACTTTTGATCCGACTGTTGGATCACTCTAAAATTTTCACAGGAGTTTCCGGACGCTGTTTTCCTTGGAGTAGAATTGGAATCTCTCCTCGGTGTCCTGGAGGTCTCGTCGCTCCCGACCAGACTACCGGTTCGGAAGGGCCATAACTTTTGATCCGACCGTTGGATCACTCTAAAATTTTCAGAGGAGTTTCTGGACGCTGTTTTCCTTGCAGCAGAGGTGGAATCTCTCCTCGGTGTCCCGGAGGTCTCGTCGCTCCAGACCAGAGTACCGGTTCGAAAGGGCCATAACTTTTGATCCGACCGTTGGATCACTCTAAAATTTTCACAGGAGTTTCCGGACGCTGTTTTCCTTGGAATAGAAGTGGAATCTCTCCTCGGTGTCCCGGAGGTCTCGTCGCTCCCGACTAGAGTACCGGTTCGAAAGGGCCATAACTTTTGATCTGACCGTTGGATCACTCTAAAATTTTCACAGGAGTTTCCGGACGCTGTTTTCCTTGCAGTAGAGGTGGAATCTCTCCTCGGTGTCCCGGAGGTCTCGTCGCTCCCGACCAGACTACCGGTTCGGAAGGGCCATAACTTTTGATCCGACCGTTGGATCACTCTAAAATTTTCACAGGAGTTTCCGGACGCTGTTTTCCTTGGAGTAGAATTGGAATCTCTCCTCGGTGTCCTGGAGGTCTCGTCGCACCCGACCATACTACCGGTTCGGAAGGGCCATAACTTTTGATCCGACCGTTGGATCACTCTAAAATTTTCACAGGAGTTTCCGGACGCTGATTTCCTTGCAGCAGAGGTGGAATCTCTCCTCGGTGTCCCGGAGGTCTCGTCGCTCCCGACCAGAGTACCGGTTCGAAAGGGCCATAACTTTTGATCCGACCGTTGGATCACTCTACAATTTTCACAGGAGTTTCCGGATGCTGTTTTCCTTGGAGTAGAAGTGGAATCTCTACTCAGTGTCCCGGAGGTCTCGTCGCTCCCGACCAGACTACCGGTTCGAAAGGGCCATAACTTTTGATCCGACCGTTGGATCACTCTAAAATTTTCACAGGAGTTTCCGGACGCTGTTTTCCTTGCAGCAGAGGTGGAATCTCTCCTCGGTGTCCCGGAGGTCTCGTCGCTCCCGACCAGAGTACCGGTTCGAAAGGGCCATAACTTTTGATCCGACCGTTGGATCACTCTAAAATTTTCACAGGAGTTTCCGGACGCTGTTTTCCTTGGAATAGAAGTGGAATCTCTCCTCGGTGTCCCGGAGGTCTCGTCGCTCCCGACTAGAGTACCGGTTCGAAAGGGCCATAACTTTTGATCCGACCGTTGGATCACTCTAAAATTTTCACAGGAGTTTCCGGACGCTGTTTTCCTTGGAATAGAAGTGGAATCTCTCCTCGGTGTCCCGGAGGTCTCGTCGCTCCCGACTAGAGTACCGGTTCGAAAGGGCCTTAACTTTTGATCTGACCGTTGGATCACTCTAAAATTTTCACAGGAGTTTCCGGACGCTGTTTTCCTTGCAGTAGAGGTGGAATCTCTCCTCGGTGTCCCGGAGGTCTCGTCGCTCCCGACCAGACTACCGGTTCGGAAGGGCCATAACTTTTGATCCGACCGTTGGATCACTCTAAAATTTTCACAGGAGTTTCCGGACGCTGTTTTCCTTGGAGTAGAATTGGAATCTCTCCTCGGTGTCCTGGAGGTCTCGTCGCACCCGACCATACTACCGGTTCGGAAGGGCCATAACTTTTGATCCGACCGTTGGATCACTCTAAAATTTTCACAGGAGTTTCCGGACGCTGATTTCCTTGCAGCAGAGGTGGAATCTCTCCTCGGTGTCCCGGAGGTCTCGTCGCTCCCGACCAGAGTACCGGTTCGAAAGGGCCATAACTTTTGATCCGACCGTTGGATCACTCTACAATTTTCACAGGAGTTTCCGGATGCTGTTTTCCTTGGAGTAGAAGTGGAATCTCTACTCAGTGTCCCGGAGGTCTCGTCGCTCCCGACCAGACTACCGGTTCGAAAGGGCCATAACTTTTGATCCGACCGTTGGATCACTCTAAAATTTTCACAGGAGTTTCCGGACGCTGTTTTCCTTGCAGCAGAGGTGGAATCTCTCCTCGGTGTCCCGGAGGTCTCGTCGCTCCCGACCAGAGTACCGGTTCGAAAGGGCCATAACTTTTGATCCGACCGTTGGATCACTCTAAAATTTTCACAGGAGTTTGCGGACGCTGATTTCCTTGCAGCAGAGGTGGAATCTCTCCTCGGTGTCCCGGAGGTCTCGTCGCTCCCGACCAGAGTACCAGTTCGAAAGGGCCATAACTTTTGATCCGACCGTTGGATCACTCTACAATTTTCACAGGAGTTTCCGGATGCTGTTTTCCTTGGAGTAGAAGTGGAATCTCTACTCAGTGTCCCGGAGGTCTCGTCGCTCCCGACCAGACTACCGGTTCGAAAGGGCCATAACTTTTGATCCGACCGTTGGATCACTCTACAATTTTCACAGGAGTTTCCGGATGCTGTTTTCCTTGGAGTAGAAGTGGAATCTCTACTCAGTGTCCCGGAGGTCTCGTCGCTCCCGACCAGACTACCGGTTCGAAAGGGCCATAACTTTTGATCCGACCGTTGGATCACTCTACAATTTTCACAGGAGTTTCCGGACGCTGTTTTCCTTGGAGTAGAAGTGGAATCTCTCCTCGGTGTCCCGGAGGTCTCGTCGCTCCAAACCAGAGTACCGGTTCGAAAGGGCCATAACTTTTGATCCGACCGTTGGATCACTCTAAAATTTTCACAGGAGTTTCCGGACGCTGTTTTCCTTGGAGTAGAATTGGAATCTCTCCTCGGTGTCCCGGAGGTCTCGTCGCTCCCGACCAGACTACCGGTTCGGAAGGGCCATAACTTTTGATCCGACCGTTGGATCACTCTAAAATTTTCACAGGAGTTTCCGGACGCTGTTTTCCTTGGAGTAGAATTGGAATCTCTCCTCGGTGTCCTGGAGTTCTCGTCGCACCCGACCAGACTACCGGTTCGGAAGGGCCATAACTTTTGATCCGACCGTTGGATCACTCTAAAATTTTCACAGGAGTTTCCGGACGCTGATTTCCTTGCAGCAGAGGTGGAATCTCTCCTCGGTGTCCCGGAGGTCTCGTCGCTCCCGACCAGAGTACCGGTTCGAAAGGGCCATAACTTTTGATCCGACCGTTGGATCACTCTACAATTTTCACAGGAGTTTCCGGATGCTGTTTTCCTTGGAGTAGAAGTGGAATCTCTACTCAGTGTCCCGGAGGTCTCGTCGCTCCCGACCAGACTACCGGTTCGAAAGGGCCATAACTTTTGATCCGACCGTTGGATCACTCTAAAATTTTCACAGGAGTTTCCGGACGCTGTTTTCCTTGCAGCAGAGGTGGAATCTCTCCTCGGTGTCCCGGAGGTCTCGTCGCTCCCGACCAGAGTACCGGTTCGAAAGGGCCATAACTTTTGATCCGACCGTTGGATCACTCTAAAATTTTCACAGGAGTTTCCGGACGCTGTTTTCCTTGGAATAGAAGTGGAATCTCTCCTCGGTGTCCCGGAGGTCTCGTCGCTCCCGACTAGAGTACCGGTTCGAAAGGGCCATAACTTTTGATCTGACCGTTGGATCACTCTAAAATTTTCACAGGAGTTTCCGGACGCTGTTTTCCTTGCAGTAGAGGTGGAATCTCTCCTCGGTGTCCCGGAGGTCTCGTCGCTCCCGACCAGACTACCGGTTCGGAAGGGCCATTACTTTTGATCCGACCGTTGGATCACTCTAAAATTTTCACAGGAGTTTCCGGACGCTGTTTTCCTTGGAGTAGAATTGGAATCTCTCCTCGGTGTCCTGGAGGTCTCGTCGCACCCGACCATACTACCGGTTCGGAAGGGCCATAACTTTTGATCCGACCGTTGGATCACTCTAAAATTTTCACAGGAGTTTCCGGACGCTGATTTCCTTGCAGCAGAGGTGGAATCTCTCCTCGGTGTCCCGGAGGTCTCGTCGCTCCCGACCAGAGTACCGGTTCGAAAGGGCCATAACTTTTGATCCGACCGTTGGATCACTCTACAATTTTCACAGGAGTTTCCGGATGCTGTTTTCCTTGGAGTAGAAGTGGAATCTCTACTCAGTGTCCCGGAGGTCTCGTCGCTCCCGACCAGACTACCGGTTCGAAAGGGCCATAACTTTTGATCCGACCGTTGGATCACTCTAAAATTTTCACAGGAGTTTCCGGACGCTGTTTTCCTTGCAGCAGAGGTGGAATCTCTCCTCGGTGTCCCGGAGGTCTCGTCGCTCCCGACCAGAGTACCGGTTCGAAAGGGCCATAACTTTTGATCCGACCGTTGGATCACTCTAAAATTTTCACAGGAGTTTGCGGACGCTGATTTCCTTGCAGCAGAGGTGGAATCTCTCCTCGGTGTCCCGGAGGTCTCGTCGCTCCCGACCAGAGTACCAGTTCGAAAGGGCCATAACTTTTGATCCGACCGTTGGATCACTCTACAATTTTCACAGGAGTTTCCGGATGCTGTTTTCCTTGGAGTAGAAGTGGAATCTCTACTCAGTGTCCCGGAGGTCTCGTCGCTCCCGACCAGACTACCGGTTCGAAAGGGCCATAACTTTTGATCCGACCGTTGGATCACTCTAAAATTTTCACAGGAGTTTCCGGACGCTGTTTTCCTTGCAGCAGAGGTGGAATCTCTCCTCAGTGTCCCGGAGGTCTCGTCGCTCCCGACCAGAGTACCGGTTCGAAAGGGCCATAACTTTTGATCCGACCGTTGGATCACTCTACAATTTTCACAGGAGTTTCCGGACGCTGTTTTCCTTGGAGTAGAAGTGGAATCTCTCCTCGGTGTCCCGGAGGTCTCGTCGCTCCAAACCAGAGTACCGGTTCGAAAGGGCCATAACTTTTGATCCGACCGTTGGATCACTCTAAAATTTTCACAGGAGTTTCCGGACGCTGTTTTCCTTGGAGTAGAATTGGAATCTCTCCTCGGTGTCCCGGAGGTCTCGTCGCTCCCGACCAGACTACCGGTTCGGAAGGGCCATAACTTTTGATCCGACCGTTGGATCACTCTAAAATTTTCACAGGAGTTTCCGGACGCTGTTTTCCTTGGAGTAGAATTGGAATCTCTCCTCGGTGTCCTGGAGTTCTCGTCGCACCCGACCAGACTACCGGTTCGGAAGGGCCATAACTTTTGATCCGACCGTTGGATCACTCTAAAATTTTCACAGGAGTTTCCGGACGCTGTTTTCCTTGCAGCAGAGGTGGAATCTCTCCTCGGTGTCCCGGAGGTCTCGTCGCTCCCGACCAGAGTACCGGTTCGAAAGGGCCATAACTTTTGATCCGACCGTTGGATCACTCTACAATTTTCACAGGAGTTTCCGGACGCTGTTTTCCTTGGAGTAGAAATGGAATCTCTCCTCGGTGTCCCGGAGGTCTCGTCGCTCCCGACCAGAGTACCGGTTCGAAAGGGCCATAACTTTTGATCCGACCGTTGGATCACTCTAAAATTTTCACAGGAGTTTCCGGACGCTGTTTTCCTTGGAGGAGAAGTGGAATCTCTCCTCGGTGTCCCGGAGGTCTGGTCGCTCCCGACTAGAGTACCGGTTCGAAAGGGCCATAACTTTTGATCCGACCGTTGGATCACTCTAAAATTTTCACAGGAGTTTCCGGACGCTGTTTTCCTTGGAGTAGAATTGGAATCTCTCCTCGGTGTCCCGGAGGTCTCGTCGCTCCCGACCAGACTACCGGTTCGGAAGGGCCATAACTTTTGATCCGACCGTTGGATCACTCTAAAATTTTCACAGGAGTTTCCGGACGCTGTTTTCCTTGGAGTAGAATTGGAATCTCTCCTCGGTGTCCTGGAGGTCTCGTCGCTCCCGACCAGACTACCGGTTCGGAAGGGCCATAACTTTTGATCCGACCGTTGGATCACTCTAAAATTTTCACAGGAGTTTCCGGACGCTGTTTTCCTTGCAGCAGAGGTGGAATCTCTCCTCGGTGTCCCGGAGGTCTCGTCGCTCCAGACCAGAGTACCGGTTCGAAAGGGCCATAACTTTTGATCCGATCGTTGGATCACTCTAAAATTTTCACAGGAGTTTCCGGACGCTGTTTTCCTTGGAATAGAAGTGGAATCTCTCCTCGGTGTCCCGGAGGTCTCGTCGCTCCCGACTAGAGTACCGGTTCGAAAGGGCCATAACTTTTGATCCGACCGTTGGATCACTCTAAAATTTTCACAGGAGTTTCCGGACGCTGTTTTCCTTGGAGTGGAAGTGGAATCTCTCCTCGGTGTCACGGAGGTCTCGTCGCTCCAGACCAGTGTACCGGTTCGAAAGGGCCATAACTTTTGATCCGACCGTTGGATCACTCTAAAATTTTCACAGGAGTTTCCGGACGCTGTTTTCCTTGGAGTAGAAGTGGAATCTCTCCTCGGTGTTCCGGAGGTCTCGTCGCTCCCGACTAGAGTACCGGTTCGAAAGGGCCATAACTTTTGATCCGACCGTTGGATCACTCTAAAATTTTCACAGGAGTTTCCGGACGCTGTTTTCCTTGGAATAGAAGTGGAATCTCTCCTCGGTGTCCCGGAGGTCTCGTCGCTCCCGACTAGAGTACCGGTTCGAAAGGGCCATAACTTTTGATCCGACCGTTGGATCACTCTAAAATTTTCACAGGAGTTTCCGGACGCTGTTTTCCTTGGAGTAGAATTGGAATCTCTCCTCGGTGTCCCGGAAGTCTCGTCGCTCCCGACGAGACTACCGGTTCGGAAGGGCCATAACTTTTGATCCGACTGTTGGATCACTCTAAAATTTTCACAGGAGTTTCCGGACGCTGTTTTCCTTGGAGTAGAATTGGAATCTCTCCTCGGTGTCCTGGAGGTCTCGTCGCTCCCGACCAGACTACCGGTTCGGAAGGGCCATAACTTTTGATCCGACCGTTGGATCACTCTAAAATTTTCAGAGGAGTTTCTGGACGCTGTTTTCCTTGCAGCAGAGGTGGAATCTCTCCTCGGTGTCCCGGAGGTCTCGTCGCTCCAGACCAGAGTACCGGTTCGAAAGGGCCATAACTTTTGATCCGACCGTTGGATCACTCTAAAATTTTCACAGGAGTTTCCGGACGCTGTTTTCCTTGGAATAGGAGTGGAATCTCTCCTCGGTGTCCCGGAGGTCTCGTCGCTCCCTACCAGAGTACCGGTTCGAAAGAACCATAACTTTTGATCCGACCGTTGGATCACTCTACAATTTTCACAGGAGTTTCCAGAAGCTGTTTTCCTTGGAGTAGAAGTGGAATCTCTCCTCGGTGTCCCGGAGGTCTCGTCGCTCCCGACCAGAGTACAGGTTCGAAAGGGCCATAACTTTTGATCCGACCGTTGGATCACTCTAAGATTTTCACAGGAGTTTCCGGACGCTGTTTTCCTTGGAGTAGAAGTGGAATCTCTCCTCGGTGTCCCGGAGGTCTCGTCGCTCCAATCCAGAGTACCGGTTCGAAAGGGCCATAACTTTTGATCCGACCGTTGGATCACACTACAATTTTCACAGGAGTTTCCAGAAGCTGTTTTCCTTGGAGTAGAAGTGGAATCTCTCCTCGGTGTCCCGGAGGTCTCGTCGCTCCCGACCAGAGTACCGGTTCGGAAGGGCCATAACTTTTGATCCGACCGTTGGATCACTCTAAAATTTTCACAGGAGTTTCCGGACGCTGTTTTCCTTGCAGCAGAGGTGGAATCTTTTCTCGGTGTCCCGGAGGTCTCGTCGCTCCCGACCAGAGTACCGGTTCGAAAGGGCCATAACTTTTGATCCGACCGTTGGATCACTCTACAATTTTCACAGGAGTTTCCGGACGCTGTTTTCCTTGGAGGAGAAGTGGAATCTCTCCTCGGTGTCGCGGAGGTCTCGTCGCTCCAGACCAGAGTACCGGTTCGAAAGGGCCATAACTTTTGATCCGACCGTTGGATCACTCTAAAATTTTCGCAGGAGTTTCCGGACGCTGTTTTCCTTGGAGTAGAAGTGGAATCTCTCCTCGGTGTCCCGGAGGTCTCGTCGCTCCAATCCAGAGTACCGGTTCGAAAGGGCCATAACTTTTGATCCGACCGTTGGATCACACTACAATTTTCACAGGAGTTTCCAGAAGCTGTTTTCCTTGGAGTAGAAGTGGAATCTCTCCTCGGTGTCCCGGAGGTCTCGTCGCTCCCGACCAGAGTACCGGTTCGGAAGGGCCATAACTTTTGATCCGACCGTTGGATCACTCTAAAATTTTCACAGGAGTTTCCGGACGCTGTTTTCCTTGCAGCAGAGGTGGAATCTTTTCTCGGTGTCCCGGAGGTCTCGTCGCTCCCGACCAGAGTACCGGTTCGAAAGGGCCATAACTTTTGATCCGACCGTTGGATCACTCTACAATTTTCACAGGAGTTTCCGGACGCTGTTTTCCTTGGAGGAGAAGTGGAATCTCTCCTCGGTGTCGCGGAGGTCTCGTCGCTCCAGACCAGAGTACCGGTTCGAAAGGGCCATAACTTTTGATCCGACCGTTGGATCACTCTAAAATTTTCGCAGGAGTTTCCGGACGCTGTTTTCCTTGGAGTAGAAGTGGAATCTCTCCTCGGTGTCCCGGAGGTCTCGTCGCTCCAATCCAGAGTACCGGTTCGAAAGGGCCATAACTTTTGATCCGACCGTTGGATCACACTAAAATTTTCACAGGAGTTTCCGGACGCTGTTTTCCTTGGAGTAGAATTGGAATCTCTCTTCGGTGTCCCGGAGGTCTCGTCGCTCCAGACTAGAGTACCGGTTCGAAAGGGCCATAACTTTTGATCCGACCGTTGGATCACTCTAAAATTTTCACAGAAGTTTCCGGACGCTGTTTTCCTTGGAATAGAAGTGGAATCTCTCCTCGGTGTCCCGGAGGTCTCGTCGCTCCAGACCAGAGTACCGGTTCGAAAGGGCCATAACTTTTGATCCGACCGTTGGATCACTCTAAAATTTTCACAGGAGTTTGCGGACGCTGTTTTCCTTGGGGTAGAATTGGAATCTCTCCTCGGTGTCCCGGAGGTCTCGTCGCTCCCGACTAGAGTACCGGTTGGAAAGGGCCATAACTTTTGATCCGACTGTTGGATCACTCTAAAATTTTCACAGGAGTTTCCGGACGCTGTTTTCCTTGCAGTAGAAGTGGAATCTCTCCTCGGTGTCCCGGAGGTCTCGTCGCTCCCGACCAGACTACCGGTTCGAAAGGGCCATAACTTTTGATACGACCGTTGGATCACTCTAAAATTTTCACAGGAGTTTCCGGACGCTGTTTTCCTTGGAGTGGAAGTGGAATCTCTCCTCGGTGTCACGGAGGTCTTGTCGCTCCAGACCAGTGTACCGGTTCGAAAGGGCCATAACTTTTGATCCGACCGTTGGATCACTCTAAAATTTTCACAGGAGTTTCCGGACGCTGTTTTCCTTGGAGTAGAAGTGGAATCTCTCCTCGGTGTCCCGGAGGTCTCGTCGCTCCCTACCAGAGTACCGGTTCGAAAGAACCATAACTTTTGATCCGACCGTTGGATCACTCTACAATTTTCACAGGAGTTTCCAGAAGCTGTTTTCCTTGGAGTAGAAGTGGAATCTCTCCTCGGTGTCCCGGAGGTCTCGTCGCTCCCGACCAGAGTACAGGTTCGAAAGGGCCATAACTTTTGATCCGACCGTTGGATCACTCTAAAATTTTCACAGGAGTTTCCGGACGCTGTTTTCCTTGGAGGAGAAGTGGAATCTCTCCTCGGTGTCCCAGAGGTCTCGTTGCTCCCGACCAGACTACCGGTTCGAAAGGGCCATAACTTTTGATCCGACCGTTGGATCACTCTAAAATTTTCACAGGAGTTTCCGGACGCTGTTTTCCTTGGAATAGAATTGGAATCTCTCCTCGGTGTCCCGGAGGTCTCGTCGCTCCCGACCAGAGTACCGGTTCGAAAGGGCCATAACTTTTGATCCGACCGTTGGATCACTCTAAAATTTTCACAGGAGTTTCCGGACGCTGTTTTCCTTAGAGCAGAGGTGGAATCTCTCCTCGGTGTCCTGGAGGTCTCGTCGCTCCCGACCAGAGTACCGGTTCGAAAGGGCCATAACTTTTGATCCGACCGTTGGATCACTCTAAAATTTTCACAGGAGTTTCCGGACGCTGTTTTCCTTGGAGTAGAAGTGGAATCTCTCCTCGGTGTCCCGGAGGTCTCGTCGCTCCAGATCAGAGTACCGGTTCGAAAGGGCCATAACTTTTGATCCGACCGTTGGATCACTCTAAAATTTTCACAGGAGTTTCCGGACGCTGTTTTCCTTGCAGCAGAGGTGGAATCTCTCCTCGGTGTCCCGGAGGTCTCGTCGCTCCCGACCAGAGTACCGGTTCGAAAGGGCCATAACTTTTGATCCGACCGTTGGATCACTCTAAAATTTTCACAGGAGTTTCCGGACGCTGTTTTCCTTGGAGTAGAAGTGGATGTCTCCTCGGTGTCCTGGAGGTCTCGTCGCTCCAGACGAGAGTACCGGTTCGAAAGGGCCATAACTTTTGATCCGACCGTTGGATCACTCTAAAATTTTCACAGGAGTTTTCGGACGCTGTTTTCCTTGGAGTAGAATTGGAATCTCTCCTCGGTGTCCCGGAGGTCTCGTCGCTCCCGACTAGAGTACCGGTTGGAAAGGGCCATAACTTTTGATCCGACTGTTGGATCACTCTAAAATTTTCACAGGAGTTTCCGGACGCTGTTTTCCTTGGAGTAGAAGTGGAATCTCTCCTCGGTGTCCCGGAGGTCTCGTCGCTCCCGACCAGACTACCGGTTCGAAAGGGCCATAACTTTTGATACGACCGTTGGATCACTCTAAAATTTTCACAGGAGTTTCCGGACGCTGTTTTCCTTGGAGTGGAAGTGGAATCTCTCCTCGGTGTCACGGAGGTCTTGTCGCTCCAGACCAGTGTACCGGTTCGAAAGGGCCATAACTTTTGATCCGACCGTTGGATCACTCTAAAATTTTCACAGGAGTTTCCGGACGCTGTTTTCCTTGGAGTAGAATTGGAATCTCTCCTCGGTGTCCCGGAGGTCTCGTCGCTCCCTACCAGAGTACCGGTTCGAAAGAACCATAACTTTTGATCCGACCGTTGGATCACTCTACAATTTTCACAGGAGTTTCCAGAAGCTGTTTTCCTTGGAGTAGAAGTGGAATCTCTCCTCGGTGTCCCGGAGGTCTCGTCGCTCCCGACCAGAGTACAGGTTCGAAAGGGCCATAACTTTTGATCCGACCGTTGGATCACTCTAAAATTTTCACAGGAGTTTCCGGACGCTGTTTTCCTTGCAGCAGAGGTGGAATCTCTCCTCGGTGTCCCGGAGGTCTCGTCGCTCCCGACCAGAGTACCGGTTCGAAAGGGCCATAACTTTTGATCCGACCGTTGGATCACTCTAAAATTTTCACAGGAGTTTCCGGACGCTGTTTTCCTTGGAGGAGAAGTGGAATCTCTCCTCGGTGTCCCGGAGGTCTCGTTGCTCCCGACCAGACTACCGGTTCGAAAGGGCCATAACTTTTGATCCGACCGTTGGATCACTCTAAAATTTTCACAGGAGTTTCCGGACGCTGTTTTCCTTGGAGTAGAATTGGAATCTCTCCTCGGTGTCCCGGAGGTCTCGTCGCTCCCTACCAGAGTACCGGTTCGAAAGAACCATAACTTTTGATCCGACCGTTGGATCACTCTACAATTTTCACAGGAGTTTCCAGAAGCTGTTTTCCTTGGAGTAGAAGTGGAATCTCTCCTCGGTGTCCCGGAGGTCTCGTCGCTCCCGACCAGAGTACAGGTTCGAAAGGGCCATAACTTTTGATCCGACCGTTGGATCACTCTAAAATTTTCACAGCAGTTTCCGGACGCTGTTTTCCTTGCAGCAGAGGTGGAATCTCTCCTCGGTGTCCCGGAGGTCTCGTCGCTCCCGACCAGAGTACCGGTTCGAAAGGGCCATAACTTTTGATCCGACCGTTGGATCACTCTAAAATTTTCACAGGAGTTTCCGGACGCTGTTTTCCTTGGAGGAGAAGTGGAATCTCTCCTCGGTGTCCCGGAGGTCTCGTTGCTCCCGACCAGACTACCGGTTCGAAAGGGCCATAACTTTTGATCCGACCGTTGGATCACTCTAAAATTTTCACAGGAGTTTCCGGACGCTGTTTTCCTTGGAGTAGAATTGGAATCTCTCCTCGGTGTCCCGGAGGTCTCGTCGCTCCCTACCAGAGTACCGGTTCGAAAGAACCATAACTTTTGATCCGACCGTTGGATCACTCTACAATTTTCACAGGAGTTTCCAGAAGCTGTTTTCCTTGGAGTAGAAGTGGAATCTCTCCTCGGTGTCCCGGAGGTCTCGTCGCTCCCGACCAGAGTACAGGTTCGAAAGGGCCATAACTTTTGATCCGACCGTTGGATCACTCTAAAATTTTCACAGGAGTTTCCGGACGCTGTTTTCCTTGGAGGAGAAGTGGAATCTCTCCTCGGTGTCCCGGAGGTCTCGTTGCTCCCGACCAGACTACCGGTTCGAAAGGGCCATAACTTTTGATCCGACCGTTGGATCACTCTAAAATTTTCACAGGAGTTTCCGGACGCTGTTTTCCTTGGAATAGAATTGGAATCTCTCCTCGGTGTCCCGGAGGTCTCGTCGCTCCCGACCAGAGTACCGGTTCGAAAGGGCCATAACTTTTGATCCGACCGTTGGATCACTCTAAAATTTTCACAGGAGTTTCCGGACGCTGTTTTCCTTAGAGCAGAGGTGGAATCTCTCCTCGGTGTCCTGGAGGTCTCGTCGCTCCCGACCAGAGTACCGGTTCGAAAGGGCCATAACTTTTGATCCGACCGTTGGATCACTCTAAAATTTTCACAGGAGTTTCCGGACGCTGTTTTCCTTGGAGTAGAAGTGGAATCTCTCCTCGGTGTCCCGGAGGTCTCGTCGCTCCAGATCAGAGTACCGGTTCGAAAGGGCCATAACTTTTGATCCGACCGTTGGATCACTCTAAAATTTTCACAGGAGTTTCCGGACGCTGTTTTCCTTGCAGCAGAGGTGGAATCTCTCCTCGGTGTCCCGGAGGTCTCGTCGCTCCCGACCAGAGTACCGGTTCGAAAGGGCCATAACTTTTGATCCGACCGTTGGATCACTCTAAAATTTTCACAGGAGTTTCCGGACGCTGTTTTCCTTGCAGCAGAGGTGGAATCTCTCCTCGGTGTCCCGGAGGTCTCGTCGCTCCCGACCAGAGTACCGGTTCGAAAGGGCCATAACTTTTGATCCGACCGTTGGATCACTCTAAAATTTTCACAGGAGTTTCCGGACGCTGTTTTCCTTGGAGGAGAAGTGGAATCTCTCCTCGGTGTCCCGGAGGTCTCGTCGCTCCCGACCAGACTACCGGTTCGAAAGGGCCATAACTTTTGATCCGACCGTTGGATCACTCTAAAATTTTCACAGGAGTTTCCGGACGCTGTTTTCCTTGGAGTAGAATTGGAATCTCTCCTCGGTGTCCCGGAGGTCTCGTCGCTCCCGACTAGAGTACCGGTTGGAAAGGGCCATAACTTTTGATCCGACTGTTGGATCACTCTAAAATTTTCACAGGAGTTTCCGGACGCTGTTTTCCTTGGAGTAGAAGTGGAATCTCTCCTCGGTGTCCCGGAGGTCTCGTCGCTCCCGACCAGACTACCGGTTCGAAAGGGCCATAACTTTTGATACGACCGTTGGATCACTCTAAAATTTTCACAGGAGTTTCCGGACGCTGTTTTCCTTGGAGTGGAAGTGGAATCTCTCCTCGGTGTCACGGAGGTCTTGTCGCTCCAGACCAGTGTACCGGTTCGAAAGGGCCATAACTTTTGATCCGACCGTTGGATCACTCTAAAATTTTCACAGGAGTTTCCGGACGCTGTTTTCCTTGGAGTAGAATTGGAATCTCTCCTCGGTGTCCCGGAGGTCTCGTCGCTCCCTACCAGAGTACCGGTTCGAAAGAACCATAACTTTTGATCCGACCGTTGGATCACTCTACAATTTTCACAGGAGTTTCCAGAAGCTGTTTTCCTTGGAGTAGAAGTGGAATCTCTCCTCGGTGTCCGGGAGGTCTCGTCGCTCCCGACCAGAGTACAGGTTCGAAAGGGCCATAACTTTTGATCCGACCGTTGGATCACTCTAAAATTTTCACAGGAGTTTCCGGACGCTGTTTTCCTTGCAGCAGAGGTGGAATCTCTCCTCGGTGTCCCGGAGGTCTCGTCGCTCCCGACCAGAGTACCGGTTCGAAAGGGCCATAACTTTTGATCCGACCGTTGGATCACTCTAAAATTTTCACAGGAGTTTCCGGACGCTGTTTTCCTTGGAGGAGAAGTGGAATCTCTCCTCGGTGTCCCGGAGGTCTCGTTGCTCCCGACCAGACTACCGGTTCGAAAGGGCCATAACTTTTGATCCGACCGTTGGATCACTCTAAAATTTTCACAGGAGTTTCCGGACGCTGTTTTCCTTGGAGTAGAATTGGAATCTCTCCTCGGTGTCCCGGAGGTCTCGTCACTCCCTACCAGAGTACCGGTTCGAAAGAACCATAACTTTTGATCCGACCGTTGGATCACTCTACAATTTTCACAGGAGTTTCCAGAAGCTGTTTTCCTTGGAGTAGAAGTGGAATCTCTCCTCGGTGTCCCGGAGGTCTCGTCGCTCCCGACCAGAGTACAGGTTCGAAAGGGCCATAACTTTTGATCCGACCGTTGGATCACTCTAAAATTTTCACAGGAGTTTCCGGACGCTGTTTTCCTTGGAGGAGAAGTGGAATCTCTCCTCGGTGTCCCGGAGGTCTCGTTGCTCCCGACCAGACTACCGGTTCGAAAGGGCCATAACTTTTGATCCGACCGTTGGATCACTCTAAAATTTTCACAGGAGTTTCCGGACGCTGTTTTCCTTGGAATAGAATTGGAATCTCTCCTCGGTGTCCCGGAGGTCTCGTCGCTCCCGACCAGAGTACCGGTTCGAAAGGGCCATAACTTTTGATCCGACCGTTGGATCACTCTAAAATTTTCACAGGAGTTTCCGGACGCTGTTTTCCTTAGAGCAGAGGTGGAATCTCTCCTCGGTGTCCTGGAGGTCTCGTCGCTCCCGACCAGAGTACCGGTTCGAAAGGGCCATAACTTTTGATCCGACCGTTGGATCACTCTAAAATTTTCACAGGAGTTTCCGGACGCTGTTTTCCTTGGAGGAGAAGTGGAATCTCTCCTCGGTGTCCCGGAGGTCTCGTCGCTCCAGATCAGAGTACCGGTTCGAAAGGGCCATAACTTTTGATCCGACCGTTGGATCACTCTAAAATTTTCACAGGAGTTTCCGGACGCTGTTTTCCTTGCAGCAGAGGTGGAATCTCTCCTCGGTGTCCCGGAGGTCTCGTCGCTCCCGACCAGAGTACCGGTTCGAAAGGGCCATAACTTTTGTTCCGACCGTTGGATCACTCTAAAATTTTCACAGGAGTTTCCGGACGCTGTTTTCCTTGGAGTAGAAGTGGATGTCTCCTCGGTGTCCTGGAGGTCTCGTCGCTCCAGACGAGAGTACCGGTTCGAAAGGGCCATAACTTTTGATCCGACCGTTGGATCACTCTAAAATTTTCACAGGAGTTTTCGGACGCTGTTTTCCTTGGAGTAGAATTGGAATCTCTCCTCGGTGTCCCGGAGGTCTCGTCGCTCCCGACTAGAGTACCGGTTGGAAAGGGCCATAACTTTTGATCCGACTGTTGGATCACTCTAAAATTTTCACAGGAGTTTCCGGACGCTGTTTTCCTTGGAGTAGAAGTGGAATCTCTCCTCGGTGTCCCGGAGGTCTCGTCGCTCCCGACCAGACTACCGGTTCGAAAGGGCCATAACTTTTGATACGACCGTTGGATCACTCTAAAATTTTCACAGGAGTTTCCGGACGCTGTTTTCCTTGGAGTGGAAGTGGAATCTCTCCTCGGTGTCACGGAGGTCTTGTCGCTCCAGACCAGTGTACCGGTTCGAAAGGGCCATAACTTTTGATCCGACCGTTGGATCACTCTAAAATTTTCACAGGAGTTTCCGGACGCTGTTTTCCTTGGAGTAGAATTGGAATCTCTCCTCGGTGTCCCGGAGGTCTCGTCGCTCCCTACCAGAGTACCGGTTCGAAAGAACCATAACTTTTGATCCGACCGTTGGATCACTCTACAATTTTCACAGGAGTTTCCAGAAGCTGTTTTCCTTGGAGTAGAAGTGGAATCTCTCCTCGGTGTCCCGGAGGTCTCGTCGCTCCCGACCAGAGTACAGGTTCGAAAGGGCCATAACTTTTGATCCGACCGTTGGATCACTCTAAAATTTTCACAGGAGTTTCCGGACGCTGTTTTCCTTGGAGGAGAAGTGGAATCTCTCCTCGGTGTCCCGGAGGTCTCGTTGCTCCCGACCAGACTACCGGTTCGAAAGGGCCATAACTTTTGATCCGACCGTTGGATCACTCTAAAATTTTCACAGGAGTTTCCGGACGCTGTTTTCCTTGGAATAGAATTGGAATCTCTCCTCGGTGTCCCGGAGGTCTCGTCGCTCCCGACCAGAGTACCGGTTCGAAAGGGCCATAACTTTTGATCCGACCGTTGGATCACTCTAAAATTTTCACAGGAGTTTCCGGACGCTGTTTTCCTTAGAGCAGAGGTGGAATCTCTCCTCGGTGTCCTGGAGGTCTCGTCGCTCCCGACCAGAGTACCGGTTCGAAAGGGCCATAACTTTTGATCCGACCGTTGGATCACTCTAAAATTTTCACAGGAGTTTCCGGACGCTGTTTTCCTTGGAGGAGAAGTGGAATCTCTCCTCGGTGTCCCGGAGGTCTCGTCGCTCCAGATCAGAGTACCGGTTCGAAAGGGCCATAACTTTTGATCCGACCGTTGGATCACTCTAAAATTTTCACAGGAGTTTCCGGACGCTGTTTTCCTTGCAGCAGAGGTGGAATCTCTCCTCGGTGTCCCGGAGGTCTCGTCGCTCCCGACCAGAGTACCGGTTCGAAAGGGCCATAACTTTTGTTCCGACCGTTGGATCACTCTAAAATTTTCACAGGAGTTTCCGGACGCTGTTTTCCTTGGAGTAGAAGTGGATGTCTCCTCGGTGTCCTGGAGGTCTCGTCGCTCCAGACGAGAGTACCGGTTCGAAAGGGCCATAACTTTTGATCCGACCGTTGGATCACTCTAAAATTTTCACAGGAGTTTTCGGACGCTGTTTTCCTTGGAGTAGAATTGGAATCTCTCCTCGGTGTCCCGGAGGTCTCGTCGCTCCCGACTAGAGTACCGGTTGGAAAGGGCCATAACTTTTGATCCGACTGTTGGATCACTCTAAAATTTTCACAGGAGTTTCCGGACGCTGTTTTCCTTGGAGTAGAAGTGGAATCTCTCCTCGGTGTCCCGGAGGTCTCGTCGCTCCCGACCAGACTACCGGTTCGAAAGGGCCATAACTTTTGATACGACCGTTGGATCACTCTAAAATTTTCACAGGAGTTTCCGGACGCTGTTTTCCTTGGAGTGGAAGTGGAATCTCTCCTCGGTGTCACGGAGGTCTTGTCGCTCCAGACCAGTGTACCGGTTCGAAAGGGCCATAACTTTTGATCCGACCGTTGGATCACTCTAAAATTTTCACAGGAGTTTCCGGACGCTGTTTTCCTTGGAGTAGAATTGGAATCTCTCCTCGGTGTCCCGGAGGTCTCGTCGCTCCCTACCAGAGTACCGGTTCGAAAGAACCATAACTTTTGATCCGACCGTTGGATCACTCTACAATTTTCACAGGAGTTTCCAGAAGCTGTTTTCCTTGGAGTAGAAGTGGAATCTCTCCTCGGTGTCCCGGAGGTCTCGTCGCTCCCGACCAGAGTACAGGTTCGAAAGGGCCATAACTTTTGATCCGACCGTTGGATCACTCTAAAATTTTCACAGGAGTTTCCGGACGCTGTTTTCCTTGGAGGAGAAGTGGAATCTCTCCTCGGTGTCCCGGAGGTCTCGTTGCTCCCGACCAGACTACCGGTTCGAAAGGGCCATAACTTTTGATCCGACCGTTGGATCACTCTAAAATTTTCACAGGAGTTTCCGGACGCTGTTTTCCTTGGAATAGAATTGGAATCTCTCCTCGGTGTCCCGGAGGTCTCGTCGCTCCCGACCAGAGTACCGGTTCGAAAGGGCCATAACTTTTGATCCGACCGTTGGATCACTCTAAAATTTTCACAGGAGTTTCCGGACGCTGTTTTCCTTAGAGCAGAGGTGGAATCTCTCCTCGGTGTCCTGGAGGTCTCGTCGCTCCCGACCAGAGTACCGGTTCGAAAGGGCCATAACTTTTGATCCGACCGTTGGATCACTCTAAAATTTTCACAGGAGTTTCCGGACGCTGTTTTCCTTGGAGTAGAAGTGGAATCTCTCCTCGGTGTCCCGGAGGTCTCGTCGCTCCAGATCAGAGTACCGGTTCGAAAGGGCCATAACTTTTGATCCGACCGTTGGATCACTCTAAAATTTTCACAGGAGTTTCCGGACGCTGTTTTCCTTGCAGCAGAGGTGGAATCTCTCCTCGGTGTCCCGGAGGTCTCGTCGCTCCCGACCAGAGTACCGGTTCGAAAGGGCCATAACTTTTGATCCGACCGTTGGATCACTCTAAAATTTTCACAGGAGTTTCCGGACGCTGTTTTCCTTGCAGCAGAGGTGGAATCTCTCCTCGGTGTCCCGGAGGTCTCGTCGCTCCCGACCAGAGTACCGGTTCGAAAGGGCCATAACTTTTGATCCGACCGTTGGATCACTCTAAAATTTTCACAGGAGTTTCCGGACGCTGTTTTCCTTGGAGGAGAAGTGGAATCTCTCCTCGGTGTCCCGGAGGTCTCGTCGCTCCCGACCAGACTACCGGTTCGAAAGGGCCATAACTTTTGATCCGACCGTTGGATCACTCTAAAATTTTCACAGGAGTTTCCGGACGCTGTTTTCCTTGGAGTAGAATTGGAATCTCTCCTCGGTGTCCCGGAGGTCTCGTCGCTCCCGACTAGAGTACCGGTTGGAAAGGGCCATAACTTTTGATCCGACTGTTGGATCACTCTAAAATTTTCACAGGAGTTTCCGGACGCTGTTTTCCTTGGAGTAGAAGTGGAATCTCTCCTCGGTGTCCCGGAGGTCTCGTCGCTCCCGACCAGACTACCGGTTCGAAAGGGCCATAACTTTTGATACGACCGTTGGATCACTCTAAAATTTTCACAGGAGTTTCCGGACGCTGTTTTCCTTGGAGTGGAAGTGGAATCTCTCCTCGGTGTCACGGAGGTCTTGTCGCTCCAGACCAGTGTACCGGTTCGAAAGGGCCATAACTTTTGATCCGACCGTTGGATCACTCTAAAATTTTCACAGGAGTTTCCGGACGCTGTTTTCCTTGGAGTAGAATTGGAATCTCTCCTCGGTGTCCCGGAGGTCTCGTCGCTCCCTACCAGAGTACCGGTTCGAAAGAACCATAACTTTTGATCCGACCGTTGGATCACTCTACAATTTTCACAGGAGTTTCCAGAAGCTGTTTTCCTTGGAGTAGAAGTGGAATCTCTCCTCGGTGTCCGGGAGGTCTCGTCGCTCCCGACCAGAGTACAGGTTCGAAAGGGCCATAACTTTTGATCCGACCGTTGGATCACTCTAAAATTTTCACAGGAGTTTCCGGACGCTGTTTTCCTTGCAGCAGAGGTGGAATCTCTCCTCGGTGTCCCGGAGGTCTCGTCGCTCCCGACCAGAGTACCGGTTCGAAAGGGCCATAACTTTTGATCCGACCGTTGGATCACTCTAAAATTTTCACAGGAGTTTCCGGACGCTGTTTTCCTTGGAGGAGAAGTGGAATCTCTCCTCGGTGTCCCGGAGGTCTCGTTGCTCCCGACCAGACTACCGGTTCGAAAGGGCCATAACTTTTGATCCGACCGTTGGATCACTCTAAAATTTTCACAGGAGTTTCCGGACGCTGTTTTCCTTGGAGTAGAATTGGAATCTCTCCTCGGTGTCCCGGAGGTCTCGTCACTCCCTACCAGAGTACCGGTTCGAAAGAACCATAACTTTTGATCCGACCGTTGGATCACTCTACAATTTTCACAGGAGTTTCCAGAAGCTGTTTTCCTTGGAGTAGAAGTGGAATCTCTCCTCGGTGTCCCGGAGGTCTCGTCGCTCCCGACCAGAGTACAGGTTCGAAAGGGCCATAACTTTTGATCCGACCGTTGGATCACTCTAAAATTTTCACAGGAGTTTCCGGACGCTGTTTTCCTTGGAGGAGAAGTGGAATCTCTCCTCGGTGTCCCGGAGGTCTCGTTGCTCCCGACCAGACTACCGGTTCGAAAGGGCCATAACTTTTGATCCGACCGTTGGATCACTCTAAAATTTTCACAGGAGTTTCCGGACGCTGTTTTCCTTGGAATAGAATTGGAATCTCTCCTCGGTGTCCCGGAGGTCTCGTCGCTCCCGACCAGAGTACCGGTTCGAAAGGGCCATAACTTTTGATCCGACCGTTGGATCACTCTAAAATTTTCACAGGAGTTTCCGGACGCTGTTTTCCTTAGAGCAGAGGTGGAATCTCTCCTCGGTGTCCTGGAGGTCTCGTCGCTCCCGACCAGAGTACCGGTTCGAAAGGGCCATAACTTTTGATCCGACCGTTGGATCACTCTAAAATTTTCACAGGAGTTTCCGGACGCTGTTTTCCTTGGAGTAGAAGTGGAATCTCTCCTCGGTGTCCCGGAGGTCTCGTCGCTCCAGATCAGAGTACCGGTTCGAAAGGGCCATAACTTTTGATCCGACCGTTGGATCACTCTAAAATTTTCACAGGAGTTTCCGGACGCTGTTTTCCTTGCAGCAGAGGTGGAATCTCTCCTCGGTGTCCCGGAGGTCTCGTCGCTCCCGACCAGAGTACCGGTTCGAAAGGGCCATAACTTTTGATCCGACCGTTGGATCACTCTAAAATTTTCACAGGAGTTTCCGGACGCTGTTTTCCTTGGAGTAGAAGTGGATGTCTCCTCGGTGTCCTGGAGGTCTCGTCGCTCCAGACGAGAGTACCGGTTCGAAAGGGCCATAACTTTTGATCCGACCGTTGGATCACTCTAAAATTTTCACAGGAGTTTTCGGACGCTGTTTTCCTTGGAGTAGAATTGGAATCTCTCCTCGGTGTCCCGGAGGTCTCGTCGCTCCCGACTAGAGTACCGGTTGGAAAGGGCCATAACTTTTGATCCGACTGTTGGATCACTCTAAAATTTTCACAGGAGTTTCCGGACGCTGTTTTCCTTGGAGTAGAAGTGGAATCTCTCCTCGGTGTCCCGGAGGTCTCGTCGCTCCCGACCAGACTACCGGTTCGAAAGGGCCATAACTTTTGATACGACCGTTGGATCACTCTAAAATTTTCACAGGAGTTTCCGGACGCTGTTTTCCTTGGAGTGGAAGTGGAATCTCTCCTCGGTGTCACGGAGGTCTTGTCGCTCCAGACCAGTGTACCGGTTCGAAAGGGCCATAACTTTTGATCCGACCGTTGGATCACTCTAAAATTTTCACAGGAGTTTCCGGACGCTGTTTTCCTTGGAGTAGAATTGGAATCTCTCCTCGGTGTCCCGGAGGTCTCGTCGCTCCCTACCAGAGTACCGGTTCGAAAGAACCATAACTTTTGATCCGACCGTTGGATCACTCTACAATTTTCACAGGAGTTTCCAGAAGCTGTTTTCCTTGGAGTAGAAGTGGAATCTCTCCTCGGTGTCCCGGAGGTCTCGTCGCTCCCGACCAGAGTACAGGTTCGAAAGGGCCATAACTTTTGATCCGACCGTTGGATCACTCTAAAATTTTCACAGGAGTTTCCGGACGCTGTTTTCCTTGGAGGAGAAGTGGAATCTCTCCTCGGTGTCCCGGAGGTCTCGTTGCTCCCGACCAGACTACCGGTTCGAAAGGGCCATAACTTTTGATCCGACCGTTGGATCACTCTAAAATTTTCACAGGAGTTTCCGGACGCTGTTTTCCTTGGAATAGAATTGGAATCTCTCCTCGGTGTCCCGGAGGTCTCGTCGCTCCCGACCAGAGTACCGGTTCGAAAGGGCCATAACTTTTGATCCGACCGTTGGATCACTCTAAAATTTTCACAGGAGTTTCCGGACGCTGTTTTCCTTAGAGCAGAGGTGGAATCTCTCCTCGGTGTCCTGGAGGTCTCGTCGCTCCCGACCAGAGTACCGGTTCGAAAGGGCCATAACTTTTGATCCGACCGTTGGATCACTCTAAAATTTTCACAGGAGTTTCCGGACGCTGTTTTCCTTGGAGGAGAAGTGGAATCTCTCCTCGGTGTCCCGGAGGTCTCGTCGCTCCAGATCAGAGTACCGGTTCGAAAGGGCCATAACTTTTGATCCGACCGTTGGATCACTCTAAAATTTTCACAGGAGTTTCCGGACGCTGTTTTCCTTGCAGCAGAGGTGGAATCTCTCCTCGGTGTCCCGGAGGTCTCGTCGCTCCCGACCAGAGTACCGGTTCGAAAGGGCCATAACTTTTGATCCGACCGTTGGATCACTCTAAAATTTTCACAGGAGTTTCCGGACGCTGTTTTCCTTGGAGTAGAAGTGGATGTCTCCTCGGTGTCCTGGAGGTCTCGTCGCTCCAGACGAGAGTACCGGTTCGAAAGGGCCATAACTTTTGATCCGACCGTTGGATCACTCTAAAATTTTCACAGGAGTTTTCGGACGCTGTTTTCCTTGGAGTAGAATTGGAATCTCTCCTCGGTGTCCCGGAGGTCTCGTCGCTCCCGACTAGAGTACCGGTTGGAAAGGGCCATAACTTTTGATCCGACTGTTGGATCACTCTAAAATTTTCACAGGAGTTTCCGGACGCTGTTTTCCTTGGAGTAGAAGTGGAATCTCTCCTCGGTGTCCCGGAGGTCTCGTCGCTCCCGACCAGACTACCGGTTCGAAAGGGCCATAACTTTTGATACGACCGTTGGATCACTCTAAAATTTTCACAGGAGTTTCCGGACGCTGTTTTCCTTGGAGTGGAAGTGGAATCTCTCCTCGGTGTCACGGAGGTCTTGTCGCTCCAGACCAGTGTACCGGTTCGAAAGGGCCATAACTTTTGATCCGACCGTTGGATCACTCTAAAATTTTCACAGGAGTTTCCGGACGCTGTTTTCCTTGGAGTAGAATTGGAATCTCTCCTCGGTGTCCCGGAGGTCTCGTCGCTCCCTACCAGAGTACCGGTTCGAAAGAACCATAACTTTTGATCCGACCGTTGGATCACTCTACAATTTTCACAGGAGTTTCCAGAAGCTGTTTTCCTTGGAGTAGAAGTGGAATCTCTCCTCGGTGTCCCGGAGGTCTCGTCGCTCCCGACCAGAGTACAGGTTCGAAAGGGCCATAACTTTTGATCCGACCGTTGGATCACTCTAAAATTTTCACAGGAGTTTCCGGACGCTGTTTTCCTTGGAGGAGAAGTGGAATCTCTCCTCGGTGTCCCGGAGGTCTCGTTGCTCCCGACCAGACTACCGGTTCGAAAGGGCCATAACTTTTGATCCGACCGTTGGATCACTCTAAAATTTTCACAGGAGTTTTCGGACGCTGTTTTCCTTGGAATAGAATTGGAATCTCTCCTCGGTGTCCCGGAGGTCTCGTCGCTCCCGACCAGAGTACCGGTTCGAAAGGGCCATAACTTTTGATCCGACCGTTGGATCACTCTAAAATTTTCACAGGAGTTTCCGGATGCTGTTTTCCTTAGAGCAGAGGTGGAATCTCTCCTCGGTGTCCTGGAGGTCTCGTCGCTCCCGACCAGAGTACCGGTTCGAAAGGGCCATAACTTTTGATCCGACCGTTGGATCACTCTAAAATTTTCACAGGAGTTTCCGGACGCTGTTTTCCTTGGAGGAGAAGTGGAATCTCTCCTCGGTGTCCCGAAGGTCTCGTCGCTCCAGATCAGAGTACCGGTTCGAAAGGGCCATAACTTTTGATCCGACCGTTGGATCACTCTAAAATTTTCACAGGAGTTTCCGGACGCTGTATTCCTTGGAGTAGAATTGGAATCTCTCCTCGGTGTCCCGGAGGTCTCGTCGCTCCCGACCAGACTACCGATTCGGAAGGGCCATAACTTTTGATCCGACCGTTGGATCACTCTAAAATTTTCACAGGAGTTTCCGGACGCTGTTTTCCTTGCAGCAGAGGTGGAATCTCTCCTCGGTGTCCCGGAGGTCTCGTCGCTCCCGACCAGAGTACCGGTTCGAAAGGGCCATAACTTTTGATCCGACCGTTGGATCACTCTAAAATTTTCACGGGAGTTTCCGGACGCTGTTTTCCTTGGAGTAGAAGTGGAATCTCTCCTCGGTGTCCCGGAGGTCTCGTCGCTCCAGACCAGAGTACCGGTTCGAAAGGGCCATAACTTTTGATCCGACCGTTGGATCACTCTAAAATTTTCACAGGAGTTTCCGGACGCTGTTTTCCTTGGAGTAGAAGTGGAATCTCTCCTCGGTGTCACGGAGGTCTCGTCGCTCCAGACCAGATTACCGGTTCGAAAGGGCCATAACTTTTGATCCGACCGTTGGATCACTCTAAAATTTTCACAGGAGTTTCCGGACGCTGTTTTCATTGGAGTAGAAATGGAATCTCTCCTCGGTGTCCCGGAGGTCTCGTCGCTCCCGACCAGAGTACCGGTTCGAAAGGGCCATAACTTTTGATCCGACCGTTGGATCACTCTAAAATTTTCACAGGAGTTTCCGGACGCTGTTTTCCTTGGAATAGAAGTGGATGTCTCCTCGGTGTCCTGGAGGTCTCGTCGCTCCAGACGAGAGTACCGGTTCGAAAGGGCCATAACTTTTGATCCGACCGTTGGATCACTCTAAAATTTTCACAGGAGTTTTCGGACGCTGTTTTCCTTGGAGTAGAATTGGAATCTCTCCTCGGTGTCCCGTAGGTCTCGTCGCTCCCGACTAGAGTACCGGTTGGAAAGGGCCATAACTTTTGATCCGACTGTTGGATCACTCTAAAATTTTCACAGGAGTTTCCGGACGCTGTTTTCCTTTGAGTAGAAGTGGAATCTCTCCTCGGTGTCCCGGAGGTCTCGTCGCTCCCGACCAGACTACCGGTTCGAAAGGGCCATAACTTTTGATACGACCGTTGGATCACTCTAAAATTTTCACAGGAGTTTCCGGACGCTGTTTTCCTTGGAGTGGAAGTGGAATCTCTCCTCGGTGTCACGGAGGTCTTGTCGCTCCAGACCACTGTACCGGTTCGAAAGGGCCATAACTTTTGATCCGACCGTTGGATCACTCTAAAATTTTCACAGGAGTTTCCGGACGCTGTTTTCCTTGGAGTAGAATTGGAATCTCTCCTCGGTGTCCCGGAGGTCTCGTCGCTCCCTACCAGAGTACCGGTTCGAAAGGGCCATAACTTTTGATCCGATCGTTGGATCACTCTACAATTTTCACAGGAGTTTCCAGAAGCTGTTTTCCTTGGAGTAGAAGTGGAATCTCTCCTCGGTGTCTCGGAGGTCTCGTCGCTCCCGACCAGACTACCGGTTCGAAAGGGCCATAACTTCTGATCCGACCGTTGGATCACTCTAAAATTTTCACAGGAGTTTCCGGACGTTGTTTTCCTTGCAGCAGAGGTGGAATCTCTCCTCGGTGTCCCGGAGGTCTCGTCGCTCCCGACCAGAGTACCGGTTCGGAAGGGCCATAACTTTTGATCCGACCGTTGGATCACTCTAAAATTTTCACAGGAGTTTCCGGACGCTGTTTTCCTTGGAGTAGAATTGGAATCTCTCCTCGGTGTCCCGGAGGTCTCGTCGCTCCAGACCAGAGTACCGGTTCGAAAGGGCCATAACTTTTGATCCGACCGTTGGATCACTCTACAATTTTCACAGGAGTTTCCGGACGCTGTTTTCCTTGGAGCAGAGGTGGAATCTCTCCTCGGTGTCCCGGAGGTCTCGTCGCTCCCGACCAGAGTACCGGTTCGAAAGGGCCATAACTTTTGATCCGACCGTTGGATCACTCTACAATTTTCACAGGAGTTTCCGGACGCTGTTTTCCTTGCAGCAGAGGTGGAATCTGTCCTCGGTGTCCCGGAGGTCTCGTCGCTCCCGACCAGAGTACCGGTTCGAAAGGGCCATAACTTTTGATCCGACCGTTGGATCACTCTAAAATTTTCACAGGAGTTTCCGGACGCTGTTTTCCTTGGAATAGAATTGGAATCTCTCCTTGGTGTCCCGGAGGTCTCGTCGCTCCCGACCAGAGTACCGGTTCGAAAGGGCCATAACTTTTGATCCGACCGTTGGATCACTCTAAAATTTTCACAGGAGTTTCCGGACGCTGTTTTCCTTAGAGCAGAGGTGGAATCTCTCCTCGGTGTCCTGGAGGTCTCGTCGCTCCCGACCAGAGTACCGGTTCGAAAGGGCCATAACTTTTGATCCGACCGTTGGATCACTCTACAATTTTCACAGGAGTTTCCGGACGCTGTTTTCCTTGGAATAGAAGTGGAATCTCTCCTCGGTGTCCCGGAGGTCTCGTCGCTCCCGACCAGAGTACCGGTTCGAAAG
Source organism: Populus nigra (assembly GCF_951802175.1). Lineage (NCBI taxonomy): Eukaryota > Viridiplantae > Streptophyta > Magnoliopsida > Malpighiales > Salicaceae > Populus > Populus nigra. The sequence goes on from NC_084853.1 coordinate 23,966,153, forward strand.
GGCCATAACTTTTGATCCGACCGTTGGATCACTCTACAATTTTCACAGGAGTTTCCGGACGCTGTTTTCCTTGGAATAGAAGTGGAATCTCTCCTCGGTGTCCCGGAGGTCTCGTCGCTCCCGACCAGACTACCGGTTCGGAAGGGCCATAACTTTTGATCCGACCGTTGGATCACTCTAAAATTTTCACAGGAGTTTCCGGACGCTGTTTTGCTTGGAGTAGAATTGGAATCTCTCCTCGGTGTCCCGGAGGTCTCGTCGCTCCCGACCACAGTACCGGTTCGGAAGGGCCATAACTTTTGATCCGACCGTTGGATCACTCTAAAATTTTCACAGGAGTTTCCGGACGCTGTTTTGCTTGGAGTAGAATTGGAATCTCTCCTCGGTGTCCCGGAGGTCTCGTCGCTCCCGACCACAGTACCGGTTCGGAAGGGCCATAACTTTTGATCCGACCGTTGGATCACTCTAAAATTTTCACAGGAGTTTCCGGACGCTGTTTTCCTTGGAATAGAATTGGAATCTCTCCTCGGTGTCCCGGAGGTCTCGTCGCTCCCGACTACAGTACCGGTTCGAAAGGGCCATAACTTTTGATCCGACCGTTGGATCACTCTAAAATTTTCACAGGAGTTTCCGGACGCTGTTTTCCTTGGAGTAGAATTGGAATCTCTCCTCGGTGTCCCGGAGGTCTCGTCGCTCCCGACCAGAGTACCGGTTCGAAAGGGCCATAACTTTTGATCCGACCGTTGGATCACTCTAAAATTTTCACAGGAGTTTCCGGACGCTGTTTTCCTTGGAGGAGAAGTCTAATCTCTCCTCGGTGTCCCGGAGGTCTCGTCGCTCCAGACCAGAGTACCGGTTCGAAAGGGCCATAACTTTTGATCCGACCGTTGGATCACTCTAAAATTTTCACAGGAGTTTCCGGACGCTGTTTTCCTTGGAGTAGAATTGGAATCTCTCCTCGGTGTCCCGGAGGTCTCGTCGCTCCCGACCAGACTACCGGTTCGGAAGGGCCATAACTTCTGATCCGACCGTTGGATCACTCTAAAATTTTCACAGGAGTTTCCGGACGTTGTTTTCCTTGCAGCAGAGGTGGAATCTCTCCTCGGTGTCCCGGAGGTCTCGTCGCTCCCGACCAGAGTACCGGTTCGGAAGGGCCATAACTTTTGATCCGACCGTTGGATCACTCTAAAATTTTCACAGGAGTTTCCGGACGCTGTTTTCCTTGGAGTAGAATTGGAATCTCTCCTCGGTGTCCCGGAGGTCTCGTCGCTCCAGACCAGAGTACCGGTTCGAAAGGGCCATAACTTTTGATCCGACCGTTGGATCACTCTAAAATTTTCACAGGAGTTTCCGGACACTGTTTTCCTTGGAGCAGAGGTGGAATCTCTCCTCGGTGTCCTGGAGGTCTCGTCGCTCCCGACCAGAGTACCGGTTCGAAAGGGCCATAACTTTTGATCCGACCGTTGGATCACTCTACAATTTTCACAGGAGTTTCCGGACGCTGTTTTCCTTGGAATAGAAGTGGAATCTCTCCTCGGTGTCCCGGAGGTCTCGTCGCTCCCGACCAGAGTACCGGTTCGAATGGGCCATAACTTTTGATCCGACCGTTGGATCACTCTACAATTTTCACAGGAGTTTCCGGACGCTGTTTTCCTTGGAATAGAAGTGGAATCTCTCCTCGGTGTCCCGGAGGTCTCGTCGCTCCCGACCAGACTACCGGTTCGGAAGGGCCATAACTTTTGATCCGACCGTTGGATCACTCTAAAATTTTCACAGGAGTTTCCGGACGCTGTTTTGCTTGGAGTAGAATTGGAATCTCTCCTCGGTGTCCCGGAGGTCTCGTCGCTCCCGACCACAGTACCGGTTCGGAAGGGCCATAACTTTTGATCCGACCGTTGGATCACTCTAAAATTTTCACAGGAGTTTCCGGACGCTGTTTTCCTTGGAATAGAATTGGAATCTCTCCTCGGTGTCCCGGAGGTCTCGTCGCTCCCGACTACAGTACCGGTTCGAAAGGGCCATAACTTTTGATCCGACCGTTGGATCACTCTAAAATTTTCACAGGAGTTTCCGGACGCTGTTTTCCTTGGAGTAGAATTGGAATCTCTCCTCGGTGTCCCGGAGGTCTCGTCGCTCCCGACCAGACTACCGGTTCGGAAGGGCCATAACTTTTGATCCGACCGTTGGATCACTCTAAAATTTTCACAGGAGTTTCCGGACGCTGTTTTCCTTGCAGCAGAGGTGGAATCTCTCCTCGGTGTCCCAGAGGTCTCGTCGCTCCCGACCAGAGTACCGGTTCGAAAGGGCCATAACTTTTGATCCGACCGTTGGATCACTCTAAAATTTTCACAGGAGTTTCCGGACGCTGTTTTCCTTGGAGGAGAAGTGGAATCTCTCCTCGGTGTCCCGGAGGTCTCGTCGCTCCAGACCAGAGTACCGGTTCGAAAGGGCCATAACTTTTGATCCGACCGTTGGATCACTCTAAAATTTTCACAGGAGTTTCCGGACGCTGTTTTCCTTGGAGTAGAATTGGAATCTCTCCTCGGTGTCCCGGAGGTCTCGTCGCTCCCGACCAGACTACCGGTTCGGAAGGGCCATAACTTTTGATCCGACCGTTGGATCACTCTAAAATTTTCACAGGAGTTTCCGGACGCTGTTTTCCTTGCAGCAGAGGTGGAATCTCTCCTCGGTGTCCCGGAGGTCTCGTCGCTCCCGACCAGAGTACCGGTTCGAAAGGGCCATAACTTTTGATCCGACCGTTGGATCACTCTAAAATTTTCACAGGAGTTTCCGGACGCTGTTTTCCTTGCAGCAGAGGTGGAATCTCTCCTCGGTGTCCCGGAGGTCTCGTCGCTCCCGACCAGAGTACCGGTTCGAAAGGGCCATAACTTTTGATCCGACCGTTGGATCACTCTACAATTTTCACAGGAGTTTCCGGACGCTGTTTTCCTTGCAGCAGAGGTGGAATCTGTCCTCGGTGTCCCGGAGGTCTCGTCGCTCCCGACCAGAGTACCGGTTCGAAAGGGCCATAACTTTTGATCCGACCGTTGGATCACTCTAAAATTTTCACAGGAGTTTCCGGACGCTGTTTTCCTTGGAGGAGAAGTGGAATCTCTCCTCGGTGTCCCGGAGGTCTCGTTGCTCCCGACCAGACTATCGGTTCGAAAGGGCCATAACTTTTGATCCGACCGTTGGATCACTCTAAAATTTTCACAGGAGTTTCCGGACGCTGTTTTCCTTGGAATAGAATTGGAATCTCTCCTTGGTGTCCCGGAGGTCTCGTCGCTCCCGACCAGAGTACCGGTTCGAAAGGGCCATAACTTTTGATCCGACCGTTGGATCACTCTAAAATTTTCACAGGAGTTTCCGGACGCTGTTTTCCTTAGAGCAGAGGTGGAATCTCTCCTCGGTGTCTTGGAGGTCTCGTCGCTCCCGACCAGAGTACCGGTTCGAAAGGGCCATAACTTTTGATCCGACCGTTGGATCACTCTACAATTTTCACAGGAGTTTCCGGACGCTGTATTCCTTGGAATAGAAGTGGAATCTCTCCTCGGTGTCCCGGAGGTCTCGTCGGTCCCGACCAGACTACCGGTTCGGAAGGGCCATAACTTTTGATCCGACCGTTGGATCACTCTACAATTTTCACAGGAGTTTCCGGACGCTGTTTTCCTTGGAATAGAAGTGGAATCTCTCCTCGGTGTCCCGGAGGTCTCGTCGCTCCCGACCAGACTACCGGTTCGGAAGGGCCATAACTTTTGATCCGACCGTTGGATCACTCTAAAATTTTCACAGGAGTTTCCGGACGCTGTTTTGCTTGGAGTAGAATTGGAATCTCTCCTCGGTGTCCCGGAGGTCTCGTCGCTCCCGACCACAGTACCGGTTCGGAAGGGCCATAACTTTTGATCCGACCGTTGGATCACTCTAAAATTTTCACAGGAGTTTCCGGACGCTGTTTTCCTTGGAATAGAAGTGGAATCTCTCCTCGGTGTCCCGGAGGTCTCGTCGCTCCCGACTACAGTACCGGTTCGAAAGGGCCATAACTTTTGATCCGACCGTTGGATCACTCTAAAATTTTCACAGGAGTTTCCGGACGCTGTTTTCCTTGGAGTAGAATTGGAATCTCTCCTCGGTGTCCCGGAGGTCTCGTCGCTCCCGACCAGACTACCGGTTCGGAAGGGCCATAACTTTTGATCCGACCGTTGGATCACTCTAAAATTTTCACAGGAGTTTCCGGACGCTGTTTTCCTTGCAGTAGAGGTGGAATCTCTCCTCGGTGTCCCGGAGGTCTCGTCGCTCCCGACTAGAGTACCGGTTCGAAAGGGCCATAACTTTTGATCCGACCGTTGGATCACTCTAAAATTTTCACAGGAGTTTCCGGACGCTGTTTTCCTTGGAGGAGAAGTGGAATCTCTCCTCGGTGTCCCGGAGGTCTCGTCGCTCCAGACCAGAGTACCGGTTCGAAAGGGCCATAACTTTTGATCCGACCGTTGGATCACTCTAAAATTTTCACAGGAGTTTCCGGACGCTGTTTTCCTTGGAGTAGAATTGGAATCTCTCCTCGGTGTCCCGGAGGTCTCGTCGCTCCCGACCAGACTACCGGTTCGGAAGGGCCATAACTTTTGATCCGACCGTTGGATCACTCTAAAATTTTCACAGGAGTTTCCGGACGCTGTTTTCCTTGCAGCAGAGGTGGAATCTCTCCTCGGTGTCCCGGAGGTCTCGTCGCTCCCGACCAGAGCACCGGTTCGAAAGGGCCATAACTTTTGATCCGACCGTTGGATCACTCTAAAATTTTCACAGGAGTTTCCGGACGCTGTTTTCCTTGGAGGAGAAGTGGAATCTCTCCTCGGTGTCCCGGAGGTCTCGTCGCTCCAGACCAGAGTACCGGTTCGAAAGGGCCATAACTTTTGATCCGACCGTTGGATAACTCTAAAATTTTCACAGGAGTTTCCGGACGCTGTTTTCCTTGGAGTAGAATTGGAATCTCTCCTCGGTGTCCCGGAGGTCTCGTCGCTCCCGACCAGAGTACCGGTTCGGAAGGGCCATAACTTTTGATCCGACCGTTGGATCACTCTAAAATTTTCACAGGAGTTTCCGGACGCTGTTTTCCTTGGAGGAGAAGTGGAATCTCTCCTCGGTGTCCCGGAGGTCTCGTCGCTCCCGACCAGAGTACCGGTTCGAAAGGGCCATAACTTTTGATCCGACCGTTGGATCACTCTAAAATTTTCACAGGAGTTTCCGGACGCTGTTTTCCTTGGAGTAGAAGTGGAATCTCTCCTCGGTGTCCCGGAGGTCTCGTCGCTCCAGACCAGAGTACCGGTTCGAAAGGGCCATAACTTTTGATCCGACCGTTGGATCACTCTAAAATTTTCACAGGAGTTTCCGGACGCTGTTTTCCTTGGAGTAGAAGTGGAATCTCTCCTCGGTGTCACGGAGGTCTCGTCGCTCCAGACCAGATTACCGGTTCGAAAGGGCCATAACTTTTGATCCGACCGTTGGATCACTCTAAAATTTTCACAGGAGTTTCCGGACGCTGTTTTCCTTGGAGTAGAAATGGAATCTCTCCTCGGTGTCCCGGAGGTCTCGTCGCTCCCGACCAGAGTACCGGTTCGAAAGGGCCATAACTTTTGATCCGACCGTTGGATCACTCTAAAATTTTCACAGGAGTTTTCGGACGCTGTTTTCCTTGGAGTAGAATTGGAATCTCTCCTCGGTGTCCCGGAGGTCTCGTCGCTCCCGACTAGAGTACCGGTTGGAAAGGGCCATAACTTTTGATCCGACTGTTGGATCACTCTAAAATTTTCACAAGAGTTTCCGGACGCTGTTTTCCTTGGAGTAGAATTGGAATCTCTCCTCGGTGTCCCGGAGGTCTCGTCGCTCCCGACCAGACTACCGGTTCGGAAGGGCCATAACTTTTGATCCGACCGTTGGATCACTCTAAAATTTTCACAGGAGTTTCCGGACGCTGTTTTCCTTGCAGCAGAGGTGGAATCTCTCCTCGGTGTCCCGGAGGTCTCGTCGCTCCCGACTAGAGTACCGGTTCGAAAGGGCCATAACTTTTGATCCGACCGTTGGATCACTCTAAAATTTTCACAGGAGTTTCCGGACGCTGTTTTGCTTGGAGTAGAATTGGAATCTCTCCTCGGTGTCCCGGAGGTCTCGTCGCTCCCGACCACAGTACCGGTTCGGAAGGGCCATAACTTTTGATCCGACCGTTGGATCACTCTAAAATTTTCACAGGAGTTTCCGGACGCTGTTTTCCTTGGAATAGAAGTGGAATCTCTCCTCGGTGTCCCGGAGGTCTCGTCGCTCCCGACTACAGTACCGGTTCGAAAGGGCCATAACTTTTGATCCGACCGTTGGATCACTCTAAAATTTTCACAGGAGTTTCCGAACGCTGTTTTCCTTGGAGTAGAATTGGAATCTCTCCTCGGTGTCCCGGAGGTCTCGTCGCTCCCGACCAGAGTACCGGTTCGGAAGGGCCATAACTTTTGATCCGACCGTTGGATCACTCTAAAATTTTCACAGGAGTTTCCGGACGCTGTTTTCCTTGGAGGAGAAGTGGAATCTCTCCTCGGTGTCCCGGAGGTCTCGTCGCTCCCGACCAGAGTACCGGTTCGAAAGGGCCATAACTTTTGATCCGACCGTTGGATCACTCTAAAATTTTCACAGGAGTTTCCGGACGCTGTTTTCCTTGGAGTAGAAGTGGAATCTCTCCTCGGTGTCCCGGAGGTCTCGTCGCTCCAGACCAGAGTACCGGTTCGAAAGGGCCATAACTTTTGATCCGACCGTTGGATCACTCTAAAATTTTCACAGGAGTTTCCGGACGCTGTTTTCCTTGGAGTAGAAGTGGAATCTCTCCTCGGTGTCACGGAGGTCTCGTCGCTCCAGACCAGATTACCGGTTCGAAAGGGCCATAACTTTTGATCCGACCGTTGGATCACTCTAAAATTTTCACAGGAGTTTCCGGACGCTGTTTTCCTTGGAGTAGAAATGGAATCTCTCCTCGGTGTCCCGGAGGTCTCGTCGCTCCCGACCAGAGTACCGGTTCGAAAGGGCCATAACTTTTGATCCGACCGTTGGATCACTCTAAAATTTTCACAGGAGTTTTCGGACGCTGTTTTCCTTGGAGTAGAATTGGAATCTCTCCTCGGTGTCCCGGAGGTCTCGTCGCTCCCGACTAGAGTACCGGTTGGAAAGGGCCATAACTTTTGATCCGACTGTTGGATCACTCTAAAATTTTCACAAGAGTTTCCGGACGCTGTTTTCCTTGGAGTAGAATTGGAATCTCTCCTCGGTGTCCCGGAGGTCTCGTCGCTCCCGACCAGACTACCGGTTCGGAAGGGCCATAACTTTTGATCCGACCGTTGGATCACTCTAAAATTTTCACAGGAGTTTCCGGACGCTGTTTTCCTTGCAGCAGAGGTGGAATCTCTCCTCGGTGTCCCGGAGGTCTCGTCGCTCCCGACTAGAGTACCGGTTCGAAAGGGCCATAACTTTTGATCCGACCGTTGGATCACTCTAAAATTTTCACAGGAGTTTCCGGACGCTGTTTTGCTTGGAGTAGAATTGGAATCTCTCCTCGGTGTCCCGGAGGTCTCGTCGCTCCCGACCACAGTACCGGTTCGGAAGGGCCATAACTTTTGATCCGACCGTTGGATCACTCTAAAATTTTCACAGGAGTTTCCGGACGCTGTTTTCCTTGGAATAGAAGTGGAATCTCTCCTCGGTGTCCCGGAGGTCTCGTCGCTCCCGACTACAGTACCGGTTCGAAAGGGCCATAACTTTTGATCCGACCGTTGGATCACTCTAAAATTTTCACAGGAGTTTCCGAACGCTGTTTTCCTTGGAGTAGAATTGGAATCTCTCCTCGGTGTCCCGGAGGTCTCGTCGCTCCCGACCAGACTACCGGTTCGGAAGGGCCATAACTTTTGATTCGACCGTTGGATCACTCTAAAATTTTCACAGGAGTTTCCGGACGCTGTTTTCCTTGCAGCAGAGGTGGAATCTCTCCTCGGTGTCCCGGAGGTCTCGTCGCTCCCAACTAGAGTACCGGTTCGAAAGGGCCATAACTTTTGATCCGACCGTTGGATCACTCTAAAATTTTCACAGGAGTTTCCGGACGCTGTTTTGCTTGGATTAGAATTGGAATCTCTCCTCGGTGTCCCGGAGGTCTCGTCGCTCCCGACCATAGTACCGGTTCGGAAGGGCCATAACTTTTGATCCGACCGTTGGATCACTCTAAAATTTTCACAGGAGTTTCCGGACGCTGTTTTCCTTGGAATAGAAGTGGAATCTCTCCTCGGTGTCCCGGAGGTCTCGTCGCTCCCGACTACAGTACCGGTTCGAAAGGGCCATAACTTTTGATCCGACCGTTGGATCACTCTAAAATTTTCACAGGAGTTTCCGGACGCTGTTTTCCTTGCAGCAGAGGTGGAATCTCTCCTCGGTGTCCCGGAGGTCTCGTCGCTCCCGACCAGAGTACCGGTTCGGAAGGGCCATAACTTTTGATCCGACCGTTGGATCCCTCTAAAATTTTCACAGGAGTTTCCGGACGCTGTTTTCCTTGGAGTAGAATTGGAATCTCTCCTCGGTGTCCCGGAGGTCTCGTCGCTCCCGACTACAGTACCGGTTCGAAAGGGCCATAACTTTTGATCCGACCGTTGGATCACTCTAAAATTTTCACAGGAGTTTCCGGACGCTGTTTTCCTTGCAGCAGAGGTGGAATCTCTCCTCGGTGTCCCGGAGGTCTCGTCGCTCCCGACCAGAGTACCGGTTCGGAAGGGCCATAACTTTTGATCCGACCGTTGGATCACTCTAAAATTTTCACAGGAGTTTCCGGACGCTGTTTTCCTTGGAATAGAAGTGGAATCTCTCCTCGGTGTCCCGGAGGTCTCGTCGCTCCCGACTACAGTACCGGTTCGAAAGGGCCATAACTTTTGATCCGACCGTTGGATCACTCTAAAATTTTCACAGGAGTTTCCGGACGCTGTTTTCCTTGGAATAGAAGTGGAATCTCTCCTCGGTGTCCCGGAGGTCTCGTCGCTCCCGACCACAGTACCGGTTCGGAAGGGCCATAACTTTTGATCCGACCGTTGGATCACTCTAAAATTTTCACAGGAGTTTCCGGACGCTGTTTTCCTTGCAGCAGAGGTGGAATCTCTCCTCGGTGTCCCGGAGGTCTCGTCGCTCCCGACCAGACTACCGGTTCGGAAGGGCCATAACTTCTGATCCGACCGTTGGATCACTCTAAAATTTTCACAGGAGTTTCCGGACGCTGTTTTCCTTGCAGCAGAGGTGGAATCTCTCCTCGGTGTCCCGGAGGTCTCGTCGCTCCCGACTAGAGTACCGGTTCGAAAGGGCCATAACTTTTGATCCGACCGTTGGATCACTCTAAAATTTTCACAGGAGTTTCCGGACGCTGTTTTCCTTGCAGCAGAGGTGGAATCTCTCCTCGGTGTCCCGGAGGTCTCGTCGCTCCCGACCAGAGTACCGGTTCGGAAGGGCCATAACTTTTGATCCGACCGTTGGATCACTCTAAAATTTTCACAGGAGTTTCCGGACGCTGTTTTCCTTGGAATAGAAGTGGAATCTCTCCTCGGTGTCCCGGAGGTCTCGTCGCTCCCGACCAGACTACCGGTTCGGAAGGGCCATAACTTCTGATCCGACCGTTGGATCACTCTAAAATTTTCACAGGAGTTTCCGGACGTTGTTTTCCTTGCAGCAGAGGTGGAATCTCTCCTCGGTGTCCCGGAGGTCTCGTCGCTCCCGACCAGAGTACCGGTTCGGAAGGGCCATAACTTTTGATCCGACCGTTGGATCACTCTAAAATTTTCACAGGAGTTTCCGGACGCTGTTTTCCTTGGAGTAGAATTGGAATCTCTCCTCGGTGTCCCGGAGGTCTCGTCGCTCCAGACCAGAGTACCGGTTCGAAAGGGCCATAACTTTTGATCCGACCGTTGGATCACTCTAAAATTTTCACAGGAGTTTCCGGACACTGTTTTCCTTGGAGCAGAGGTGGAATCTCTCCTCGGTGTCCTGGAGGTCTCGTCGCTCCCGACCAGAGTACCGGTTCGAAAGGGCCATAACTTTTGATCCGACCGTTGGATCACTCTACAATTTTCACAGGAGTTTCCGGACGCTGTTTTCCTTGGAATAGAAGTGGAATCTCTCCTCGGTGTCCCGGAGGTCTCGTCGCTCCCGACCAGAGTACCGGTTCGAAAGGGCCATAACTTTTGATCCGACCGTTGGATCACTCTACAATTTTCACAGGAGTTTCCGGACGCTGTTTTCCTTGGAATAGAAGTGGAATCTCTCCTCGGTGTCCCGGAGGTCTCGTCGCTCCCGACCAGACTACCGGTTCGGAAGGGCCATAACTTTTGATCCGACCGTTGGATCACTCTAAAATTTTCACAGGAGTTTCCGGACGCTGTTTTGCTTGGAGTAGAATTGGAATCTCTCCTCGGTGTCCCGGAGGTCTCGTCGCTCCCGACCACAGTACCGGTTCGGAAGGGCCATAACTTTTGATCCGACCGTTGGATCACTCTAAAATTTTCACAGGAGTTTCCGGACGCTGTTTTCCTTGGAATAGAATTGGAATCTCTCCTCGGTGTCCCGGAGGTCTCGTCGCTCCCGACTACAGTACCGGTTCGAAAGGGCCATAACTTTTGATCCGACCGTTGGATCACTCTAAAATTTTCACAGGAGTTTCCGGACGCTGTTTTCCTTGGAGTAGAATTGGAATCTCTCCTCGGTGTCCCGGAGGTCTCGTCGCTCCCGACCAGACTACCGGTTCGGAAGGGCCATAACTTTTGATCCGACCGTTGGATCACTCTAAAATTTTCACAGGAGTTTCCGGACGCTGTTTTCCTTGCAGCAGAGGTGGAATCTCTCCTCGGTGTCCCAGAGGTCTCGTCGCTCCCGACCAGAGTACCGGTTCGAAAGGGCCATAACTTTTGATCCGACCGTTGGATCACTCTAAAATTTTCACAGGAGTTTCCGGACGCTGTTTTCCTTGGAGGAGAAGTGGAATCTCTCCTCGGTGTCCCGGAGGTCTCGTCGCTCCAGACCAGAGTACCGGTTCGAAAGGGCCATAACTTTTGATCCGACCGTTGGATCACTCTAAAATTTTCACAGGAGTTTCCGGACGCTGTTTTCCTTGGAGTAGAATTGGAATCTCTCCTCGGTGTCCCGGAGGTCTCGTCGCTCCCGACCAGACTACCGGTTCGGAAGGGCCATAACTTTTGATCCGACCGTTGGATCACTCTAAAATTTTCACAGGAGTTTCCGGACGCTGTTTTCCTTGCAGCAGAGGTGGAATCTCTCCTCGGTGTCCCGGAGGTCTCGTCGCTCCCGACCAGAGTACCGGTTCGAAAGGGCCATAACTTTTGATCCGACCGTTGGATCACTCTAAAATTTTCACAGGAGTTTCCGGACGCTGTTTTCCTTGCAGCAGAGGTGGAATCTCTCCTCGGTGTCCCGGAGGTCTCGTCGCTCCCGACTAGAGTACCGGTTCGAAAGGGCCATAACTTTTGATCCGACCGTTGGATCACTCTACAATTTTCACAGGAGTTTCCGGACGCTGTTTTCCTTGCAGCAGAGGTGGAATCTGTCCTCGGTGTCCCGGAGGTCTCCTCGCTCCCGACCAGAGTACCGGTTCGAAAGGGCCATAACTTTTGATCCGACCGTTGGATCACTCTAAAATTTTCACAGGAGTTTCCGGACGCTGTTTTCCTTAGAGCAGAGGTGGAATCTCTCCTCGGTGTCCTGGAGGTCTCGTCGCTCCCGACCAGAGTACCGGTTCGAAAGGGCCATAACTTTTGATCCGACCGTTGGATCACTCTACAATTTTCACAGGAGTTTCCGGACGCTGTTTTCCTTGGAATAGAAGTGGAATCTCTCCTCGGTGTCCCGGAGGTCTCGTCGCTCCCGACCAGACTACCGGTTCGGAAGGGCCATAACTTTTGATCCGACCGTTGGATCACTCTACAATTTTCACAGGAGTTTCCGGACGCTGTTTTCCTTGGAATAGAAGTGGAATCTCTCCTCGGTGTCCCGGAGGTCTCGTCGCTCCCGACCAGACTACCGGTTCGGAAGGGCCATAACTTTTGATCCGACCGTTGGATCACTCTAAAATTTTCACAGGAGTTTCCGGACGCTGTTTTGCTTGGAGTAGAATTGGAATCTCTCCTCGGTGTCCCGGAGGTCTCGTCGCTCCCGACCACAGTACCGGTTCGGAAGGGCCATAACTTTTGATCCGACCGTTGGATCACTCTAAAATTTTCACAGGAGTTTCCGGACGCTGTTTTCCTTGGAATAGAAGTGGAATCTCTCCTCGGTGTCCCGGAGGTCTCGTCGCTCCCGACTACAGTACCGGTTCGAAAGGGCCATAACTTTTGATCCGACCGTTGGATCACTCTAAAATTTTCACAGGAGTTTCCGGACGCTGTTTTCCTTGGAGTAGAATTGGAATCTCTCCTCGGTGTCCCGGAGGTCTCGTCGCTCCCGACCAGACTACCGGTTCGGAAGGGCCATAACTTTTGATCCGACCGTTGGATCACTCTAAAATTTTCACAGGAGTTTCCGGACGCTGTTTTCCTTGCAGCAGAGGTGGAATCTCTCCTCGGTGTCCCGGAGGTCTCGTCGCTCCCGACTAGAGTACCGGTTCGAAAGGGCCATAACTTTTGATCCGACCGTTGGATCACTCTAAAATTTTCACAGGAGTTTCCGGACGCTGTTTTCCTTGGAGGAGAAGTGGAATCTCTCCTCGGTGTCCCGGAGGTCTAGTCGCTCCAGACCAGAGTACCGGTTCGAAAGGGCCATAACTTTTGATCCGATCGTTGGATCACTCTACAATTTTCACAGGAGTTTCCGGATGCTGTTTTCCTTGCGGCAGAGGTGGAATCTGTCCTCGGTGTCCCAGAGGTCTCGTCGCTCCCGACCAGAGTACCGGTTCGAAAGGGCCATAACTTTTGATCCGACCGTTGGATCACTCTAAAATTTTCACAGGAGTTTCCGGACGCTGTTTTCCTTGGAGGAGAAGTGGAATCTCTCCTCGGTGTCCCGGAGGTCTCGTTGCTCCCGACCAGACTACCGGTTCGAAAGGGCCATAACTTTTGATCCGACCGTTGGATCACTCTAAAATTTTCACAGGAGTTTCCGGACGCTGTTTTCCTTGCAGCAGAGGTGGAATCTCTCCTCGGTGTCCCGGAGGTCTCGTTGCTCCCGACCAGACTACCGGTTCGAAAGTGCCATAACTTTTGATCCGACCGTTGGATCACTCTAAAATTTTCACAGGAGTTTCCGGACGCTGTTTTCCTTGCAGCGGAGGTGGAATCTCTCCTCGGTGTGCCGGAGGTCTCGTCGCTCCCGACCAGAGTACCGGTTCGAAAGGGCCATAGCTTTTGATCCGACCGTTGGATCACTCTAAAATTTTCACAGGAGTTTCCGGACGCTGTTTTCCTTGGAGTAGAATTGGAATCTCTCCTTGGTGTCCCGGAGGTCTCGTCGCTCCCGACCAGAGTACCAGTTCGAAAGGGCCATAACTTTTGATCCGACCGTTGGATCACTCTAAAATTTTCACAGGAGTTTCCGGACGCTGTTTTCCTTAGAGCAGAGGTGGAATCTCTCCTTGGTGTCCTGGAGGTCTCGTCGCTCCCGACCAGAGTACCGGTTCGAAAGGGCCATAACTTTTGATCCGACCGTTGGATCACTCTACAATTTTCACAGGAGTTTCCGGACGCTGTTTTCCTTGGAATAGAAGTGGAATCTCTCCTCGGTGTCCCGGAGGTCTCGTCGCTCCCGACCAGAGTACCGGTTCGAAAGGGCCATAACTTTTGATCCGACCGTTGGATCACTCTACAATTTTCACAGGAGTTTCCGGATGCTGTTTTCCTTGCAGCAGAGGTGGAATCTATCCTCGGTGTCCCGGAGGTCTCGTCGCTCCCGACCAGAGTACCGGTTCGAAAGGGCCATAACTTTTGATCCGATCGTTGGATCACTCTAAAATTTTCACAGGAGTTTCCGGACGCTGTTTTACTTGGAGGAGAAGTGGAATCTCTCCTCGGTGTCCCGGAGGTCTCGTCGCTCCAGACTAGAGTACCGGTTCGAAAGGGCCATAACTTTTGATCCGACCGTTGGATCACTCTAAAATTTTCACAGGAGTTTCCGGACGCTGTTTTCCTTGGAGTAGAATTGGAATCTCTCCTCGGTGTCCCGGAGGTCTCGTCGCTCCCGACCAGACTACCGGTTCGGAAGGGCCATAACTTTTGATCCGACCGTTGGATCACTCTACAATTTTCACAGGAGTTTTCGGACGCTGTTTTCCTTGGAGGAGAAGTGGAATCTCTCCTCGGTGTCCCGGAGGTCTCGTCGCTCCAGACCAGAGTACCGGTTCGAAAGGGCCATAACTTTTGATCCGACCGTTGGATCACTCTAAAATTTTCACAGGAGTTTCCGGACGCTGTTTTCCTTGGAGTAGAATTGGAATCTCTCCTCGGTGTCCCGGAGGTCTCGTCGCTCCCGACCAGACTACCGGTTCGGAAGGGCCATAACTTTTGATCCGACCGTTGGATCACTCTAAAATTTTCACAGGAGTTTCCGGACGCTGTTTTCCTTGCAGCAGAGGTGGAATCTCTCCTCGGTGTCCCGGAGGTCTCGTCGCTCCCGACTAGAGTACCGGTTCGAAAGGGCCATAACTTTTGATCCGACCGTTGGATCACTCTAAAATTTTCACAGGAGTTTCCGGACGCTGTTTTGCTTGGAGTAGAATTGGAATCTCTCCTCGGTGTCCCGGAGGTCTCGTCGCTCCAGACCAGAGTACCGGTTCGAAAGGGCCATAACTTTTGATCCGACCGTTGGATCACTCTAAAATTTTCACAGGAGTTTCCGGACGCTGTTTTCCTTGGAGTAGAATTGGAATCTCTCCTCGGTTTCCCGGAGGTCTCGTCGCTCCCGACCAGACTACCGGTTCGGAAGGGCCATAACTTTTGATCCGACCGTTGGATCACTCTAAAATTTTCACAGGAGTTTCCGGACGCTGTTTTCCTTGGAGTAGAATTGGAATCTATCCTCGGTGTCCCGGAGGTCTCGTCGCTCCCGACCAGACTACCGGTTCGGAAGGGCCATAACTTTTGATCCGACCGTTGGATCACTCTAAAATTTTCACAGGAGTTTCCGGACGCTGTTTTCCTTGGAGGAAAAGTGGAATCTCTCCTCGGTGTCCCGGAGGTCTCGTTGCTCCCGACCAGACTACCGGTTCGGAAGGGCCATAACTTTTGATCCGACCGTTGGATCACTCTAAAATTTTCACAGGAGTTTCCGGACGCTGTTTTCCTTAGAGCAGAGGTGGAATGTCTCCTCGGTGTCCCGGAGGTCTCGTCGCTCCCGACCAGAGTACCGGTTCGAAAGGGCCATAACTTTTGATCCGACCGTTGGATCACTCTAAAATTTTCACAGGAGTTTCCGAACGCTGTTTTCCTTGGAGTAGAATTGGAATCTATCCTCGGTGTCCCGGAGGTCTCGTCGCTCCAGACCAGAGTACCGGTTCGAAAGGGCCATAACTTTTGATCCGACCGTTGGATCACTCTAAAATTTTCACAGGAGTTTCCGGACACTGTTTTCCTTGGAGCAGAGGTGGAATTTCTCCTCGGTGTCCCGGAGGTCTCGTCGCTCCCGACCAGAGTACCGGTTCGAAAGGGCCATAACTTTTGATCCGACCGTTGGATCACTCTAAAATTTTCACAGGAGTTTCCGGACGCTGTTTTCCTTAGAGCAGAGGTGGAATGTCTCCTCGGTGTCCCGGAGGTCTCGTCGCTCCCGACCAGAGTACCGGTTCGAAAGGGCCATAACTTTTGATCCGACCGTTGGATCACTCTACAATTTTCACAGGAGTTTCCGGACGCTGTTTTCCTTGGAATAGAAGTGGAATCTCTCCTCGTTGCTCCCGACCAGACTACCGGTTCGAAAGGGCCATAACTTTTGATCCGACCGTTGGATCACTCTAAAATTTTCACAGTAGTTTCCGGACGCTGTTTTCCTTGCAGCAGAGGTGGAATCTCTCCTCGGTGTCCTGGAGGTCTCGTTGCTCCCGACCAGACTACCGGTTCGAAAGGGCCATAACTTTTGATCCGACCGTTGGATCACTCTAAAATTTTCACAGGAGTTTCCGGATGCTGTTTTCCTTGCAGCAGAGGTGGAATCTCTCCTCGGTGTCCCGGAGGTCTCGTCGCTCCAGACCAGAGTACCGGTTCGAAAGGGCCATAGCTTTTGATCCGACCGTTGGATCACTCTAAAATTTTCACAGGAGTTTCCGGACGCTGTTTTCCTTGGAGTAGAATTGGAATCTCTCCTTGGTGTCCCGGAGGTCTCGTCGCTCCCGACCAGAGTACCGGTTCGAAAGGGCCATAACTTTTGATCCGACCGTTGGATCACTCTAAAATTTTCACAGGAGTTTCCGGACGCTGTTTTCCTTAGAGCAGAGGTGGAATCTCTCCTCGGTGTCCTGGAGGTCTCGTCGCTCCCGACCAGAGTACCGGTTCGAAAGGGCCATAACTTTTGATCCGACCGTTGGATCACTCTACAATTTTCACAGGAGTTTCCGGACGCTGTTTTCCTTGGAATAGAAGTGGAATCTCTCGTCGGTGTCCCGGAGGTCTCGTCGCTCCCGACCAGACTACGGGTTCGAAAGGGCCATAACTTTTGATCCGACCGTTGGATCACTCTACAATTTTCACAGGAGTTTCCGGACGCTGTTTTCCTTGGAATAGAAGTGGAATCTCTCCTCGGTGTCCCGGAGGTCTCGTCGCTCCCGACCAGACTACCGGTTCGGAAGGGCCATAACTTTTGATCCGACCGTTGGATCACTCTAAAATTTTCACAGGAGTTTCCGGACGCTGTTTTCCTTGCAGCAGAGGTGGAATCTCTCCTCGGTGTCCCGGAGGTCTCGTCGCTCCCGACCAGAGTACCGGTTCGAAAGGGCCATAACTTTTGATCCGACCGTTGGATCACTCTAAAATTTTCACAGGAGTTTCCGGACGCTGTTTTCCTTGGAGTAGAATTGGAATCTATCCTCGGTGTCCCGGAGGTCTCGTCGCTCCAGACCAGAGTACCGGTTCGAAAGGGCCATAACTTTTGATCCGACCGTTGGATCACTCTAAAATTTTCACAGGAGTTTCCGGACACTGTTTTCCTTGGAGCAGAGGTGGAATTTCTCCTCGGTGTCCCGGAGGTCTCGTCGCTCCCGACCAGAGTACCGGTTCGAAAGGGCCATAACTTTTGATCCGACCGTTGGATCACTCTAAAATTTTCACAGGAGTTTCCGGACGCTGTTTTCCTTAGAGCAGAGGTGGAATGTCTCCTCGGTGTCCCGGAGGTCTCGTCGCTCCCGACCAGAGTACCGGTTCGAAAGGGCCATAACTTTTGATCCGACCGTTGGATCACTCTACAATTTTCACAGGAGTTTCCGGACGCTGTTTTCCTTGGAATAGAAGTGGAATCTCTCCTCGTTGCTCCCGACCAGACTACCGGTTCGAAAGGGCCATAACTTTTGATCCGACCGTTGGATCACTCTAAAATTTTCACAGTAGTTTCCGGACGCTGTTTTCCTTGCAGCAGAGGTGGAATCTCTCCTCGGTGTCCTGGAGGTCTCGTTGCTCCCGACCAGACTACCGGTTCGAAAGGGCCATAACTTTTGATCCGACCGTTGGATCACTCTAAAATTTTCACAGGAGTTTCCGGACGCTGTTTTCCTTGCAGCAGAGGTGGAATCTCTCCTCGGTGTCCCGGAGGTCTCGTCGCTCCAGACCAGAGTACCGGTTCGAAAGGGCCATAGCTTTTGATCCGACCGTTGGATCACTCTAAAATTTTCACAGGAGTTTCCGGACGCTGTTTTCCTTGGAGTAGAATTGGAATCTCTCCTTGGTGTCCCGGAGGTCTCGTCGCTCCCGACCAGAGTACCGGTTCGAAAGGGCCATAACTTTTGATCCGACCGTTGGATCACTCTAAAATTTTCACAGGAGTTTCCGGACGCTGTTTTCCTTGGAATAGAAGTGGAATCTCTCCTCGGTGTCCCGGAGGTCTCGTCGCTCCCGACTACAGTACCGGTTCGAAAGGGCCATAACTTTTGATCCGACCGTTGGATCACTCTAAAATTTTCACAGGAGTTTCCGGACGCTGTTTTCCTTGGAGTAGAATTGGAATCTCTCCTCGGTGTCCCGGAGGTCTCGTCGCTCCCGACCAGACTACCGGTTCGGAAGGGCCATAACTTTTGATCCGACCGTTGGATCACTCTAAAATTTTCACAGGAGTTTCCGGACGCTGTTTTCCTTGCAGCAGAGGTGGAATCTCTCCTCGGTGTCCCGGAGGTCTCGTCGCTCCCGACTAGAGTACCGGTTCGAAAGGGCCATAA
Organism: Populus nigra; assembly: GCF_951802175.1. NCBI lineage: Eukaryota > Viridiplantae > Streptophyta > Magnoliopsida > Malpighiales > Salicaceae > Populus > Populus nigra. The sequence goes on from NC_084853.1 coordinate 23,984,559, forward strand.
CTTTTGATCCGACCGTTGGATCACTCTAAAATTTTCACAGGAGTTTCCGGACGCTGTTTTCCTTGGAGGAGAAGTGGAATCTCTCCTCGGTGTCCCGGAGGTCTAGTCGCTCCAGACCAGAGTACCGGTTCGAAAGGGCCATAACTTTTGATCCGATCGTTGGATCACTCTACAATTTTCACAGGAGTTTCCGGATGCTGTTTTCCTTGCGGCAGAGGTGGAATCTGTCCTCGGTGTCCCAGAGGTCTCGTCGCTCCCGACCAGAGTACCGGTTCGAAAGGGCCATAACTTTTGATCCGACCGTTGGATCACTCTAAAATTTTCACAGGAGTTTCCGGACGCTGTTTTCCTTGGAGGAGAAGTGGAATCTCTCCTCGGTGTCCCGGAGGTCTCGTTGCTCCCGACCAGACTACCGGTTCGAAAGGGCCATAACTTTTGATCCGACCGTTGGATCACTCTAAAATTTTCACAGGAGTTTCCGGACGCTGTTTTCCTTGCAGCAGAGGTGGAATCTCTCCTCGGTGTCCCGGAGGTCTCGTTGCTCCCGACCAGACTACCGGTTCGAAAGTGCCATAACTTTTGATCCGACCGTTGGATCACTCTAAAATTTTCACAGGAGTTTCCGGACGCTGTTTTCCTTGCAGCGGAGGTGGAATCTCTCCTCGGTGTGCCGGAGGTCTCGTCGCTCCCGACCAGAGTACCGGTTCGAAAGGGCCATAGCTTTTGATCCGACCGTTGGATCACTCTAAAATTTTCACAGGAGTTTCCGGACGCTGTTTTCCTTGGAGTAGAATTGGAATCTCTCCTTGGTGTCCCGGAGGTCTCGTCGCTCCCGACCAGAGTACCAGTTCGAAAGGGCCATAACTTTTGATCCGACCGTTGGATCACTCTAAAATTTTCACAGGAGTTTCCGGACGCTGTTTTCCTTAGAGCAGAGGTGGAATCTCTCCTTGGTGTCCTGGAGGTCTCGTCGCTCCCGACCAGAGTACCGGTTCGAAAGGGCCATAACTTTTGATCCGACCGTTGGATCACTCTACAATTTTCACAGGAGTTTCCGGACGCTGTTTTCCTTGGAATAGAAGTGGAATCTCTCCTCGGTGTCCCGGAGGTCTCGTCGCTCCCGACCAGAGTACCGGTTCGAAAGGGCCATAACTTTTGATCCGACCGTTGGATCACTCTACAATTTTCACAGGAGTTTCCGGATGCTGTTTTCCTTGCAGCAGAGGTGGAATCTATCCTCGGTGTCCCGGAGGTCTCGTCGCTCCCGACCAGAGTACCGGTTCGAAAGGGCCATAACTTTTGATCCGATCGTTGGATCACTCTAAAATTTTCACAGGAGTTTCCGGACGCTGTTTTACTTGGAGGAGAAGTGGAATCTCTCCTCGGTGTCCCGGAGGTCTCGTCGCTCCAGACTAGAGTACCGGTTCGAAAGGGCCATAACTTTTGATCCGACCGTTGGATCACTCTAAAATTTTCACAGGAGTTTCCGGACGCTGTTTTCCTTGGAGTAGAATTGGAATCTCTCCTCGGTGTCCCGGAGGTCTCGTCGCTCCCGACCAGACTACCGGTTCGGAAGGGCCATAACTTTTGATCCGACCGTTGGATCACTCTACAATTTTCACAGGAGTTTTCGGACGCTGTTTTCCTTGGAGGAGAAGTGGAATCTCTCCTCGGTGTCCCGGAGGTCTCGTCGCTCCAGACCAGAGTACCGGTTCGAAAGGGCCATAACTTTTGATCCGACCGTTGGATCACTCTAAAATTTTCACAGGAGTTTCCGGACGCTGTTTTCCTTGGAGTAGAATTGGAATCTCTCCTCGGTGTCCCGGAGGTCTCGTCGCTCCCGACCAGACTACCGGTTCGGAAGGGCCATAACTTTTGATCCGACCGTTGGATCACTCTAAAATTTTCACAGGAGTTTCCGGACGCTGTTTTCCTTGCAGCAGAGGTGGAATCTCTCCTCGGTGTCCCGGAGGTCTCGTCGCTCCCGACTAGAGTACCGGTTCGAAAGGGCCATAACTTTTGATCCGACCGTTGGATCACTCTAAAATTTTCACAGGAGTTTCCGGACGCTGTTTTGCTTGGAGTAGAATTGGAATCTCTCCTCGGTGTCCCGGAGGTCTCGTCGCTCCAGACCAGAGTACCGGTTCGAAAGGGCCATAACTTTTGATCCGACCGTTGGATCACTCTAAAATTTTCACAGGAGTTTCCGGACGCTGTTTTCCTTGGAGTAGAATTGGAATCTCTCCTCGGTTTCCCGGAGGTCTCGTCGCTCCCGACCAGACTACCGGTTCGGAAGGGCCATAACTTTTGATCCGACCGTTGGATCACTCTAAAATTTTCACAGGAGTTTCCGGACGCTGTTTTCCTTGGAGTAGAATTGGAATCTATCCTCGGTGTCCCGGAGGTCTCGTCGCTCCCGACCAGACTACCGGTTCGGAAGGGCCATAACTTTTGATCCGACCGTTGGATCACTCTAAAATTTTCACAGGAGTTTCCGGACGCTGTTTTCCTTGGAGGAAAAGTGGAATCTCTCCTCGGTGTCCCGGAGGTCTCGTTGCTCCCGACCAGACTACCGGTTCGGAAGGGCCATAACTTTTGATCCGACCGTTGGATCACTCTAAAATTTTCACAGGAGTTTCCGGACGCTGTTTTCCTTAGAGCAGAGGTGGAATGTCTCCTCGGTGTCCCGGAGGTCTCGTCGCTCCCGACCAGAGTACCGGTTCGAAAGGGCCATAACTTTTGATCCGACCGTTGGATCACTCTAAAATTTTCACAGGAGTTTCCGAACGCTGTTTTCCTTGGAGTAGAATTGGAATCTATCCTCGGTGTCCCGGAGGTCTCGTCGCTCCAGACCAGAGTACCGGTTCGAAAGGGCCATAACTTTTGATCCGACCGTTGGATCACTCTAAAATTTTCACAGGAGTTTCCGGACACTGTTTTCCTTGGAGCAGAGGTGGAATTTCTCCTCGGTGTCCCGGAGGTCTCGTCGCTCCCGACCAGAGTACCGGTTCGAAAGGGCCATAACTTTTGATCCGACCGTTGGATCACTCTAAAATTTTCACAGGAGTTTCCGGACGCTGTTTTCCTTAGAGCAGAGGTGGAATGTCTCCTCGGTGTCCCGGAGGTCTCGTCGCTCCCGACCAGAGTACCGGTTCGAAAGGGCCATAACTTTTGATCCGACCGTTGGATCACTCTACAATTTTCACAGGAGTTTCCGGACGCTGTTTTCCTTGGAATAGAAGTGGAATCTCTCCTCGTTGCTCCCGACCAGACTACCGGTTCGAAAGGGCCATAACTTTTGATCCGACCGTTGGATCACTCTAAAATTTTCACAGTAGTTTCCGGACGCTGTTTTCCTTGCAGCAGAGGTGGAATCTCTCCTCGGTGTCCTGGAGGTCTCGTTGCTCCCGACCAGACTACCGGTTCGAAAGGGCCATAACTTTTGATCCGACCGTTGGATCACTCTAAAATTTTCACAGGAGTTTCCGGATGCTGTTTTCCTTGCAGCAGAGGTGGAATCTCTCCTCGGTGTCCCGGAGGTCTCGTCGCTCCAGACCAGAGTACCGGTTCGAAAGGGCCATAGCTTTTGATCCGACCGTTGGATCACTCTAAAATTTTCACAGGAGTTTCCGGACGCTGTTTTCCTTGGAGTAGAATTGGAATCTCTCCTTGGTGTCCCGGAGGTCTCGTCGCTCCCGACCAGAGTACCGGTTCGAAAGGGCCATAACTTTTGATCCGACCGTTGGATCACTCTAAAATTTTCACAGGAGTTTCCGGACGCTGTTTTCCTTAGAGCAGAGGTGGAATCTCTCCTCGGTGTCCTGGAGGTCTCGTCGCTCCCGACCAGAGTACCGGTTCGAAAGGGCCATAACTTTTGATCCGACCGTTGGATCACTCTACAATTTTCACAGGAGTTTCCGGACGCTGTTTTCCTTGGAATAGAAGTGGAATCTCTCGTCGGTGTCCCGGAGGTCTCGTCGCTCCCGACCAGACTACGGGTTCGAAAGGGCCATAACTTTTGATCCGACCGTTGGATCACTCTACAATTTTCACAGGAGTTTCCGGACGCTGTTTTCCTTGGAATAGAAGTGGAATCTCTCCTCGGTGTCCCGGAGGTCTCGTCGCTCCCGACCAGACTACCGGTTCGGAAGGGCCATAACTTTTGATCCGACCGTTGGATCACTCTAAAATTTTCACAGGAGTTTCCGGACGCTGTTTTCCTTGCAGCAGAGGTGGAATCTCTCCTCGGTGTCCCGGAGGTCTCGTCGCTCCCGACCAGAGTACCGGTTCGAAAGGGCCATAACTTTTGATCCGACCGTTGGATCACTCTAAAATTTTCACAGGAGTTTCCGGACGCTGTTTTCCTTGGAGTAGAATTGGAATCTATCCTCGGTGTCCCGGAGGTCTCGTCGCTCCAGACCAGAGTACCGGTTCGAAAGGGCCATAACTTTTGATCCGACCGTTGGATCACTCTAAAATTTTCACAGGAGTTTCCGGACACTGTTTTCCTTGGAGCAGAGGTGGAATTTCTCCTCGGTGTCCCGGAGGTCTCGTCGCTCCCGACCAGAGTACCGGTTCGAAAGGGCCATAACTTTTGATCCGACCGTTGGATCACTCTAAAATTTTCACAGGAGTTTCCGGACGCTGTTTTCCTTAGAGCAGAGGTGGAATGTCTCCTCGGTGTCCCGGAGGTCTCGTCGCTCCCGACCAGAGTACCGGTTCGAAAGGGCCATAACTTTTGATCCAACCGTTGGATCACTCTACAATTTTCACAGGAGTTTCCGGACGCTGTTTTCCTTGGAATAGAAGTGGAATCTCTCCTCGTTGCTCCCGACCAGACTACCGGTTCGAAAGGGCCATAACTTTTGATCCGACCGTTGGATCACTCTAAAATTTTCACAGTAGTTTCCGGACGCTGTTTTCCTTGCAGCAGAGGTGGAATCTCTCCTCGGTGTCCTGGAGGTCTCGTTGCTCCCGACCAGACTACCGGTTCGAAAGGGCCATAACTTTTGATCCGACCGTTGGATCACTCTAAAATTTTCACAGGAGTTTCCGGACGCTGTTTTCCTTGCAGCAGAGGTGGAATCTCTCCTCGGTGTCCCGGAGGTCTCGTCGCTCCAGACCAGAGTACCGGTTCGAAAGGGCCATAGCTTTTGATCCGACCGTTGGATCACTCTAAAATTTTCACAGGAGTTTCCGGACGCTGTTTTCCTTGGAGTAGAATTGGAATCTCTCCTTGGTGTCCCGGAGGTCTCGTCGCTCCCGACCAGAGTACCGGTTCGAAAGGGCCATAACTTTTGATCCGACCGTTGGATCACTCTAAAATTTTCACAGGAGTTTCCGGACGCTGTTTTCCTTAGAGCAGAGGTGGAATCTCTCCTCGGTGTCCTGGAGGTCTCGTCGCTCCCGACCAGAGTACCGGTTCGAAAGGGCCATAACTTTTGATCCGACCGTTGGATCACTCTAAAATTTTCACAGGAGTTTCCGGACGCTGTTTTCCTTGGAGGAAAAGTGGAATCTCTCCTCGGTGTCCCGGAGGTCTCGTTGCTCCCGACCAGACTACCGGTTCGGAAGGGCCATAACTTTTGATCCGACCGTTGGATCACTCTAAAATTTTCACAGGAGTTTCCGGACGCTGTTTTCCTTGGAGGAAAAGTGGAATCTCTCCTCGGTGTCCCGGAGGTCTCGTTGCTCCCGACCAGACTACCGGTTCGGAAGGGCCATAACTTTTGATCCGACCGTTGGATCACTCTAAAATTTTCACAGGAGTTTCCGGACGCTGTTTTCCTTAGAGCAGAGGTGGAATGTCTCCTCGGTGTCCCGGAGGTCTCGTCGCTCCCGACCAGAGTACCGGTTCGAAAGGGCCATAACTTTTGATCCGACCGTTGGATCACTCTAAAATTTTCACAGGAGTTTCCGAACGCTGTTTTCCTTGGAGTAGAATTGGAATCTATCCTCGGTGTCCCGGAGGTCTCGTCGCTCCAGACCAGAGTACCGGTTCGAAAGGGCCATAACTTTTGATCCGACCGTTGGATCACTCTAAAATTTTCACAGGAGTTTCCGGACACTGTTTTCCTTGGAGCAGAGGTGGAATTTCTCCTCGGTGTCCCGGAGGTCTCGTCGCTCCCGACAAGAGTACCGGTTCGAAAGGGCCATAACTTTTGATCCGACCGTTGGATCACTCTAAAATTTTCACAGGAGTTTCCGGACGCTGTTTTCCTTAGAGCAGAGGTGGAATGTCTCCTCGGTGTCCCGGAGGTCTCGTCGCTCCCGACCAGAGTACCGGTTCGAAAGGGCCATAACTTTTGATCCGACCGTTGGATCACTCTACAATTTTCACAGGAGTTTCCGGACGCTGTTTTCCTTGGAATAGAAGTGGAATCTCTCCTCGTTGCTCCCGACCAGACTACCGGTTCGAAAGGGCCATAACTTTTGATCCGACCGTTGGATCACTCTAAAATTTTCACAGTAGTTTCCGGACGCTGTTTTCCTTGCAGCAGAGGTGGAATCTCTCCTCGGTGTCCTGGAGGTCTCGTTGCTCCCGACCAGACTACCGGTTCGAAAGGGCCATAACTTTTGATCCGACCGTTGGATCACTCTAAAATTTTCACAGGAGTTTCCGGACGCTGTTTTCCTTGCAGCAGAGGTGGAATCTCTCCTCGGTGTCCCGGAGGTCTCGTCGCTCCAGACCAGAGTACCGGTTCGAAAGGGCCATAGCTTTTGATCCGACCGTTGGATCACTCTAAAATTTTCACAGGAGTTTCCGGACGCTGTTTTCCTTGGAGTAGAATTGGAATCTCTCCTTGGTGTCCCGGAGGTCTCGTCGCTCCCGACCAGAGTACCGGTTCGAAAGGGCCATAACTTTTGATCCGACCGTTGGATCACTCTAAAATTTTCACAGGAGTTTCCGGACGCTGTTTTCCTTAGAGCAGAGGTGGAATCTCTCCTCGGTGTCCTGGAGGTCTCGTCGCTCCCGACCAGAGTACCGGTTCGAAAGGGCCATAACTTTTGATCCGACCGTTGGATCACTCTACAATTTTCACAGGAGTTTCCGGACGCTGTTTTCCTTGGAATAGAAGTGGAATCTCTCGTCGGTGTCCCGGAGGTCTCGTCGCTCCCGACCAGACTACGGGTTCGAAAGGGCCATAACTTTTGATCCGACCGTTGGATCACTCTACAATTTTCACAGGAGTTTCCGGACGCTGTTTTCCTTGGAATAGAAGTGGAATCTCTCCTCGGTGTCCCGGAGGTCTCGTCGCTCCCGACCAGACTACCGGTTCGGAAGGGCCATAACTTTTGATCCGACCGTTGGATCACTCTAAAATTTTCACAGGAGTTTCCGGACGCTGTTTTCCTTGCAGCAGAGGTGGAATCTCTCCTCGGTGTCCCGGAGGTCTCGTCGCTCCCGACCAGAGTACCGGTTCGAAAGGGCCATAACTTTTGATCCGACCGTTGGATCACTCTAAAATTTTCACAGGAGTTTCCGGACGCTGTTTTCCTTGGAGGAGAAGTGGAATCTCTCCTCGGTGTCCCGGAGGTCTCGTCGCTCCAGACCAGAGTACCGGTTCGAAAGGGCCATAGCTTTTGATCCGACCGTTGGATCACTCTAAAATTTTCACAGGAGTTTCCGGACGCTGTTTTCCTTGGAGTAGAATTGGAATCTCTCCTCGGTGTCCCGGAGGTCTCGTCGCTCCCGACCAGACTACCGGTTCGGAAGGGCCATAACTTTTGATCCGACCGTTGGATCACTCTAAAATTTTCACAGGAGTTTCCGGACGCTGTTTTCCTTGCAGCAGAGGTGGAATCTCTCCTCGGTGTCCCGGAGGTCTCGTCGCTCCCGACCAGAGTACCGGTTCGAAAGGGCCATAACTTTTGATCCGACCGTTGGATCACTCTAAAATTTTCACAGGAGTTTCCGGACGCTGTTTTCCTTGGAGGAGAAGTGGAATCTCTCCTCGGTGTCCCGGAGGTCTCGTCGCTCCAGACCAGAGTACCGGTTCGAAAGGGCCATAACTTTTGATCCGACCGTTGGATCACTCTAAAATTTTCACAGGAGTTTCCGGACGCTGTTTTCCTTGGAGTAGAATTGGAATCTCTCCTCGGTGTCCCGGAGGTCTCGTCGCTCCCGACCTGACTACCGGTTCGGAAGGGCCATAACTTTTGATCCGACCGTTGGATCACTCTAAAATTTTCACAGGAGTTTCCGGACGCTGTTTTCCTTGTAGCAGAGGTGGAATCTCTCCTCGGCGTTCCGGAGGTCTCGTCGCTCCCGACCAGAGTACCGGTTCGAAAGGGCCATAACTTTTGATCCGACCGTTGGATCACTCTAAAATTTTCACAGGAGTTTCCGGACGCTGTTTTCCTTGGAGGAGAAGTGGAATCTCTCCTCGGTGTCCCGGAGGTCTCGTCGCTCCAGACCAGAGTACCGGTTCGAAAGGGCCATAACTTTTGATCCGACCGTTGGATCACTCTAAAATTTTCACAGGAGTTTCCGGACGCTGTTTTCCTTGGAGTAGAATTGGAATCTCTCCTTGGTGTCCCGGAGGTCTCGTCGCTCCCGACCAGAGTACCAGTTCGAAAGGGCCATAACTTTTGATCCGACCGTTGGATCACTCTAAAATTTTCACAGGAGTTTCCGGACGCTGTTTTCCTTAGAGCAGAGGTGGAATCTCTCCTTGGTGTCCTGGAGGTCTCGTCGCTCCCGACCAGAGTACCGGTTCGAAAGGGCCATAACTTTTGATCCGACCGTTGGATCACTCTACAATTTTCACAGGAGTTTCCGGACGCTGTTTTCCTTGGAATAGAAGTGGAATCTCTCCTCGGTGTCCCGGAGGTCTCGTCGCTCCCGACCAGAGTACCGGTTCGAAAGGGCCATAACTTTTGATCCGACCGTTGGATCACTCTACAATTTTCACAGGAGTTTCCGGATGCTGTTTTCCTTGCAGCAGAGGTGGAATCTGTCCTCGGTGTCTCGGAGGTCTCGTCGCTCCCGACCAGAGTACCGGTTCGAAAGGGCCATAACTTTTGATCCGACCGTTGGATCACTCTAAAATTTTCACAGGAGTTTCCGGACGCTGTTTTCCTTGGAGTAGAATTGGAATCTCTCCTTGGTGTCCCGGAGGTCTCGTCGCTCCCGACCAGAGTACCAGTTCGAAAGGGCCATAACTTTTGATCCGACCGTTGGATCACTCTAAAATTTTCACAAGAGTTTCCGGACGCTGTTTTCCTTAGTGCAGAGGTGGAATCTCTCCTTGGTGTCCTGGAGGTCTCGTCGCTCCCGACCAGAGTACCGGTTCGAAAGGGCCATAACTTTTGATCCGACCGTTGGATCACTCTACAATTTTCACAGGAGTTTCCGGACGCTGTTTTCCTTGGAATAGAAGTGGAATCTCTCGTCGGTGTCCCGGAGGTCTCGTCGCTCCCGACCAGACTACGGGTTCGAAAGGGCCATAACTTTTGATCCGACCGTTGGATCACTCTACAATTTTCACAGGAGTTTCCGGACGCTGTTTTCCTTGGAATAGAAGTGGAATCTCTCCTCGGTGTCCCGGAGGTCTCGTCGCTCCCGACCAGACTACCGGTTCGGAAGGGCCATAACTTTTGATCCGACCGTTGGATCACTCTAAAATTTTCACAGGAGTTTCCGGACGCTGTTTTCCTTGCAGCAGAGGTGGAATCTCTCCTCGGTGTCCCGGAGGTCTCGTCGCTCCCGACCAGAGTACCGGTTCGAAAGGGCCATAACTTTTGATCCGACCGTTGGATCACTCTAAAATTTTCACAGGAGTTTCCGGACGCTGTTTTCCTTGGAGTAGAATTGGAATCTATCCTCGGTGTCCCGGAGGTCTCGTCGCTCCACACCAGAGTACCGGTTCGAAAGGGCCATAACTTTTGATCCGACCGTTGGATCACTCTAAAATTTTCACAGGAGTTTCCGGACACTGTTTTCCTTGGAGCAGAGGTGGAATTTCTCCTCGGTGTCCCGGAGGTCTCGTCGCTCCCGACCAGAGTACCGGTTCGAAAGGGCCATAACTTTTGATCCGACCGTTGGATCACTCTAAAATTTTCACAGGAGTTTCCGGACGCTGTTTTCCTTAGAGCAGAGGTGGAATGTCTCCTCGGTGTCCCGGAGGTCTCGTCGCTCCCGACCAGAGTACCGGTTCGAAAGGGCCATAACTTTTGATCCGACCGTTGGATCACTCTACAATTTTCACAGGAGTTTCCGGACGCTGTTTTCCTTGCAGCAGAGGTGGAATCTCTCCTCGGTGTCCCGGAGGTCTCGTCGCTCCCGACCAGAGTACCGGTTCGAAAGGGCCATAACTTTTGATCCGACCGTTGGATCACTCTAAAATTTTCACAGGAGTTTCCGGACGCTGTTTTCCTTGGAGGAGAAGTGGAATCTCTCCTCGGTGTCCCGGAGGTCTCGTCGCTCCAGACCAGAGTACCGGTTCGAAAGGGCCATAGCTTTTGATCCGACCGTTGGATCACTCTAAAATTTTCACAGGAGTTTCCGGACGCTGTTTTCCTTGGAGTAGAATTGGAATCTCTCCTCGGTGTCCCGGAGGTCTCGTCGCTCCCGACCAGACTACCGGTTCGGAAGGGCCATAACTTTTGATCCGACCGTTGGATCACTCTAAAATTTTCACAGGAGTTTCCGGACGCTGTTTTCCTTGCAGCAGAGGTGGAATCTCTCCTCGGTGTCCCGGAGGTCTCGTCGCTCCCGACCAGAGTACCGGTTCGAAAGGGCCATAACTTTTGATCCGACCGTTGGATCACTCTAAAATTTTCACAGGAGTTTCCGGACGCTGTTTTCCTTGGAGGAGAAGTGGAATCTCTCCTCGGTGTCCCGGAGGTCTCGTCGCTCCAGACCAGAGTACCGGTTCGAAAGGGCCATAACTTTTGATCCGACCGTTGGATCACTCTAAAATTTTCACAGGAGTTTCCGGACGCTGTTTTCCTTGGAGTAGAATTGGAATCTCTCCTCGGTGTCCCGGAGGTCTCGTCGCTCCCGACCTGACTACCGGTTCGGAAGGGCCATAACTTTTGATCCGACCGTTGGATCACTCTAAAATTTTCACAGGAGTTTCCGGACGCTGTTTTCCTTGTAGCAGAGGTGGAATCTCTCCTCGGCGTTCCGGAGGTCTCGTCGCTCCCGACCAGAGTACCGGTTCGAAAGGGCCATAACTTTTGATCCGACCGTTGGATCACTCTAAAATTTTCACAGGAGTTTCCGGACGCTGTTTTCCTTGGAGGAGAAGTGGAATCTCTCCTCGGTGTCCCGGAGGTCTCGTCGCTCCAGACCAGAGTACCGGTTCGAAAGGGCCATAACTTTTGATCCGACCGTTGGATCACTCTAAAATTTTCACAGGAGTTTCCGGACGCTGTTTTCCTTGGAGTAGAATTGGAATCTCTCCTTGGTGTCCCGGAGGTCTCGTCGCTCCCGACCAGAGTACCAGTTCGAAAGGGCCATAACTTTTGATCCGACCGTTGGATCACTCTAAAATTTTCACAGGAGTTTCCGGACGCTGTTTTCCTTAGAGCAGAGGTGGAATCTCTCCTTGGTGTCCTGGAGGTCTCGTCGCTCCCGACCAGAGTACCGGTTCGAAAGGGCCATAACTTTTGATCCGACCGTTGGATCACTCTACAATTTTCACAGGAGTTTCCGGACGCTGTTTTCCTTGGAATAGAAGTGGAATCTCTCCTCGGTGTCCCGGAGGTCTCGTCGCTCCCGACCAGAGTACCGGTTCGAAAGGGCCATAACTTTTGATCCGACCGTTGGATCACTCTACAATTTTCACAGGAGTTTCCGGATGCTGTTTTCCTTGCAGCAGAGGTGGAATCTGTCCTCGGTGTCTCGGAGGTCTCGTCGCTCCCGACCAGAGTACCGGTTCGAAAGGGCCATAACTTTTGATCCGACCGTTGGATCACTCTAAAATTTTCACAGGAGTTTCCGGACGCTGTTTTCCTTGGAGTAGAATTGGAATCTCTCCTTGGTGTCCCGGAGGTCTCGTCGCTCCCGACCAGAGTACCAGTTCGAAAGGGCCATAACTTTTGATCCGACCGTTGGATCACTCTAAAATTTTCACAAGAGTTTCCGGACGCTGTTTTCCTTAGTGCAGAGGTGGAATCTCTCCTTGGTGTCCTGGAGGTCTCGTCGCTCCCGACCAGAGTACCGGTTCGAAAGGGCCATAACTTTTGATCCGACCGTTGGATCACTCTACAATTTTCACAGGAGTTTCCGGACGCTGTTTTCCTTGGAATAGAAGTGGAATCTCTCGTCGGTGTCCCGGAGGTCTCGTCGCTCCCGACCAGACTACGGGTTCGAAAGGGCCATAACTTTTGATCCGACCGTTGGATCACTCTACAATTTTCACAGGAGTTTCCGGACGCTGTTTTCCTTGGAATAGAAGTGGAATCTCTCCTCGGTGTCCCGGAGGTCTCGTCGCTCCCGACCAGACTACCGGTTCGGAAGGGCCATAACTTTTGATCCGACCGTTGGATCACTCTAAAATTTTCACAGGAGTTTCCGGACGCTGTTTTCCTTGCAGCAGAGGTGGAATCTCTCCTCGGTGTCCCGGAGGTCTCGTCGCTCCCGACCAGAGTACCGGTTCGAAAGGGCCATAACTTTTGATCCGACCGTTGGATCACTCTAAAATTTTCACAGGAGTTTCCGGACGCTGTTTTCCTTGGAGTAGAATTGGAATCTATCCTCGGTGTCCCGGAGGTCTCGTCGCTCCACACCAGAGTACCGGTTCGAAAGGGCCATAACTTTTGATCCGACCGTTGGATCACTCTAAAATTTTCACAGGAGTTTCCGGACACTGTTTTCCTTGGAGCAGAGGTGGAATTTCTCCTCGGTGTCCCGGAGGTCTCGTCGCTCCCGACCAGAGTACCGGTTCGAAAGGGCCATAACTTTTGATCCGACCGTTGGATCACTCTAAAATTTTCACAGGAGTTTCCGGACGCTGTTTTCCTTGGAGTAGAATTGGAATCTATCCTCGGTGTCCCGGAGGTCTCGTCGCTCCCGACCAGACTACCGGTTCGGAAGGGCCATAACTTTTGATCCGACCGTTGGATCACTCTAAAATTTTCACAGGAGTTTCCGGACGCTGTTTTCCTTGGAGGAAAAGTGGAATCTCTCCTCGGTGTCCCGGAGGTCTCGTTGCTCCCGACCAGACTACCGGTTCGGAAGGGCCATAACTTTTGATCCGACCGTTGGATCACTCTAAAATTTTCACAGGAGTTTCCGGACGCTGTTTTCCTTAGAGCAGAGGTGGAATCTCTCCTCGGTGTCCCGGAGGTCTCGTCGCTCCCGACCAGAGTACCGGTTCGAAAGGGCCATAACTTTTGATCCGACCGTTGGATCACTCTACAATTTTCACAGGAGTTTCCGGACGCTGTTTTCCTTGGAGTAGAATTGGAATCTATCCTCTGTGTCCTGGAGGTCTCGTCGCTCCAGACCAGAGTACCGGTTCGAAAGGGCCATAACTTTTGATCCGACCGTTGGATCACTCTAAAATTTTCACAGGAGTTTCCGGACACTGTTTTCCTTGGAGCAGAGGTGGAATCTCTCCTCGGTGTCCCGGAGGTCTCGTCGCTCCCGACCAGAGTACCGGTTCGAAAGGGCCATAACTTTTGATCCGACCGTTGGATCACTCTAAAATTTTCACAGGAGTTTCCGGACGCTGTTTTCCTTAGAGCAGAGGTGGAATGTCTCCTCGGTGTCCCGGAGGTCTCGTCGCTCCCGACCAGAGTACCGGATCGAAAGGGCCATAACTTTTGATCCGACCGTTGGATCACTCTACAATTTTCACAGGAGTTTCCGGACGCTGTTTTCCTTGGAATAGAAGTGGAATCTCTCCTCGTTGCTCCCGACCAGACTACCGGTTCGAAAGGGCCATAACTTTTGATCCGACCGTTGGATCACTCTAAAATTTTCACAGGAGTTTCCGGACGCTGTTTTCCTTGCAGCAGAGGTGGAATCTCTCCTCGGTGTCCTGGAGGTCTCGTTGCTCCCGACCAGAGTACCGGTTCGAAAGGGCCATAGCTTTTGATCCGACCGTTGGATCACTCTAAAATTTTCACAGGAGTTTCCGGACGCTGTTTTCCTTGGAGTAGAATTGGAATCTCTCCTTGGTGTCCCGGAGGTCTCGTCGCTCCCGACCAGAGTACCGGTTCGAAAGGGCCATAACTTTTGATCCGACCGTTGGATCACTCTAAAATTTTCACAGGAGTTTCCGGACGCTGTTTTCCTTAGAGCAGAGGTGGAATCTCTCCTCGGTGTCCTGGAGGTCTCGTCGCTCCCGACCAGAGTACCGGTTCGAAAGGGCCATAACTTTTGATCCGACCGTTGGATCACTCTACAATTTTCACAGGAGTTTCCGGACGCTGTTTTCCTTGGAATAGAAGTGGAATCTCTCCTCGGTGTCCCGGAGGTCTCGTCGCTCCCGACCAGACTACGGGTTCGAAAGGGCCATAACTTTGGATCCGACCGTTGGATCACTCTACAATTTTCACAGGAGTTTCCGGACGCTGTTTTCCTTGGAATAGAAGTGGAATCTCTCCTCGGTGTCCCGGAGGTCTCGTCGCTCCCGACCAGACTACCGGTTCGGAAGGGCCATAACTTTTGATCCGACCGTTGGATCACTCTAAAATTTTCACAGGAGTTTCCGGACGCTGTTTTCCTTGCAGCAGAGGTGGAATCTCTCCTCGGTGTCCCGGAGGTCTCGTCGCTCCCGACCAGAGTACCGGTTCGAAAGGGCCATAACTTTTGATCCGACCGTTGGATCACTCTAAAATTTTCACAGGAGTTTCCGGACGCTGTTTTCCTTGGAGGAGAAGTGGAATCTCTCCTCGGTGTCCCGGAGGTCTCGTCGCTCCAGACCAGAGTACCGGTTCGAAAGGGCCATAACTTTTGATCCGACCGTTGGATCACTCTAAAATTTTCACAGGAGTTTCCGGACGCTGTTTTCCTTGGAGTAGAATTGGAATCTCTCTTCGGTGTCCCGGAGGTCTCGTCGCTCCCGACCAGACTACCGGTTCGGAAGGGCCATAACTTTTGATCCGACCGTTGGATCACTCTAAAATTTTCACAGGAGTTTCCGGACGCTGTTTTCCTTGCAGCAGAGGTGGAATCTCTCCTCGGTGTCCCGGAGGTCTCGTCGCTCCCGACCAGAGTACCGGTTCGAAAGGGCCATAACTTTTGATCCGACTGTTGGATCACTCTAAAATTTTCACAGGAGTTTCCGGACGCTGTTTTACTTGGAGGAGAAGTGGAATCTCTCCTCGGTGTCCCGGAGGTCTCGTCGCTCAAGACCAGAGTACCGGTTCGGAAGGGCCATAACTTTTGATCCGACCGTTGGATCACTCTAAAATTTTCACAGGAGTTTCCGGACGCTATTTTCCTTGGAGTAGAATTGGAATCTCTCCTCGATGTCCCGGAGGTCTCGTCGCTCCCGACCAGACTACCGGTTCGGAAGGGCCATAACTTTTGATCCGACCGTTGGATCACTCTAAAATTTTCACAGGAGTTTCCTGACGCTGTTTTCCTTGCAGCAGAGGTGGAATCTATCCTCGGTGTCCCGGAGGTCTCGTCGCTCCCGACCAGAGTACCGGTTCGAAAGGGCCATAACTTTTGATCCGACCGTTGGATCACTCTACAATTTTCACAGGAGTTTCCGGACGCTGTTTTCCTTGGAATAGAAGTGGAATCTCTCCTCGGTGTCCCGGAGGTCTCGTCGCTCCAGACCAGAGTACCGGTTCGAAAGGGCCATAACTTTTGATCCGACCGTTGGATCACTCTAAAATTTTCACAGGAGTTTCCGGACGCTGTTTTCCTTGGAATAGAAGTGGAATCTCTCCTCGGTGTCCCGGAGGTCTCGTCGCTCCCGACCAGACTACCGGTTCGGAAGGGCCATAACTTTTGATCCGACCGTTGGATCACTCTAAAATTTTCACAGGAGTTTCCGGACGCTGTTTTCCTTGCAGCAGAGGTGGAATCTCTCCTCGGCGTTCCGGAGGTCTCGTCGCTCCCGACCAGAGTACCGGTTCGAAAGGGCCATAACTTTTGATCCGACCGTTGGATCACTCTAAAATTTTCACAGGAGTTTCCGGACGCTGTTTTCCTTGGAGTAGAATTGGAATCTCTCCTCGGTGTCCCGGAGGTCTCGTCGCTCCCGACCAGACTACCGGTTCGGAAGGGCCATAACTTTTGATCCGACCGTTGGATCACTCTAAAATTTTCACAGGAGTTTCCGGACGCTGTTTTCCTTGCAGCAGAGGTGGAATCTCTCCTCGGTGTCCTGGAGGTCTCGTTGCTCCCGACCAGACTACCGGTTCGAAAGGGCCATAACTTTTGATCCGACCGTTGGATCACTCTAAAATTTTCACAGGAGTTTCCGGACGCTGTTTTCCTTGGAGGAGAAGTGGAATCTCTCCTCGGTGTCCCGGAGGTCTCGTCGCTCCAGACCAGAGTACCGGTTCGAAAGGGCCATAACTTTTGATCCGACCGTTGGATCACTCTAAAATTTTCACAGGAGTTTCCGGACGCTGTTTTCCTTGGAGTAGAATTGGAATCTCTCCTCGGTGTCCCGGAGGTCTCGTCGCTCCCGACCAGACTACCGGTTCGGAAGGGCCATAACTTTTGATCCGACCGTTGGATCACTCTAAAATTTTCACAGGAGTTTCCGGACGCTGTTTTCCTTGCAGCAGAGGTGGAATCTCTCCTCGGTGTCCCGGAGGTCTCGTCGCTCCCGACCAGAGTACCGGTTCGAAAGGGCCATAACTTTTGATCCGACTGTTGGATCACTCTAAAATTTTCACAGGAGTTTCCGGACGCTGTTTTACTTGGAGGAGAAGTGGAATCTCTCCTCGGTGTCCCGGAGGTCTCGTTGCTCCCGACCAGACTACCGGTTCGGAAGGGCCATAACTTTTGATCCGACCGTTTGATCACTCTAAAATTTTCACAGGAGTTTCCGGACGCTGTTTTCCTTAGAGCAGAGGTGGAATGTCTCCTCGGTGTCCCGGAGGTCTCGTCGCTCCCGGCCAGAGTACCGGTTCGAAAGGGCCATAACTTTTGATCCGACCGTTGGATCACTCTAAAATTTTCACAGGAGTTTCCGGACGCTGTTTTCCTTGGAGTAGAATTGGAATCTATCCTCGGTGTCCTGGAGGTCTCGTCGCTCCAGACCAGAGTACCGGTTCGAAAGGGCCATAACTTTTGATCCGACCGTTGGATCACTATAAAATTTTCACAGGAGTTTCCGGACACTGTTTTCCTTGGAGCAGAGGTGGAATCTCTCCTCGGTGTCCCGGAGGTCTCGTCGCTCCCGACCAGAGTACCGGTTCGAAAGGGCCATAACTTTTGATCCGACCGTTGGATCACTCTAAAATTTTCACAGGAGTTTCCGGACGCTGTTTTCCTTAGAGCAGAGGTGGAATGTCTCCTCGGTGTCCCGGAGGTCTCGTCGCTCCCGACCAGAGTACCGGATCGAAAGGGCCATAACTTTTGATCCGACCGTTGGATCACTCTACAATTTTCACAGGAGTTTCCGGACGCTGTTTTCCTTGGAATAGAAGTGGAATCTCTCCTCGTTGCTCCCGACCAGACTACCGGTTCGAAAGGGCCATAACTTTTGATCCGACCGTTGGATCACTCTAAAATTTTCACAGGAGTTTCCGGACGCTGTTTTCCTTGCAGCAGAGGTGGAATCTCTCCTCGGTGTCCTGGAGGTCTCGTTGCTCCCGACCAGACTACCGGTTCGAAAGGGCCATAACTTTTGATCCGACCGTTGGATCACTCTAAAATTTTCACAGGAGTTTCCGGACGCTGTTTTCCTTGCAGCAGAGGTGGAATCTCTCCTCGGTGTCCCGGAGGTCTCGTCGCTCCCGACCAGAGTACCGGTTCGAAAGGGCCATAGCTTTTGATCCGACCGTTGGATCACTCTAAAATTTTCACAGGAGTTTCCGGACGCTGTTTTCCTTGGAGTAGAATTGGAATCTCTCCTTGGTGTCCCGGAGGTCTCGTCGCTCCCGACCAGAGTACCGGTTCGAAAGGGCCATAACTTTTGATCCGACCGTTGGATCACTCTAAAATTTTCACAGGAGTTTCCGGACGCTGTTTTCCTTAGAGCAGAGGTGGAATCTCTCCTCGGTGTCCTGGAGGTCTCGTCGCTCCCGACCAGAGTACCGGTTCGAAAGGGCCATAACTTTTGATCCGACCGTTGGATCACTCTACAATTTTCACAGGAGTTTCCGGACGCTGTTTTCCTTGGAATAGAAGTGGAATCTCTCCTCGGTGTCCCGGAGGTCTCGTCGCTCCCGACCAGACTACGGGTTCGAAAGGGCCATAACTTTTGATCCGACCGTTGGATCACTCTACAATTTTCACAGGAGTTTCCGGACGCTGTTTTCCTTGGGATAGAAGTGGAATCTCTCCTCGGTGTCCCGGAGGTCTCGTCGCTCCCGACCAGACTACCGGTTCGGAAGGGCCATAACTTTTGATCCGACCGTTGGATCACTCTAAAATTTTCACAGGAGTTTCCGGACGCTGTTTTCCTTGCAGCAGAGGTGGAATCTCTCCTCGGTGTCCCGGAGGTCTCGTCGCTCCCGACCAGAGTACCGGTTCGAAAGGGCCATAACTTTTGATCCGACCGTTGGATCACTCTAAAATTTTCACAGGAGTTTCCGGACGCTGTTTTCCTTGGAGGAGAAGTGGAATCTCTCCTCGGTGTCCCGGAGGTCTCGTCGCTCCAGACCAGAGTACCGGTTCGAAAGGGCCATAACTTTTGATCCGACCGTTGGATCACTCTAAAATTTTCACAGGAGTTTCCGGACGCTGTTTTCCTTGGAGTAGAATTGGAATCTCTCCTCGGTGTCCCGGAGGTCTCGTCGCTCCCGACCAGACTACCGGTTCGGAAGGGCCATAACTTTTGATCCGACCGTTGGATCACTCTAAAATTTTCACAGGAGTTTCCGGACGCTGTTTTCCTTGCAGCAGAGGTGGAATCTCTCCTCGGTGTCCCGGAGGTCTCATAGCTCCCGACCAGAGTACCGGTTCGAAAGGGCCATAACTTTTGATCCGACTGTTGGATCACTCTAAAATTTTCACAGGAGTTTCCGGACGCTGTTTTACTTGGAGGAGAAGTGGAATCTCTCCTCGGTGTCCCGGAGGTCTCGTCGCTCCAGACCAGAGTACCGGTTCGGAAGGGCCATAACTTTTGATCCGACCGTTGGATCACTCTAAAATTTTCACAGGAGTTTCCGGACGCTATTTTCCTTGGAGTAGAATTGGAATCTCTCCTCGATGTCCCGGAGGTCTCGTCGCTCCCGACCAGACTACCGGTTCGGAAGGGCCATAACTTTTGATCCGACCGTTGGATCACTCTAAAATTTTCACAGGAGTTTCCTGACGCTGTTTTCCTTGCAGCAGAGGTGGAATCTATCCTCGGTGTCCCGGAGGTCTCGTCGCTCCCGACCAGAGTACCGGTTCGAAAGGGCCATAACTTTTGATCCGACCGTTGGATCACTCTACAATTTTCACAGGAGTTTCCGGACGCTGTTTTCCTTGGAATAGAAGTGGAATCTCTCCTCGGTGTCCCGGAGGTCTCGTCGCTCCAGACCAGAGTACCGGTTCGAAAGGGCCATAACTTTTGATCCGACCGTTGGATCACTCTAAAATTTTCACAGGAGTTTCCGGACGCTGTTTTCCTTGGAATAGAAGTGGAATCTCTCCTCGGTGTCCCGGAGGTCTCGTCGCTCCCGACCCGACTACCGGTTCGGAAGGGCCATAACTTTTGATCCGACCGTTGGATCACTCTAAAATTTTCACAGGAGTTTCCGGACGCTGTTTTCCTTGCAGCAGAGGTGGAATCTCTCCTCGGCGTTCCGGAGGTCTCGTCGCTCCCGACCAGAGTACCGGTTCGAAAGGGCCATAACTTTTGATCCGACCGTTGGATCACTCTAAAATTTTCACAGGAGTTTCCGGACGCTGTTTTCCTTGGAGTAGAATTGGAATCTCTCCTCGGTGTCCCGGAGGTCTCGTCGCTCCCGACCAGACTACCGGTTCGGAAGGGCCATAACTTTTGATCCGACCGTTGGATCACTCTAAAATTTTCACAGGAGTTTCCGGACGCTGTTTTCCTTGCAGCAGAGGTGGAATCTCTCCTCGGTGTCCTGGAGGTCTCGTCGCTCCCGACCAGACTACCGGTTCGAAAGGGCCATAACTTTTGATCCGACCGTTGGATCACTCTAAAATTTTCACAGGAGTTTCCGGACGCTGTTTTCCTTGGAGGAGAAGTGGAATCTCTCCTCGGTGTCCCGGAGGTCTCGTCGCTCCAGACCAGAGTACCGGTTCGAAAGGGCCATAGCTTTTGATCCGACCGTTGGATCACCCTAAAATTTTCACAGGAGTTTCCGGACGCTGTTTTCCTTGGAGTAGAATTGGAATCTCTCCTTGGTGTCCCGGAGGTCTCGTCGCTCCCGACCAGAGTACCGGTTCGAAAGGGCCATAACTTTTGATCCGACCGTTGGATCACTCTAAAATTTTCACAGGAGTTTCCGGACGCTGTTTTCCTTAGAGCAGAGGTGGAATCTCTCCTCGGTGTCCTGGAGGTCTCGTCGCTCCCGACCAGAGTACCGGTTCGAAAGGGCCATAACTTTTGATCCGACCGTTGGATCACTCTACAATTTTCACAGGAGTTTCCGGACGCTGTTTTCCTTGGAATAGAAGTGGAATCTCTCCTCGGTGTCCCGGAGGTCTCGTCGCTCCCGACCAGACTACCGGTTCGGAAGGGCCATAACTTTTGATCCGACCGTTGGATCACTCTAAAATTTTCACAGGAGTTTCCGGACGCTGTTTTCCTTGCAGCAGAGGTGGAATCTCTCCTCGGTGTCCCGGAGGTCTCGTCGCTCCCGACCAGAGTACCGGTTCGAAAGGGCCATAACTTTTGATCCGACCGTTGGATCACTCTAAAATTTTCACAGGAGTTTCCGGACGCTATTTTCCTTGGAGGAGAGGTGGAATCTCTCCTCGGTGTCCCGGAGGTCTCGTCGCTCTAGACCAGAGTACCGGTTCGAAAGGGCCATAACTTTTGATCCGACCGTTGGATCACTCTAAAATTTTCACAGGAGTTTCCGGACGCTGTTTTCCTTGGAGTAGAATTGGAATCTCTCCTCGGTGTCCCGGAGGTCTCGTCGCTCCCGACCAGACTACCGGTTCGGAAGGGCCATAACTTTTGATCCGACCGTTGGATCACTCTAAAATTTTCACAGGAGTTTCCGGACGCTGTTTTCCTTGCAGCAGAGGTGGAATCTCTCCTCGGTGTCCCGGAGGTCTCGTCGCTCCCGACCAGAGTACCGGTTCGAAAGGGCCATAACTTTTGATCCGACCGTTGGATCACTCTAAAATTTTCACAGGAGTTTCCGGACGCTGTTTTCCTTGGAGGAGAAGTGGAATCTCTCCTCGGTGTCCCGGAGGTCTCGTCGCTCCAGACCAGAGTACCGGTTCGAAAGGGCCATACCTTTTGATCCGACCGTTGGATCACTCTAAAATTTTCACAGGAGTTTCCGGACGCTATTTTCCTTGGAGTAGAATTGGAATCTCTCCTCGGTGTCCCGGAGGTCTCGTCGCTCCCGACCAGACTACCGGTTCGGAAGGGCCATAACTTTTGATCCGACCGTTGGATCACTCTAAAATTTTCACAGGAGTTTCCGGACGCTGTTTTCCTTGGAGTAGAATTGGAATCTCTCCTCGGTGTCCCGGAGGTCTCGTCGCTCCCGACCAGACTACCGGTTCGGAAGGGCCATAACTTTTGATCCGACCGTTGGATCACTCTAAAATTTTCAAAGGAGTTTCCGGACGCTGTTTTCCTTGCAGCAGAGGTGGAATCTCTCCTCGGTGTCCCGGAGGTCTCGTCGCTCCCGACCAGAGTACCGGTTCGAAAGGGCCATAACTTTTGATCCGACCGTTGGATCACTCTAAAATTTTCACAGGAGTTTCCGGACGCTGTTTTCCTTGGAGTAGAATTGGAATCTCTCCTCGGTGTCCCGGAGGTCTCGTCGCTCCCGACCAGACTACCGGTTCGGAAGGGCCATAACTTTTGATCCGACCGTTGGATCACTCTAAAATTTTCACAGGAGTTTCCGGACGCTGTTTTCCTTGGAGTAGAATTGGAATCTCTCCTCGGTGTCCCGGAGGTCTCGTCGCTCCAGACCAGAGTACCGGTTCGAAAGGGCCATAACTTTTGATCCGACCGTTGGATCACTCTAAAATTTTCACAGGAGTTTCCGGACGCTGTTTTCCTTGCAGCAGAGGTGGAATCTCTCCTCGGTGTCCCGGAGGTCTCGTCGCTCCCGACCAGAGTACCGGTTCGAAAGGGCCATAACTTTTGATCCGACCGTTGGATCACTCTAAAATTTTCACAGGAGTTTCCGGACGCTGTTTTCCTTGGAGTAGAATTGGAATCTCTCCTCGGTGTCCCGGAGGTCTCGTCGCTCCCGACCAGACTACCGGTTCGGAAGGGCCATAACTTTTGATCCGACCGTTGGATCACTCTAAAATTTTCACAGGAGTTTCCGGACGCTGTTTTCCTTGGAGTAGAATTGGAATCTCTCCTCGGTGTCCCGGAGGTCTCGTCGCTCCCGACCAGACTACCGGTTCGGAAGGGCCATAACTTTTGATCCGACCGTTGGATCACTCTAAAATTTTCACAGGAGTTTCCGGACGCTGTTTTCCTTGGAGTAGAATTGGAATCTCTCCTCGGTGTCCCGGAGGTCTCGTCGCTCCCGACCAGACTACCGGTTCGGAAGGGCCATAACTTTTGATCCGACCGTTGGATCACTCTAAAATTTTCACAGGAGTTTCCGGACGCTGTTTTCCTTGCAGCAGAGGTGGAATCTCTCCTCGGTGTCCCGGAGGTCTCGTCGCTCCCGACCAGAGTACCAGTTCGAAAGGGCCATAACTTTTGATCCGACCGTTGGATCACTCTAAAATTTTCACAGGAGTTTCCGGACGCTGTTTTCCTTGGAGGAGAAGTGGAATCTCTCCTCGGTGTCCCGGAGGTCTCGTCGCTCCCGACCAGACTACCGGTTCGGAAGGGCCATAACTTTTGATCCGACCGTTGGATCACTCTAAAATTTTCACATGAGTTTCCGGACGCTGTTTTCCTTGCAGCAGAGGTGGAATCTCTCCACGGTGTCCCGGAGGTCTCGTCGCTCCCGACCAGAGTACCGGTTCGAAAGGGCCATAACTTTTGATCCGACCGTTGGATCACTCTAAAATTTTCACAGGAGTTTCCGGACGCTGTTTTCCTTGGAGGAGAGGTGGAATCTCTCCTCGGTGTCCCGGAGGTCTCGTCGCTCCAGACCAGAGTACCGGTTCGAAAGGGCCATAACTTTTGATCCGACCGTTGGATCACTCTAAAATTTTCACAGGAGTTTCCGGACGCTGTTTTCCTTGGAGTAGAATTGGAATCTCTCCTCGGTGTCCCGGAGGTCTCGTCGCTCCCGACCAGACTACCGGTTCGGAAGGGCCATAACTTTTGATCCGACCGTTGGATCACTCTAAAATTTTCACAGGAGTTTCCGGACGCTGTTTTCCTTGGAGTAGAATTGGAATCTCTCCTCGGTGTCCCGGAGGTCTCGTCGCTCCCGACCAGACTACCGGTTCGGAAGGGCCATAACTTTTGATCCGACCGTTGGATCACTCTAAAATTTTCAAAGGAGTTTCCGGACGCTGTTTTCCTTGCAGCAGAGGTGGAATCTCTCCTCGGTGTCCCGGAGGTCTCGTCGCTCCCGACCAGAGTACCGGTTCGAAAGGGCCATAACTTTTGATCCGACCGTTGGATCACTCTAAAATTTTCACAGGAGTTTCCGGACGCTGTTTTCCTTGGAGTAGAATTGGAATCTCTCCTCGGTGTCCCGGAGGTCTCGTCGCTCCCGACCAGACTACCGGTTCGGAAGGGCCATAACTTTTGATCCGACCGTTGGATCACTCTAAAATTTTCACAGGAGTTTCCGGACGCTGTTTTCCTTGGAGTAGAATTGGAATCTCTCCTCGGTGTCCCGGAGGTCTCGTCGCTCCCGACCAGACTACCGGTTCGGAAGGGCCATAACTTTTGATCCGACCGTTGGATCACTCTAAAATTTTCACAGGAGTTTCCGGACGCTGTTTTCCTTGGAGTAGAATTGGAATCTCTCCTCGGTGTCCCGGAGGTCTCGTCGCTCCCGACCAGACTACCGGTTCGGAAGGGCCATAACTTTTGATCCGACCGTTGGATCACTCTAAAATTTTCACAGGAGTTTCCGGACGCTGTTTTCCTTGCAGCAGAGGTGGAATCTCTCCTCGGTGTCCCGGAGGTCTCGTCGCTCCCGACCAGAGTACCAGTTCGAAAGGGCCATAACTTTTGATCCGACCGTTGGATCACTCTAAAATTTTCACAGGAGTTTCCGGACGCTGTTTTCCTTGGAGGAGAAGTGGAATCTCTCCTCGGTGTCCCGGAGGTCTCGTCGCTCCCGACCAGACTACCGGTTCGGAAGGGCCATAACTTTTGATCCGACCGTTGGATCACTCTAAAATTTTCACATGAGTTTCCGGACGCTGTTTTCCTTGCAGCAGAGGTGGAATCTCTCCACGGTGTCCCGGAGGTCTCGTCGCTCCCGACCAGAGTACCGGTTCGAAAGGGCCATAACTTTTGATCCGACCGTTGGATCACTCTAAAATTTTCACAGGAGTTTCCGGACGCTGTTTTCCTTGGAGTAGAATTGGAATCTCTCCTCGGTGTCCCGGAGGTCTCGTCGCTCCCGACCAGACTACCGGTTCGGAAGGGCCATAACTTTTGATCCAACCGTTGGATCACTCTAAAATTTTCGCAGGAGTTTCCGGACGCTGTTTTCCTTTGAATAGAAGTGGAATCTCTCCTCAGTGTCCCGGAGGTCTCGTCGCTCCCGACCAGACTACCGGTTCGGAAGGGCCATAACTTTTGATCCGACCGTTGGATCACTCTAAAATTTTCACAGGAGTTTCCGGACGCTGTTTTCCTTGGAGTAGAATTGGAATCTCTCCTCGGTGTCCCGGAGGTCTCGTCGCTCCCGACCAGACTACCGGTTCGGAAGGGCCATAACTTTTGATCCGACCGTTGGATCACTCTAAAATTTTCACAGGAGTTTCCGGACGCTGTTTTCCTTGCAGCAGAGGTGGAATCTCTCCTCGGTGTCCTGGAGGTCTCGTCGCTCCCGACCAGAGTACCGGTTCGAAAGGGCCATAACTTTTGATCCGACCGTTGGATCACTCTAAAATTTTCGCAGGAGTTTCCGGACGCTGTTTTCCTTGGAGTAGAAGTGGAATGTCTCCTCGGTGTCCCGGAGGTCTCGTCGCTCCCGACCAGAGTACCGGTTCGAAAGGGCCATAACTTTTGATCCGACCGTTGGATCACTCTAAAATTTTCACAGGAGTTTCCGGACGCTGTTTTCCTTGGAGTAGAATTGGAATCTCTCCTTGGTGTCCCGGAGGTCTCGTCGCTCCCGACTAGAGTACCGGTTCGAAAGGGCCATAACTTTTGATCCGACCGTTGGATCACTCTAAAATTTTCACAGGAGTTTCCGGACGCTGTTTTCCTTGGAGTAGAATTGGAATCTCTCCTCGGTGTCCCGGAGGTCTCGTCGCTCCCGACTAGAGTACCGGTTCGAAAGGGCCATAACTTTTGATCCGACCATTGGATCACTCTAAAATTTTCACAGGAGTTTCCGGACGCTGTTTTCCTTGGAGTAGAATTGGAATCTCTCCTCGGTGTCCCGGAGGTCTCGTCGCTCCCGACTAGAGTACCGGTTCGAAAGGGCCATAACTTTTGATCCGACCGTTGGATCACTCTAAAATTTTCACAGGAGTTTCCGGACGCTGTTTTCCTGGAGGAGAAGTGGAATCTCTCCTCGGTGTCCCGGAGGTCTCGTTGCTCCCGACCAGACTACCGGTTCGGAAGGGCCATAACTTTTGATCCGACCGTTGGATCATTCTTAAATTTTCACAGGAGTTTCCGGACGCTGTTTTCCTTGGAGGAGAAGTGGAATCTCTCCTCGGTGTCCCGGAGGTCTCGTTGCTCCCGACCAGACTACCGGTTCGGAAGGGCCATAACTTTTGATCCGACCGTTGGATCACTCTAAAATTTTCACAGGAGTTTCCGGACGCTGTTTTCCTTAGAGCAGAGGTGGAATGTCTCCTCGGTGTCCCGGAGGTCTCGTCGCTCCCGACCAGAGTACCGGTTAGAAAGGGCCATAACTTTTGATCCGACCGTTGGATCACTCTACAATTTTCACAGGAGTTTCCGGACGCTGTTTTCCTTGGAATAGAAGTGGAATCTCTCCTCGGTGTCCCGGAGGTCTCGTCGCTCCCGACCAGAATACCGGTTCGAAAGGGCCATAACTTTTGATCCTACCGTTGGATCACTCTAAAATTTTCACAGGAGTTTCCGGACGCTGTTTTCCTTGGAGGAGAAGTGGAATCTCTCCTCGGTGTCCCGGAGGTCTCGTGGCTCCCGACCAGAGTACCGGTTCGAAAGGGCCATAACTTTTGATCCGACCGTTGGATCACTCTAAAATTTTCACATGAGTTTCCGGACGCTGTTTTCCTTGGAGGAAAAGTGGAATCTCTCCTCGGTGTCCCGGAGGTCTCGTTGCTCCCGACCAGACTACCGGTTCGGAAGGGCCATAACTTTTGATCCGACCGTTGGATCACTCTAAAATTTTCACAGGAGTTTCCGGACGCTGTTTTCCTTAGAGCAGAGGTGGAATGTCTCCTCGGTGTCCCGGAGGTCTCGTCGCTCCCGACCAGAGTACCGGTTCGAAAGGGCCATAACTTTTGATCCGACCGTTGGATCACTCTACAATTTTCACAGGAGTTTCCGGACGCTGTTTTCCTTGGAATAGAAGTGGAATCTCTCCTCGGTGTCCCGGAGGTCTCGTCGCTCCCGACCAGACTACCGGTTCGAAAGGGCCATAACTTTTGATCCGACCGTTGGATCACTCTAAAATTTTCACAGGAGTTTCCGGACGCTGTTTTCCTTGCAGCGGAGGTGGAATCTCTCCTCGGTGTCCCGGAGGTCTCGTCGCTCCCGACCAGAGTACCGGTTCGAAAGGGCCATAACTTTTGATCCGACCGTTGGATCCCTCTAAAATTTTCACAGGAGTTTCCGGACGCTGTTTTCCTTGGAGTAGAATTGGAATCTCTCCTTGGTGTCCCGGAGGTCTCGTCGCTCCCGACTAGAGTACCGGTTCGAAAGGGCCATAACTTTTGATCCGACCGTTGGATCACTCTAAAATTTTCACAGGAGTTTCCGGACGCTGTTTTCCTTGGAGTAGAATTGGAATCTCTCCTCGGTGTCCCGGAGGTCTCGTCGCTCCCGACTAGAGTACCGGTTTGAAAGGGCCATAACTTTTGATCCGACCGTTGGATCACTCTAAAATTTTCACAGGAGTTTCCGGACGCTGTTTTCCTTGGAGTAGAATTGGAATCTCTCCTCGGTGTCCCGGAGGTCTCGTCGCTCCCGACCAGAGTACCGGTTCGAAAGGGCCATAACTTTTGATCCGACCGTTGGATCACTCTAAAATTTTCACAGGAGTTTCCGGACGCTGTTTTCCTTATAGCGGAGGTGGAATCTCTCCTCGGTGTCCCGGAGGTCTCGTCGCTCCCGACCAGAGTACCGGTTCGAAAGGGCCATAACTTTTGATCCGACCGTTGGATCACTCTAAAATTTTCGCAGGAGTTTCCGGACGCTGTTTTCCTTGCAGCAGAGGTGGAATCTCTCCTCGGTGTCCCGGAGGTCTCGTCCCTCCCGACCAGAGTACCGGTTCGAAAGGGCCATAACTTTTGATCCGACCTTTGGATCACTCTAAAATTTTCACAGGAGTTTCCGGACGCTGTTTTCCTTGGAGGAGAAGTGGAATCTCTCCTCGGTGTCGCGGAGGTCTCGTCGCTCCAGACCAGAGTACCGGTTCGAAAGGGCCATAACTTTTGATCCGACCGTTGGATCACTCTAAAATTTTCGCAGGAGTTTCCGGACGCTGTTTTCCTTGGAGTAGAAGTGGAATCTCTCCTTGGTGTCCCGGAGGTCTCGTCGCTCCCGACTAGAGTACCGTTCGAAAGGGCCATAACTTTTGATCCGACCGTTGGATCACTCTAAAATTTTCACAGGAGTTTCCGGACGCTGTTTTCCTTGGAGGAGAAGTGGAATCTCTCCTCGGTGTCGCGGAGGTCTCGTCGCTCCCGACCAGAGTACCGGTTCGAAAGGGCCATAACTTTTAATCCGACCGTTGGATCACTCTAAAATTTTCACAGGAGTTTCCGGACGCTGTTTTCCTTGGAGTAGAATTGGAATCTCTCCTCGGTGTCCCGGAGGTCTCGTCGCTCCCGACCAGACTACCGGTTCGAAAGGGCCATAACTTTTGATCCGACCGGTGGATCACTCTAAAATTTTCACAGGAGTTTCCGGACGCTGTTTTCCTTGGAGGAGAAGTGGAATCTCTCCTCGGTGTCGCGGAGGTCTCGTCGCTCCCGACCAGAGTACCGGTTCGAAAGGGCCATAACTTTTGATCCGACCGTTGGATCAGTCTAAAATTTTCACAGGAGTTTCCGGACGCTGTTTTCCTTGGAGTAGAATTGGAATCTCTCCTCGGTGTCCCGGAGGTCTCGTCGCTCCCGACCAGAGTACCGGTTCGAAAGGGCCATAACTTTTGATTCGACCGTTGGATCACTCTAAAATTTTCACAGGAGTTTCCGGACGCTGTTTTCCTTGGAGTAGAATTGGAATCTCTCCTCGGTGTCCCGGAGGTCTCGTCGCTCCCGACTAGAGTAGCGGTTCGAAAGGGCCATAACTTTTGATCCGACCGTTGGATCACTCTAAAATTTTCACAGGAGTTTCCGGACGCTGTTTTCCTTGGAGTCGAAGTGGAATCTCTCCTCGATGTCCCTGAGGTCTCGTCGCTCCCGACCAGACTACCGGTTCGAAAGGGCCATAACTTTTGATCCGACCGTTGGATCACTCTAAAATTTTCACAGGAGTTTCCGGACGCTGTTTTCCTTGCAGCAGAGGTGAAATCTCTCCTCGGTGTCCCGGAGGTCTCGTCGCTCCCGACCAGAGTACCGGTTCGAAAGGGCCATAACTTTTGATCCGACCGTTGGATCACTCTAAAATTTTCACAGGAGTTTCCGAACGCTGTTTTCCTTGGAAGAGAAGTGGAATCTCTCCTCGGTGTCTCGGAGGTCTCGTCGCTCCCGACCAGACTACTGGTTCGGAAGGGCCATAACTTTTGATCCGACCGTTGGATCACTCTAAAATTTTCACAGGAGTTTCCGGACGCTGTTTTCCTTGCAGCAGAGGTGAAATCTCTCCTCGGTGTCCCGGAGGTCTCGTCGCTCCCGACCAGAGTACCGGTTCGAAAGGGCCATAACTTTTGATCCGACCGTTGGATCACTCTAAAATTTTCACAGGAGTTTCCGAACGCTGTTTTCCTTGGAAGAGAAGTGGAATCTCTCCTCGGTGTCTCGGAGGTCTCGTCGCTCCCGACCAGACTACTGGTTCGGAAGGGCCATAACTTTTGATCCGACCGTTGGATCACTCTAAAATTTTCACAGGAGTTTCTTGACGCTGTTTTCCTTGCAGCAGAGGTGGAATCTCTCCTCGGTGTCCTAGAGGTCTCGTCGCTCCCGACCAGAGTACCGGTTCGAAAGGGCCATAACTTTTGATCCGACCGTTGGATCACTCTAAAATTTTCACAGGAGTTTCCGGACGCTGTTTTCCTTGGAAGAGAAGTGGAATCTCTCCTCGGTGTCCCGGAGGTCTCGTCGCTCCCGACTAGAGTACCGGTTCGAAAGGGCCATAACTTTTGATCCGACCGTTGGATCACTCTAAAATTTTCACAGGAGTTTCCGGACGCTGTTTTCCTTGGAAGAGAAGTGGAATCTCTCCTCGGTGTCTCGGAGGTCTCGTCGCTCCCGACCAGACTACTGGTTTGGAAGGGCCATAACTTTTGATCCGACCGTTGGATCACTCTAAAATTTTCACAGGAGTTTCCGGACGCTGTTTTCCTTGCAGCAGAGGTGGAATCTCTCCTCGGTGTCCTGGAGGTCTCGTCGCTCCCGACCAGAGTACCGGTTCGAAAGGGCCATAACTTTTGATCCGACCGTTGGATCACTCTAAAATTTTCACAGGAGTTTCCGGACGCTGTTTTCCTTGGAGGAGACGTGGAATCTCTCCTCGGTTTCCCGGAGGTCTCGTCGCTCCAGACTAGAGTACCGGTTCGAAAGGGCCATAACTTTTGATCCGACCGTTGGATCACTCTAAAATTTTCGCAGGAGTTTCCGGACGCTGTTTTCCTTGGAGTAGAAGTGGAATCTCTCCTCGGTGTCCCGGAGGTCTCGTCGCTCCCGACCAGAGTACCGGTTCGAAAGGGCCATAACTTTTGATCCGACCGTTGGATCACTCTAAAATTTTCACAGGAGTTTCCGGACGCTGTTTTCCTTGGAGTAGAATTGGAATCTCTCCTTGGTGTCCCGGAGGTCTCGTCGCTCCCGACTAGAGTACCGGTTCGAAAGGGCCATAACTTTTGATCCGACCGTTGGATCACTCTAAAATTTTCACAGGAGTTTCCGGACGCTGTTTTCCTTGGAGTAGAATTGGAATCTCTCCTCGGTGTCCCGGAGGTCTCGTCGCTCCCTACTAGAGTACCGGTTCGAAAGGGCCATAACTTTTGATCCGACCGTTGGATCACTCTAAAATTTTCACAGGAGTTTCCGGACGCTGTTTTCCTGGAGGAGAAGTGGAATCTCTGCTCGGTGTCCCGGAGGTCTCGTTGCTCCCGACCAGACTACCGGTTCGGAAGGGCCATAACTTTTGATCCGACCGTTGGATCATTCTAAAATTTTCACAGGAGTTTCCGGACTCTGTTTTCCTTGGAGGAGAAGTGGAATCTCTCCTCGGTGTCCCGGAGGTCTCGTTGCTCCCGACCAGACTACCGGTTCGGAAGAGCCATAACTTTTGATCCGACCGTTGGATCACTCTAAAATTTTCACAGGAGTTTCCGGACGCTGTTTTCCTTAGAGCAGAGGTGGAATGTCTCCTCGGTGTCCCGGAGGTCTCGTCGCTCCCGACCAGAGTACCGGTTCGAAAGGGCCATAACTTTTGATCCGACCGTTGGATCACTCTACAATTTTCACAGGAGTTTCCGGACGCTGTTTTCCTTGGAATAGAAGTGGAATCTCTCCTCGGTGTCTGGGAGGTCTCGTCGCTCCCGACCAGACTACCGGTTCGAAAGGGCCATAACTTTTGATCCTACCGTTGGATCACTCTAAAATTTTCACAGGAGTTTCCGGACGCTGTTTTCCTTGGAGGAGAAGTGGAATCTCTCCTCGGTGTCGCGGAGGTCTTGTCGCTCCCGACCAGAGTACCGATTCGAAAGGGCCATAACTTTTGATCCGACCGTTGGATCAGTCTAAAATTTTCACAGGAGTTTCCGGACGCTGTTTTCCTTGGAATAGAAGTGGAATCTCTCCTCGGTGTCCCGGAGGTCTCGTCGCTCCAGACCAGAGTACCGGTTCGAAAGGGCCATAACTTTTGATCCGACCGTTGGATCACTCTAAAATTTTCACAGGAGTTTCCGGACGCTGTTTTCCTTGGAGTAGAATTGGAATCTCTCCTCGGTGTCCCGGAGGTCTCGTCGCTCCCGACTAGAGTAGCGGTTCGAAAGGGCCATAACTTTTGATCCGACCGTTGGATCACTCTAAAATTTTCACAGGAGTTTCCGGACGCTGTTTTCCTTGGAGTCGAAGTGGAATCTCTCCTCGATGTCCCTGAGGTCTCGTCGCTCCCGACCAGACTACCGGTTCGAAAGGGCCATAACTTTTGATCCGACCGTTGGATCACTCTAAAATTTTCACAGGAGTTTCCGGACGCTGTTTTCCTTGCAGCAGAGGTGGAATCTCTCCTCGGTGTCCCGGAGGTCTCGTCGCTCCCGACCAGAGTACCGGTTCGAAAGGGCCATAACTTTTGATCCGACCGTTGGATCACTCTAAAATTTTCACAGGAGTTTCCGAACGCTGTTTTCCTTGGAAGAGAAGTGGAATCTCTCCTCGGTGTCTCGGAGGTCTCGTCGCTCCCGACCAGACTACTGGTTCGGAAGGGCCATAACTTTTGATCCGACCGTTGGATCACTCTAAAATTTTCACAGGAGTTTCCGGACGCTGTTTTCCTTGCAGCAGAGGTGGAATCTCTCCTCGGTGTCCTGGAGGTCTCGTCGCTCCCGACCAGAGTACCGGTTCGAAAGGGCCATAACTTTTGATCCGACCGTTGGATCACTCTAAAATTTTCACAGGAGTTTCCGGACGCTGTTTTCCTTGGAGGAGACGTGGAATCTCTCCTCGGTTTCCCGGAGGTCTCGTCGCTCCAGACCAGAGTACCGGTTCGAAAGGGCCATAACTTTTGATCCGACCGTTGGATCACTCTAAAATTTTCACAGGAGTTTCCGGACGCTGTTTTCCTGGAGGAGAAGTGGAATCTCTCCTCGGTGTCCCGGAGGTCTCGTTGCTCCCGACCAGACTACCGGTTCGGAAGGGCCATAACTTTTGATCCGACCGTTGGATCAGTCTAAAATTTTCACAGGAGTTTCCGGACGCTGTTTTCCTTGGAGGAGAAGTGGAATCTCTCCTCGGTGTCCCGGAGGTCTCGTTGCTCCCGACCAGACTACCGGTTCGGAAGAGCCATAACTTTTGATCCGACCGTTGGATCACTCTAAAATTTTCACAGGAGTTTCCGGACGCTGTTTTCCTTAGAGCAGAGGTGGAATGTCTCCTCGGTGTCCCGGAGGTCTCGTCGCTCCCGACCAGAGTACCGGTTCGAAAGGGCCATAACTTTTGATCCGACCGTTGGATCACTCTACAATTTTCATAGGAGTTTCCGGACGCTGTTTTCCTTGGAATAGAAGTGGAATCTCTCCTCGGTGTCCCGGAGGTCTCGTCGCTCCCGACCAGACTACCGGTTCGAAAGGGCCATAACATTTGATCCTACCGTTGGATCACTCTAAAATTTTCACAGGAGTTTCCGGACGCTGTTTTCCTTGGAGGAGAAGTGGAATCTCTCCTCGGTGTCCCGGAGGTCTCGTGGCTCCCGACCAGAGTACCGGTTCGAAAGGGCCATAACTTTTGATCCTACCGTTGGATCACTCTAAAATTTTCATAGGAGTTTCCGGACGCTGTTTTCCTTAGAGCAGAGGTGGAATCTCTCCTCGGTGTCCTGGAGGTCTCGTCGCTCCCGACCAGAGTACCGGTTCGAAAGGGCCATAACTTTTGATCCGACCGTTGGATCACTCAACAATTTTCACAGGAGTTTCCGGACGCTGTTTTCCTTGGAGGAGAAGTGGAATCTCTCCTCGGTGTCCCGGAGGTCTCGTGGCTCCCGACCAGAGTACCGGTTCGAAAGGGCCATAACTTTTGATCCTACCGTTGGATCACTCTAAAATTTTCACAGGAGTTTCCGGACGCTGTTTTCCTTGGAGGAAAAGTGGAATCTCTCCTCGGTGTCCCGGAGGTCTCGTTGATCCCGACTAGACTACCGGTTCGGAAGGGCCATAACTTTTGATCCGACCGTTGGATCACTCTAAAATTTCCCCAGGAGTTTCCGGACGCTGTTTTCCTTAGAGCAGAGGTGGAATGTCTCCTCGGTGTCCCGGAGGTCTCGTCGCTCCCGACCAGAGTACCGGTTCGAAAGGGCCATAACTTTTGATCCGACCGTTGCATCACTCTACAATTTTCACAGGAGTTTCCGGATGCTGTTTTCCTTGGAATAGAAGTGGAATCTCTCCTCGGTGTCCCGGAGGTCTCGTCGCTCCCGACCAGACTACCGGTTCGAAAGGGCCATAACTTTTGATCCTACCGTTGGATCACTCTAAAATTTTCATAGGAGTTTCCGGACGCTGTTTTCCTTAGAGCAGAGGTGGAATCTCTCCTCGGTGTCCTGGAGGTCTCGTCGCTCCCGACCAGAGTACCGGTTCGAAAGGGCCATAACTTTTGATCCGACCGTTGGATCACTCTACAATTTTCACAGGAGTTTCCGGACGCTATTTTCCTTGGAGGAGAAGTGGAATCTCTCCTCGGTGTCCCGGAGGTCTCGTGGCTCCCGACCAGAGTACCGGTTCGAAAGGGCCATAACTTTTGATCCTACCGTTGGATCACTCTAAAATTTTCACAGGAGTTTCCGGACGCTGTTTTCCTTGGAGGAAAAGTGGAATCTCTCCTCGGTGTCCCGGAGGTCTCGTTGCTCCCGACCAGACTACCGGTTCGGAAGGGCCATAACTTTTGATCCGATCGTTGGATCACTCTAAAATTTTCCCAGGAGTTTCCGGACGCTGTTTTCCTTAGAGCAGAGGTGGAATGTCTCCTCGGTGTCCCGGAGGTCTCGTCGCTCCCGACCAGAGTACCGGTTCGAAAGGGCCATAACTTTTGATCCGACCGTTGCATCACTCTACAATTTTCACAGGAGTTTCCGGATGCTGTTTTCCTTGGAATAGAAGTGGAATCTCTCCTCGGTGTCCCGGAGGTCTCGTCGCTCCCGACCAGACTACCGGTTCGAAAGGGCCATAACTTTTGATCCGACCGTTGGATCACTCTAAAATTTTCACAGGAGTTTCCGGACGCTGTTTTCCTTGCAGCGGAGGTGGAATCTCTCCTCGGTGTCCCGGAGGTCTCGTCGCTCCCGACCAGAGTACCGGTTCGAAAGGGCCATAACTTTTGATCCGACCGTTGCATCACTCTACAATTTTCACAGGAGTTTCCGGATGCTGTTTTCCTTGGAATAGAAGTGGAATCTCTCCTCGGTGTCCCGGAGGTCTCGTCGCTCCCGACCAGACTACCGGTTCGAAAGGGCCATAACTTTTGATCCTACCGTTGGATCACTCTAAAATTTTCATAGGAGTTTCCGGACGCTGTTTTCCTTAGAGCAGAGGTGGAATCTCTCCTCGGTGTCCTGGAGGTCTCGTCGTTGGATCACTCTAAAATTTTCCCAGGAGTTTCCGGACGCTGTTTTCCTTAGAGCAGAGGTGGAATGTCTCCTCGGTGTCCCGGAGGTCTCGTCGCTCCCGACCAGAGTACCGGTTCGAAAGGGCCATAACTTTTGATCCGACCGTTGCATCACTCTACAATTTTCACAGGAGTTTCCGGACGCTGTTTTCCTTGGAGGAAAAGTGGAATCTCTCCTCGGTGTCCCGGAGGTCTCGTTGATCCCGACTAGACTACCGGTTCGGAAGGGCCATAACTTTTGATCCGACCGTTGGATCACTCTAAAATTTCCCCAGGAGTTTCCGGACGCTGTTTTCCTTAGAGCAGAGGTGGAATGTCTCCTCGGTGTCCCGGAGGTCTCGTCGCTCCCGACCAGAGTACCGGTTCGAAAGGGCCATAACTTTTGATCCGACCGTTGCATCACTCTACAATTTTCACAGGAGTTTCCGGATGCTGTTTTCCTTGGAATAGAAGTGGAATCTCTCCTCGGTGTCCCGGAGGTCTCGTCGCTCCCGACCAGACTACCGGTTCGAAAGGGCCATAACTTTTGATCCTACCGTTGGATCACTCTAAAATTTTCATAGGAGTTTCCGGACGCTGTTTTCCTTAGAGCAGAGGTGGAATCTCTCCTCGGTGTCCTGGAGGTCTCGTCGCTCCCGACCAGAGTACCGGTTCGAAAGGGCCATAACTTTTGATCCGACCGTTGGATCACTCTACAATTTTCACAGGAGTTTCCGGACGCTATTTTCCTTGGAGGAGAAGTGGAATCTCTCCTCGGTGTCCCGGAGGTCTCGTGGCTCCCGACCAGAGTACCGGTTCGAAAGGGCCATAACTTTTGATCCTACCGTTGGATCACTCTAAAATTTTCACAGGAGTTTCCGGACGCTGTTTTCCTTGGAGGAAAAGTGGAATCTCTCCTCGGTGTCCCGGAGGTCTCGTTGCTCCCGACCAGACTACCGGTTCGGAAGGGCCATAACTTTTGATCCGATCGTTGGATCACTCTAAAATTTTCCCAGGAGTTTCCGGACGCTGTTTTCCTTAGAGCAGAGGTGGAATGTCTCCTCGGTGTCCCGGAGGTCTCGTCGCTCCCGACCAGAGTACCGGTTCGAAAGGGCCATAACTTTTGATCCGACCGTTGCATCACTCTACAATTTTCACAGGAGTTTCCGGATGCTGTTTTCCTTGGAATAGAAGTGGAATCTCTCCTCGGTGTCCCGGAGGTCTCGTCGCTCCCGACCAGACTACCGGTTCGAAAGGGCCATAACTTTTGATCCGACCGTTGGATCACTCTAAAATTTTCACAGGAGTTTCCGGACGCTGTTTTCCTTGCAGCGGAGGTGGAATCTCTCCTCGGTGTCCCGGAGGTCTCGTCGCTCCCGACCAGAGTACCGGTTCGAAAGGGCCATAACTTTTGATCCGACCGTTGGATCACTCTAAAATTTTCACAGGAGTTTCCGGACGCTGTTTTCCTGGAGGAGAAGTGGAATCTCTCCTCGGTGTCCCGGAGGTCTCGTTGCTCCCGACCAGACTACCGGTTCGGAAGGGCCATAACTTTTGATCCGACCGTTGGATCAGTCTAAAATTTTCACAGGAGTTTCCGGACGCTGTTTTCCTTGGAGGAGAAGTGGAATCTCTCCTCGGTGTCCCGGAGGTCTCGTTGCTCCCGACCAGACTACCGGTTCGGAAGAGCCATAACTTTTGATCCGACCGTTGGATCACTCTAAAATTTTCACAGGAGTTTCCGGACGCTGTTTTCCTTAGAGCAGAGGTGGAATGTCTCCTCGGTGTCCCGGAGGTCTCGTCGCTCCCGACTAGAGTACCGGTTCGAAAGGGCCATAACTTTTGATCCGACCGTTGGATCACTCTACAATTTTCACAGGAGTTTCCGGACGCTGTTTTCCTTGGAATAGAAGTGGAATCTCTCCTCGGTGTCCCGGAGGTCTCGTCGCTCCCGACCAGACTACCGGTTCGAAAGGGCCATAACTTTTGATCCTACCGTTGGATCACTCTAAAATTTTCACAGGAGTTTCCGGACGCTGTTTTCCTTGGAGGAGAAGTGGAATCTCTCCTCGGTGTCCCGGAGGTCTCGTGGCTCCCGACCAGAGTACCGGTTCGAAAGGGCCATAACTTTTGATCCTACCGTTGGATCACTCTAAAATTTTCATAAGAGTTTCCGGACGCTGTTTTCCTTAGAGCAGAGGTGGAATCTCTCGTCGGTGTCCTGGAGGTCTCGTCGCTCCCGACCAGAGTACCGGTTCGAAAGGGCCATAACTTTTGATCCGACCGTTGGATCACTCAACAATTTTCACAGGAGTTTCCGGACGCTGTTTTCCTTGGAGGAGAAGTGGAATCTCTCCTCGGTGTCCCGGAGGTCTCGTGGCTCCCGACCAGAGTACCGGTTCGAAAGGGCCATAACTTTTGATCCTACCGTTGGATCACTCTAAAATTTTCACAGGAGTTTCCGGACGCTGTTTTCCTTGGAGGAAAAGTGGAATCTCTCCTCGGTGTCCCGGAGGTCTCGTTGCTCCCGACTAGACTACCGGTTCGGAAGGGCCATAACTTTTGATCCGACCGTTGGATCACTCTAAAATTTTCCCAGGAGTTTCCGGACGCTGTTTTCCTTAGAGCAGAGGTGGAATGTCTCCTCGGTGTCCCGGAGGTCTCGTCGCTCCCGACCAGAGTACCGGTTCGAAAGGGCCATAACTTTTGATCCGACCGTTGGATCACTCTACAATTTTCACAGGAGTTTCCGGACGCTGTTTTCCTTGGAATAGAAGTGGAATCTCTCCTCGGTGTCCCGGAGGTCTCGTCGCTCCCGACCAGACTACCGGTTCGAAAGGGCCATAACTTTTGATCCGACCGTTGGATCACTCTAAAATTTTCACAGGAGTTTCCGGACGTTGTTTTCCTTGCAGCGGAGGTGGAATCTCTCCTCGGTGTCCCGGAGGTCTCGTCGCTCCCGACCAGAGTACCGGTTCGAAAGGGCCATAACTTTTGATCCGACCGTTGGATCACTCTAAAATTTTCACAGGAGTTTCCGGACGCTGTTTTCCTTGGAGTAGAATTGGAATCTCTCCTTGGTGTCCCGGAGGTCTCGTCGCTCCCGACTAGAGTACCGGTTCGAAAGGGCCATAACTTTTGATCCGACCGTTGGATCACTCTAAAATTTTCACAGGAGTTTCCGGACGCTGTTTTCCTTGGAGTAGAATTGGAATCTCTCCTCGGTGTCCCGGAGGTCTCGTCGCTCCCGACTAGAGTACCGGTTCGAAAGGGCCATAACTTTTGATCCGACCGTTGGATCACTCTAAAATTTTCACAGGAGTTTCCGGACGCTGTTTTCCTTGGAGTAGAATTGGAATCTCTCCTTGGTGTCCCGGAGGTCTCGTCGCTCCCGACCAGAGTACCGGTTCGAAAGGGCCATAACTTTTGATCCGACCGTTGGATCACTCTAAAATTTTCACAGGAGTTTCCGGACGCTGTTTTCCTTGGAGCAGAGGTGGAATCTCTCCTCGGTGTCCCGGAGGTCTCGTCGCTCCCGACCAGAGTACCGGTTCGAAAGGGCCATAACTTTTGATCCGACCGTTGGATCACTCTACAATTTTCACAGGAGTTTCCGGACGCTGTTTTCCTTGGAATAGAAGTGGAATCTCTCCTCGGTTTCCCGGAGGTCTCGTCGCTCCCGACCAGACTACCGGTTCGAAAGGGCCATAACTTTTGATCCGACCGTTGGATCACTCTAAAATTTTCACAGGAGTTTCCGGACGCTGTTTTCCTGGAGGAGAAGTGGAATCTCTCCTCGGTGTCCCGGAGGTCTCGTTGCTCCCGACCAGACTACCGGTTCGGAAGGGCCATAACTTTTGATCCGACCGTTGGATCAGTCTAAAATTTTCACAGGAGTTTCCGGACGCTGTTTTCCTTGGAGGAGAAGTGGAATCTCTCCTCGGTGTCCCGGAGGTCTCGTTGCTCCCGACCAGACTACCGGTTCGGAAGAGCCATAACTTTTGATCCGACCGTTGGATCACTCTAAAATTTTCACAGGAGTTTCCGGACGCTGTTTTCCTTAGAGCAGAGGTGGAATGTCTCCTCGGTGTCCCGGAGGTCTCGTCGCTCTCGACTAGAGTACCGGTTCGAAAGGGCCATAACTTTTGATCCGACCGTTGGATCACTCTACAATTTTCACAGGAGTTTCCGGACGCTGTTTTCCTTGGAATAGAAGTGGAATCTCTCCTCGGTGTCCCGGAGGTCTCGTCGCTCCCGACCAGACTACCGGTTCGAAAGGGCCATAACTTTTGATCCTACCGTTGGATCACTCTAAAATTTTCACAGGAGTTTCCGGACGCTGTTTTCCTTGGAGGAGAAGTGGAATCTCTCCTCGGTGTCCCGGAGGTCTCGTGGCTCCCGACCAGAGTACCGGTTCGAAAGGGCCATAACTTTTGATCCTACCGTTGGATCACTCTAAAATTTTCATAGGAGTTTCCGGACGCTGTTTTCCTTAGAGCAGAGGTGGAATCTCTCGTCGGTGTCCTGGAGGTCTCGTCGCTCCCGACCAGAGTACCGGTTCGAAAGGGCCATAACTTTTGATCCGACCGTTGGATCACTCAACAATTTTCACAGGAGTTTCCGGACGCTGTTTTCCTTGGAGGAGAAGTGGAATCTCTCCTCGGTGTCCCGGAGGTCTCGTGGCTCCCGACCAGAGTACCGGTTCGAAAGGGCCATAACTTTTGATCCTACCGTTGGATCACTCTAAAATTTTCACAGGAGTTTCCGGACGCTGTTTTCCTTGGAGGAAAAGTGGAATCTCTCCTCGGTGTCCCGGAGGTCTCGTTGCTCCCGACTAGACTACCGGTTCGGAAGGGCCATAACTTTTGATCCGACCGTTGGATCACTCTAAAATTTTCCCAGGAGTTTCCGGACGCTGTTTTCCTTAGAGCAGAGGTGGAATGTCTCCTCGGTGTCCCGGAGGTCTCGTCGCTCCCGACCAGAGTACCGGTTCGAAAGGGCCATAACTTTTGATCCGACCGTTGGATCACTCTACAATTTTCACAGGAGTTTCCGAACGCTGTTTTCCTTGGAATAGAAGTGGAATCTCTCCTCGGTGTCCCGGAGGTCTCGTCGCTCCCGACCAGACTACCGGTTCGAAAGGGCCATAACTTTTGATCCGACCGTTGGATCACTCTAAAATTTTCACAGGAGTTTCCGGACGTTGTTTTCCTTGCAGCGGAGGTGGAATCTCTCCTCGGTGTCCCGGAGGTCTCGTCGCTCCCGACCAGAGTACCGGTTCGAAAGGGCCATAACTTTTGATCCGACCGTTGGATCACTCTAAAATTTTCACAGGAGTTTCCGGACGCTGTTTTCCTTGGAGTAGAATTGGAATCTCTCCTTGGTGTCCCGGAGGTCTCGTCGCTCCCGACTAGAGTACCGGTTCGAAAGGGCCATAACTTTTGATCCGACCGTTGGATCACTCTAAAATTTTCACAGGAGTTTCCGGACGCTGTTTTCCTTGGAGTAGAATTGGAATCTCTCCTCGGTGTCCCGGAGGTCTCGTCGCTCCCGACTAGAGTACCGGTTCGAAAGGGCCATAACTTTTGATCCGACCGTTGGATCACTCTAAAATTTTCACAGGAGTTTCCGGACGCTGTTTTCCTTGGAGGAGAATTGGAATCTCTCCTTGGTGTCCCGGAGGTCTCGTCGCTCCCGACCAGAGTACCGGTTCGAAAGGGCCATAACTTTTGATCCGACCGTTGGATCACTCTAAAATTTTCACAGGAGTTTCCGGACGCTGTTTTCCTTGGAGCAGAGGTGGAATCTCTCCTCGGTGTCCCGGAGGTCTCGTCGCTCCCGACCAGAGTACCGGTTCGAAAGGGCCATAACTTTTGATCCGACCGTTGGATCACTCTACAATTTTCACAGGAGTT
The DNA here is from genome assembly GCF_951802175.1 of Populus nigra. Classification (NCBI taxonomy): domain Eukaryota; kingdom Viridiplantae; phylum Streptophyta; class Magnoliopsida; order Malpighiales; family Salicaceae; genus Populus; species Populus nigra. The sequence continues at coordinate 24,025,503 of NC_084853.1, forward strand.
TCCGGACGCTGTTTTCCTTGGAATAGAAGTGGAATCTCTCCTCGGTTTCCCGGAGGTCTCGTCGCTCCCGACCAGACTACCGGTTCGAAAGGGCCATAACTTTTGATCCGACCGTTGGATCACTCTAAAATTTTCACAGGAGTTTCCGGACGCTGTTTTCCTGGAGGAGAAGTGGAATCTCTCCTCGGTGTCCCGGAGGTCTCGTTGCTCCCGACCAGACTACCGGTTCGGAAGGGCCATAACTTTTGATCCGACCGTTGGATCAGTCTAAAATTTTCACAGGAGTTTCCGGACGCTGTTTTCCTTGGAGGAGAAGTGGAATCTCTCCTCGGTGTCCCGGAGGTCTCGTTGCTCCCGACCAGACTACCGGTTCGGAAGAGCCATAACTTTTGATCCGACCGTTGGATCACTCTAAAATTTTCACAGGAGTTTCCGGACGCTGTTTTCCTTAGAGCAGAGGTGGAATGTCTCCTCGGTGTCCCGGAGGTCTCGTCGCTCCCGACCAGAGTACCGGTTCGAAAGGGCCATAACTTTTGATCCGACCGTTGGATCACTCTACAATTTTCACAGGAGTTTCCGGACGCTGTTTTCCTTGGAATAGAAGTGGAATCTCTCCTCGGTGTCCCGGAGGTCTCGTCGCTCCCGACCAGACTACCGGTTCGAAAGGGCCATAACTTTTGATCCGACCGTTGGATCACTCTAAAATTTTCACAGGAGTTTCCGGACGCTGTTTTCCTTGGAGGAGAAGTGGAATCTCTCCTCGGTGTCCCGGAGGTCTCGTGGCTCCCGACCAGAGTACCGGTTCGAAAGGGCCATAACTTTTGATCCTACCGTTGGATCACTCTAAAATTTTCATAGGAGTTTCCGGACGCTGTTTTCCTTAGAGCAGAGGTGGAATCTCTCCTCGGTGTCCTGGAGGTCTCGTCGCTCCCGACCAGAGTACCGGTTCGAAAGGGCCATAACTTTTGATCCGACCGTTGGATCACTCAACAATTTTCACAGGAGTTTCCGGACGCTGTTTTCCTTGGAGGAGAAGTGGAATCTCTCCTCGGTGTCCCGGAGGTCTCGTGGCTCCCGACCAGAGTACCGGTTCGAAAGGGCCATAACTTTTGATCCTACCGTTGGATCACTCTAAAATTTTCACAGGAGTTTCCGGACGCTGTTTTCCTTGGAGGAAAAGTGGAATCTCTCCTCGGTGTCCCGGAGGTCTCGTTGCTCCCGACTAGACTACCGGTTCGGAAGGGCCATAACTTTTGATCCGACCGTTGGATCACTCTAAAATTTTCCCAGGAGTTTCCGGACGCTGTTTTCCTTAGAGCAGAGGTGGAATGTCTCCTCGGTGTCCCGGAGGTCTCGTCGCTCCCGACCAGAGTACCGGTTCGAAAGGGCCATAACTTTTGATCCGACCGTTGGATCACTCTACAATTTTCACAGGAGTTTCCGGACGCTGTTTTCCTTGGAATAGAAGTGGAATCTCTCCTCGGTGTCCCGGAGGTCTCGTCGCTCCCGACCAGACTACCGGTTCGAAAGGGCCATAACTTTTGATCCGACCGTTGGATCACTCTAAAATTTTCACAGGAGTTTCCGGACGTTGTTTTCCTTGCAGCGGAGGTGGAATCTCTCCTCGGTGTCCCGGAGGTCTCGTCGCTCCCGACCAGAGTACCGGTTCGAAAGGGCCATAACTTTTGATCCGACCGTTGGATCACTCAACAATTTTCACAGGAGTTTCCGGACGCTGTTTTCCTTGGAGGAGAAGTGGAATCTCTCCTCGGTGTCCCGGAGGTCTCGTGGCTCCCGACCAGAGTACCGGTTCGAAAGGGCCATAACTTTTGATCCTACCGTTGGATCACTCTAAAATTTTCATAGGAGTTTCCGGACGCTGTTTTCCTTAGAGCAGAGGTGGAATCTCTCCTCGGTGTCCTGGAGGTCTCGTCGCTCCCGACCAGAGTACCGGTTCGAAAGGGCCATAACTTTTGATCCGACCGTTGGATCACTCAACAATTTTCACAGGAGTTTCCGGACGCTGTTTTCCTTGGAGGAGAAGTGGAATCTCTCCTCGGTGTCCCGGAGGTCTCGTGGCTCCCGACCAGAGTACCGGTTCGAAAGGGCCATAACTTTTGATCCTACCGTTGGATCACTCTAAAATTTTCACAGGAGTTTCCGGACGCTGTTTTCCTTGGAGGAAAAGTGGAATCTCTCCTCGGTGTCCCGGAGGTCTCGTTGCTCCCGACTAGACTACCGGTTCGGAAGGGCCATAACTTTTGATCCGAACGTTGGATCACTCTAAAATTTTCCCAGGAGTTTCCGGACGCTGTTTTCCTTAGAGCAGAGGTGGAATCTCTCCTCGGTGTCCTGGAGGTCTCGTCGCTCCCGACCAGAGTACCGGTTCGAAAGGGCCATAACTTTTGATCCGACCGTTGGATCACTCTACAATTTTCACAGGAGTTTCCGGACGCTGTTTTCCTTGGAGGAGAAGTGGAATCTCTCCTCGGTGTCCCGGAGGTCTCGTGGCTCCCGACCAGAGTACCGGTTCGAAAGGGCCATAACTTTTGATCCTACCGTTGGATCACTCTAAAATTTTCACAGGAGTTTCCGGACGCTGTTTTCCTTGGAGGAAAAGTGGAATCTCTCCTCGGTGTCCCGGAGGTCTCGTTGCTCCCGACCAGACTACCGGTTCGGAAGGGCCATAACTTTTGATCCGATCGTTGGATCACTCTAAAATTTTCCCAGGAGTTTCCGGACGCTGTTTTCCTTAGAGCAGAGGTGGAATGTCTCCTCGGTGTCCCGGAGGTCTCGTCGCTCCCGACCAGAGTACCGGTTCGAAAGGGCCATAACTTTTGATCCGACCGTTGCATCACTCTACAATTTTCACAGGAGTTTCCGGACGCTGTTTTCCTTGGAATAGAAGTGGAATCTCTCCTCGGTGTCCCGGAGGTCTCGTCGCTCCCGACCAGACTACTGGTTCGAAAGGGCCATAACTTTTGATCCGACCGTTGGATCACTCTAAAATTTTCACAGGAGTTTCCGGACGCTGTTTTCCTTGCAGCGGAGGTGGAATCTCTTCTCGGTGTCCCGGAGGTCTCGTCGCTCCCGACCAGAGTACCGGTTCGAAAGGGCCATAACTTTTGATCCGACCGTTGGATCACTCTAAAATTTTCACAGGAGTTTCCGGACGCTGTTTTCCTTGGAGTAGAATTGGAATCTCTCCTCGGTGTCCCGGAGGTCTCGTCGCTCCCGACTAGAGTACCGGTTCGAAAGGGCCATAACTTTTGATCCGACCGTTGGATCACACTAAAATTTTCAAAGGAGTTTCCGGACGCTGTTTTCCTTGCAGCGGAGGTGGAATCTCTCCTCGGTGTCCCGGAGGTCTCGTCGCTCCCGACCAGAGTACCGGTTCGAAAGGGCCATAACTTTTGATCCGACCGTTGGATCACTCTAAAATTTTCACAGGAGTTTCCGGACGCTGTTTTCCTTGCAGCGGAGGTGGAATCTCTCCTCGGTGTCCCGGAGGTCTCGTCGCTCCCGACCAGAGTACCGGTTCGAAAGGGCCATAACTTTTGATCCGACCGTTGGATCACTCTAAAATTTTCACAGGAGTTTCCGGACGCTGTTTTCCTTGGAGTAGAATTGGAATCTCTCCTTGGTGTCCCGGAGGTCTCGTCGCTCCCGACTAGAGTACCGGTTCGAAAGGGCCATAACTTTTGATCCGACCGTTGGATCACTCTAAAATTTTCACAGGAGTTTCCGGACGCTGTTTTCCTTGGAGTAGAATTGGAATCTCTCCTCGGTGTCCCGGAGGTCTCGTCGCTCCCGACTAGAGTACCGGTTCGAAAGGGCCATAACTTTTGATCCGACCGTTGGATCACTCTAAAATTTTCACAGGAGTTTCCGGACGCTGTTTTCCTTGGAGTAGAATTGGAATCTCTCCTTGGTGTCCCGGAGGTCTCGTCGCTCCCGACCAGAGTACCGGTTCGAAAGGGCCATAACTTTTGATCCGACCGTTGGATCACTCTAAAATTTTCACAGGAGTTTCCGGACGCTGTTTTCCTTGGAGCAGAGGTGGAATCTCTCCTCGGTGTCCCGGAGGTCTCGTCGCTCCCGACCAGAGTACCGGTTCGAAAGGGCCATAACTTTTGATCCGACCGTTGGATCACTCTACAATTTTCACAGGAGTTTCCGGACGCTGTTTTCCTTGGAGGAGAAGTGGAATCTCTCCTCGGTGTCCCGGAGGTCTCGTTGCTCCCGACCAGACTACCGGTTCGGAAGGGCCATAACTTTTGATCCGATCGTTGGATCACTCTAAAATTTTCCCAGGAGTTTCCGGACGCTGTTTTCCTTAGAGCAGAGGTGGAATGTCTCCTCGGTGTCCCGGAGGTCTCGTCGCTCCCGACCAGAGTACCGGTTCGAAAGGGCCATAACTTTTGATCCGACCGTTGCATCACTCTACAATTTTCACAGGAGTTTCCGGACGCTGTTTTCCTTGGAATAGAAGTGGAATCTCTCCTCGGTTTCCCGGAGGTCTCGTCGCTCCCGACCAGACTACCGGTTCGAAAGGGCCATAACTTTTGATCCGACCGTTGGATCACTCTAAAATTTTCACAGGAGTTTCCGGACGCTGTTTTCCTTATAGCGGAGGTGGAATCTCTCCTCGGTGTCCCGGAGGTCTCGTCGCTCCCGACCAGAGTACCGGTTCGAAAGGGCCATAACTTTTGATCCGACCGTTGCATCACTCTACAATTTTCACAGGAGTTTCCGGACGCTGTTTTCCTTGGAATAGAAGTGGAATCTCTCCTCGGTGTCCCGGAGGTCTCGTCGCTCCCGACCAGACTACCGGTTCGAAAGGGCCATAACTTTTGATCCGACCGTTGGATCACTCTAAAATTTTCACAGGAGTTTCCGGACGCTGTTTTCCTTATAGCGGAGGTGGAATCTCTCCTCGGTGTCCCGGAGGTCTTGTCGCTCCCGACCAGAGTACCGGTTCGAAAGGGCCATAACTTTTGATCCGACCGTTGCATCACTCTACAATTTTCACAGGAGTTTCCGGACGCTGTTTTCCTTGGAATAGAAGTGGAATCTCTCCTCGGTGTCCCGGAGGTCTCGTCGCTCCCGACTAGAGTACCGGTTCGAAAGGGCCATAACTTTTGATCCGACCTTTGGATCACTCTAAAATTTTCACAGGAGTTTCCGGACGCTGTTTTCCTTGGAGGAGAAGTGGAATCTCTCCTCGGTGTCGCGGAGGTCTCGTCGCTCCAGACCAGAGTACCGGTTCGAAAGGGCCATAACTTTTGATCCGACCGTTGGATCACTCTAAAATTTTCGCAGGAGTTTCCGGACGCTGTTTTCCTTGGAGTAGAAGTGGAATCTCTCCTTGGTGTCCCGGAGGTCTCGTCGCTCCCGACTAGAGTACCGTTCGAAAGGGCCATAACTTTTGATCCGACCGTTGGATCACTCTAAAATTTTCACAGGAGTTTCCGGACGCTGTTTTCCTTGGAGGAGAAGTGGAATCTCTCCTCGGTGTCGCGGAGGTCTCGTCGCTCCCGACCAGAGTACCGGTTCGAAAGGGCCATAACTTTTGATCCGACCGTTGGATCACTTTAAAATTTTCACAGGAGTTTCCGGACGCTGTTTTCCTTGGAATAGAAGTGGAATCTCTCCTCGGTGTCCCAGAGGTCTCGTCGCTCCAGACCAGAGTACCGGTTCGAAAGGGCCATAACTTTTGATCCGACCGTTGGATCACTCTAAAATTTTCACAGGAGTTTCTGGACGCTGTTTTCCTTGGAGTAGAATTGGAATCTCTCCTCGGTGTCCCGGAGGTCTCGTCGCTCCCGACTAGAGTAGCGGTTCGAAAGGGCCATAACTTTTGATCCGACCGTTGGATCACTCTAAAATTTTCACAGGAGTTTCCGGACGCTGTTTTCCTTGGAGTCGAAGTGGAATCTCTCCTCGATGTCCCTGAGGTCTCGTCGCTCCCGACCAGACTACCGGTTCGAAAGGGCCATAACTTTTGATCCGACCGTTGGATCACTCTAAAATTTTCACAGGAGTTTCCGGACGCTATTTTCCTTGCAGCAGAGGTGGAATCTCTCCTCGGTGTCCTGGAGGTCTCGTCGCTCCCGACCAGAGTACCGGTTCGAAAGGGCCATAACTTTTGATCCGACCGTTGGATCACTCTAAAATTTTCACAGGAGTTTCCGAACGCTGTTTTCCTTGGAAGAGAAGTGGAATCTCTCCTCGGTGTCCCGGAGGTCTCGTCGCTCCAGACCAGAGTACCGGTTCGAAAGGGCCATAACTTTTGATCCGACCGTTGGATCACTCTAAAATTTTCGCAGGAGTTTCCGGACGCTGTTTTCCTTGGAGTAGAATTGGAATCTCTCCTCGGTGTCCCGGAGGTCTCGTCGCTCCCGACTAGAGTACCGGTTCGAAAGGGCCATAACTTTTGATCCGACCGTTGGATCACTCTAAAATTTTCACAGGAGTTTCCGGACGCTGTTTTCCTTGGAGTAGAATTGGAATCTCTCCTCGGTGTCCCGGAGGTCTCGTCGCTCCAGACCAGAGTACCGGTTCGAAAGGGCCATAACTTTTGATCCGACCGCTGGATCACTCTAAAATTTTCGCAGGAGTTTCCGGACGCTGTTTTCCTTGGAGCAGAGGTGGAATCTCTCCTCGGTGTCCCGGAGGTCTCGTCGCTCCCGACCAGAGTACCGGTTCGAAAGGGCCATAACTTTTGATCCGACCGTTGGATCACTTTAAAATTTTCACAGGAGTTTCCGGACGCTGTTTTCCTTGGAATAGAAGTGGAATCTCTCCTCGGTGTCCCGGAGGTCTCGTCGCTCCAGACCAGAGTACCGGTTCGAAAGGGCCATAACTTTTGATCCGACCGCTGGATCACTCTAAAATTTTCGCAGGAGTTTGCGGACGCTGTTTTCCTTGGAGCAGAGGTGGAATCTCTCCTCGGTGTCCCGGAGGTCTCGTCGCTCCCGACCAGAGTACCGTTTCGAAAGGGCCATAACTTTTGATCCGACCGGTGGATCACTTTAAAATTTTCACAGGAGTTTCCGGACGCTGTTTTCCTTGGAATAGAAGTGGAATCTCTCCTCGGTGTCCCGGAGGTCTCGTCGCTCCAGACCAGAGTACCGGTTCGAAAGGGCCATAACTTTTGATCCGACCGTTGGATCACTCTAAAATTTTCGCAGGAGTTTCCGGACGCTGTTTTCCTTGGAGTAGAAGTGGAATCTCTCCATGGTGTCCCGGAGGTCTCGTCGCTCCCGACTAGAGTACCGTTCGAAAGGGCCATAACTTTTGATCCGACCGTTGGATCACTCTAAAATTTTCACAGGAGTTTCCGGACGCTGTTTTCCTTGGAGTAGAATTGGAATCTCTCCTCGGTGTCCCGGAGGTCTCGTCGCTCCCGACTAGAGTACCGGTTCGAAAGGGCCATAACTTTTGATCCGACCGTTGGATCACTCTAAAATTTTCACAGGAGTTTCCGGACGCTGTTTTCCTTGGAGGAGAAGTGGAATCTCTCCTCGGTGTCCCGGAGGTCTCGTTGCTCCCGACCAGACTACCGGTTCGGAAGGGCCATAACTTTTGATCCGACCGTTGGATCATTCTAAAATTTTCGCAGGAGTTTCCGGACGCTGTTTTCCTTGGAGTAGAAGTGGAATCTCTCCTTGGTGTCCCGGAGGTCTCGTCGCTCCCGACTAGAGTACCGGTTCGAAAGGGCCATAACTTTTGATCCGACCGTTGGATCACTCTAAAATTTTCACAGGAGTTTCCGGACGCTGTTTTCCTTGGAGGAGAAGTGGAATCTCTCCTCGGTGTCGCGGAGGTCTTGTCGCTCCCGACCAGAGTACCGGTTCGAAAGGGCCATAACTTTTGATCCGACCGTTGGATCACTTTAAAATTTTCACAGGAGTTTCCGGACGCTGTTTTCCTTGGAATAGAAGTGGAATCTCTCCTCGGTGTCCCGGAGGTCTCGTCGCTCCAGACCAGAGTACCGGTTCGAAAGGGCCATAACTTTTGATCCGACCGTTGGATCACTCTAAAATTTTCACAGGAGTTTCCGGACGCTGTTTTCCTTGGAGGAGAATTGGAATCTCTCCTCGGTGTCCCGGAGGTCTCGTCGCTCCCGACTAGAGTACCGGTTCGAAAGGGCCATAACTTTTGATCCGACCGTTGGATCACTCTAAAATTTTCACAGGAGTTTCCGGACGCTGTTTTCCTTGGAGTAGAATTGGAATCTCTCCTCGGTGTCCCGGAGGTCTCGTCGCTCCAGACCAGAGTACCGGTTCGAAAGGGCCATAACTTTTGATCCGACCGCTGGATCACTCTAAAATTTTCGCAGGAGTTTCCGGACGCTGTTTTCCTTGGAGCAGAGGTGGAATCTCTCCTCGGTGTCCCGGAGGTCTCGTCGCTCCCGACCAGAGTACCGGTTCGAAAGGGCCATAACTTTTGATCCGACCGTTGGATCACTTTAAAATTTTCACAGGAGTTTCCGGACGCTGTTTTCCTTGGAATAGAAGTGGAATCTCTCCTCGGTGTCCCGGAGGTCTCGTCGCTCCAGACCAGAGTACCGGTTCGAAAGGGCCATAACTTTTGATCCGACTGTTGGATCACTCTAAAATTTTCACAGGAGTTTCCGGACGCTGTTTTCCTTGGAGTAGAAGTGGAATCTCTCTTCGGTGTCCCGGAGGTCTCGTCGCCCCGACCAGAGTACCGGTTCGAAAGGGCCATAACTTTTGATCCGACCGTTGGATCACTCTAAAATTTTCACAGGAGTTTCCGGACGCTGTTTTCCTTGGAGTAGAATTGGAATCTCTCCTTGGTGTCCCGGAGGTCTCGTCGCTCACGACTAGAGTACCGGTTCGAAAGGGCCATAACTTTTGATCCGACCGTTGGATCACTCTAAAATTTTCACAGGAGTTTCCAGACGCTGTTTTCCTTGGAGTAGAATTGGAATCTCTCCTCGGTGTCCCGGAGGTCTCGTCGCTCCCGACTAGAGTACCGGTTCGAAAGGGCCATAACTTTTGATCCGACCGTTGGATCACTCTAAAATTTTTACAGGAGTTTCCGGACGCTGTTTTCCTTGGAGGAGAAGTGGAATCTCTCCTCGGTGTCCCGGAGGTCTCGTGGCTCCCGACCAGACTACCGGTTCGGAAGGGCCATAACTTTTGATCCGACCGTTGGATCATTCTAAAATTTTCGCAGGAGTTTCCGGACGCTGTTTTCCTTGGAGTAGAAGTGGAATCTCTCCTTGGTGTCCCGGAGGTCTCGTCGCTCCCGACTAGAGTACCGGTTCGAAAGGGCCATAACTTTTGATCCGACCGTTGGATCACTCTAAAATTTTCACAGGAGTTTCCGGACGCTGTTTTCCTTGGAGGAGAAGTGGAATCTCTCCTCGGTGTCGCGGTGGTCTTGTCGCTCCCGACCAGAGTACCGGTTCGAAAGGGCCATAACTTTTGATCCGACCGTTGGATCACTTTAAAATTTTCACAGGAGTTTCCGGACGCTGTTTTCCTTGGAATAGAAGTGGAATCTCTCCTCGGTGTCCCGGAGGTCTCGTCGCTGCAGACCAGAGTACCGGTTCGAAAGGGCCATAACTTTTGATCCGACCGTTGGATCACTCTAAAATTTTCACAGGAGTTTCCGGACGCTGTTTTCCTTGGAGTAGATGTGGAATCTCTCCTCGGTGTCCCGGAGGTCTCGTCGCCCCCGACCAGAGTACCGGTTCGAAAGGGCCATAACTTTTGATCCGACCGTTGGATCACTCTAAAATTTTCACAGGAGTTTCCGGACGCTGTTTTCCTTGGGGTAGAATTGGAATCTCTCCTCGGTGTCCCGGAGGTCTCGTCGCTCCCGACTAGAGTACCGGTTCGAAAGGGCCATAACTTTTGATCCGACCGTTGGATCACTCTAAAATTTTCACAGGAGTTTCCGGATGCTGTTTTCCTTGGAGTAGAATTGGAATCTCTCCTCGGTGTCCCGGAGGTCTCGTCGCTCCAGACCAGAGTACCGGTTCGAAAGGGCCATAACTTTTGATCCGACCGTTGGATCACTCTAAAATTTTCGCAGGAGTTTCCGGACGCTGTTTTCCTTGGAACAGAGGTGGAATCTCTCCTCGGTGTCCCGGAGGTCTCGTCGCTCCCGACCAGAGTACCGGTTCGAAAGGGCCATAACTTTTGATCCGACCGTTGGATCACTTTAAAATTTTCACAGGAGTTTCCGGACGCTGTTTTCCTTGGAATAGAAGTGGAATCTCTCCTCGGTGTCCCGGAGGTCTCGTCGCTCCAGACCAGAGTACCGGTTCGAAAGGGCCATAACTTTTGATCCGACCGTTGGATCACTCTAAAATTTTCACAGGAGTTTCCGGACACTGTTTTCCTTGGAGGAGAAGTGGAATCTCTCCTCGGTGTCGCGGAGGTCTTGTCGCTCCCGACCAGAGTACCGGTTCGAAAGGGCCATAACTTTTGATCTGACCGTTGGATCACTTTAAAATTTTCACAGGAGTTTCCGGACGCTGTTTTCCTTGGAATAGAAGTGGAATCTCTCCTCGGTGTCCCGGAGGTCTCGTCGCTCCAGACCAGAGTACCGGTTCGAAAGGGCCATAACTTTTGATCCGACCGTTGGATCACTCTAAAATTTTCACAGGAGTTTCCGGACGCTGTTTTCCTTGGAGTAGAATTGGAATCTCTCCTCGGTGTCCCGGAGGTCTCGTCGCTCCCGACTAGAGTACCGGTTCGAAAGGGCCATAACTTTTGATCCGACCGTTGGATCACTCTAAAATTTTCACAGGAGTTTCCGGACGCTGTTTTCCTTGGAGTAGAATTGGAATCTCTCCTCGGTGTCCCGGAGGTCTCGTCGCTCCCGACCAGAGTACCGGTTCGAAAGGGCCATAACTTTTGATCCGACCGTTGGATCACTCTAAAATTTTCACAGGAGTTTCCGGATGCTGTTTTCCTTGGAGTAGAATTGGAATCTCTCCTCGGTGTCCCGGAGGTCTCGTCGCTCCAGACCAGAGTACCGGTTCGAAAGGGCCATAACTTTTGATCCGACCGTTGGATCACTCTAAAATTTTCACAGGAGTTTCCAGACGCTGTTTTCCTTGGAGTAGAATTGGAATCTCTCCTCGGTGTCCCGGAGGTCTCGTCGCTCCCGACTAGAGTACCGGTTCGAAAGGGCCATAACTTTTGATCCGACCGTTGGATCACTCTAAAATTTTCACAGGAGTTTCCGGACGCTGTTTTCCTTGGAGGAGAAGTGGAATCTCTCCTCGGTGTCCCGGAGGTCTCGTTGCTCCCGACCAGACTACCGGTTCGGAAGGGCCATAACTTTTGATCCGACCGTTGGATCATTCTAAAATTTTCGCAGGAGTTTCCGGACGCTGTTTTCCTTGGAGTAGAAGTGGAATCTCTCCTTGGTGTCCCGGAGGTCTCGTCGCTCCCGACTAGAGTACCGGTTCGAAAGGGCCATAACTTTTGATCCGACCGTTGGATCACTCTAAAATTTTCACAGGAGTTTCCGGACGCTGTTTTCCTTGGAGGAGAAGTGGAATCTCTCCTCGGTGTCGCGGTGGTCTTGTCGCTCCCGACCATAGTACCGGTTCGAAAGGGCCATAACTTTTGATCCGACCGTTGGATCACTTTAAAATTTTCACAGGAGTTTCCGGACGCTGTTTTCCTTGGAATAGAAGTGGAATCTCTCCTCGGTGTCCCGGAGGTCTCGTCGCTCCAGACCAGAGTACCGGTTCGAAAGGGCCATAACTTTTGATCCGACCGTTGGATCACTCTAAAATTTTCACAGGAGTTTCCGGACGCTGTTTTCCTTGGAGTAGAATTGGAATCTCTCCTCGGTGTCCCGGAGGTCTCGTCGCTCCCGACTAGAGTACCGGTTCGAAAGGGCCATAACTTTTGATCCGACCGTTGGATCACTCTAAAATTTTCACAGGAGTTTCCGGACGCTGTTTTCCTTGGAGGAAAAGTGGAATCTCTCCTCGGTGTCCCGGAGGTCTCGTTGCTCCCGACCAGACTACCGGTTCGGAATGGCCATAACTTTTGATCCGACCGTTGGATCACTCTAAAATTTTCACAGGAGTTTCCGGACGCTGTTTTCCTTAGAGCAGAGGTGGAATGTCTCCTCGGTGTCCCGGAGGTCTCGTCGCTCCCGACCAGAGTACCGGTTCGAAAGGGCCATAACTTTTGATCCGACCGTTGGATCACTCTACAATTTTCACAGGAGTTTCCGGACGCTGTTTTCCTTGGATTAGAAGTGGAATCTCTCCTCGGTGTCCCGGAGGTCTCGTCGCTCCCGACCAGACTACCGGTTCGAAAGGGCCATAACTTTTGATCCGACCGTTGGATCACTCTAAAATTTTCACAGGAGTTTCCGGACGCTGTTTTCCTTGCAGCGGAGGTGGAATCTCTCCTCGGTGTCCCGGAGGTCTCGTCGCTCCCGACCAGAGTACCGGTTCGAAAGGGCCATAACTTTTGATTCGACCGTTGGATCACTCTAAAATTTTCACAGGAGTTTCCGGACGCTGTTTTCCTTGGAGTAGAATTGGAATCTCTCCTCGGTGTCCCGGAGGTCTCGTCGCTCCCGACTAGAGTACCGGTTCGAAAGGGCCATAACTTTTGATCCGACTGTTGGATCACTCTAAAATTTTCACAGGAGTTTCCGGACGCTGTTTTCCTTGGAGTAGAAGTGGAATCTCTCCTCGGTGTCCCGGAGGTCTCGTCGCTCCCGACCAGAGTACCGGTTCGAAAGGGCCATAACTTTTGATCCGACCGTTGGATCACTCTAAAATTTTCACAGGAGTTTCCGGACACTGTTTTCCTTGGAGTAGAATTGGAATCTCTCCTCGGTGTCCCGGAGGTCTCGTCGCTCCCGACTAGAGTACCGGTTCGAAAGGGCCATAACTTTTGATCCGACCGTTGGATCACTCTAAAATTTTCACAGGAGTTTCCGGACGCTGTTTTCCTTGGAGGAGAAGTGGAATCTCTCCACGGTGTCCCGGAGGTCTCGTTGCTCCCGACCAGAGTACCGGTTCGGAAGGGCCATAACTTTTGATCCGACCGTTGGATCATTCTAAAATTTTCACAGGAGTTTCCGGACGCTGTTTTCCTTGGAGTAGAATTGGAATCTCTCCTCGGTGTCCCGGAGGTCTCGTCGCTCCCGACCAGACTACCGGTTCGAAAGGGCCATAACTTTTGATCCGACCGTTGGATCACTCTAAAATTTTCACAGGAGTTTCCGGACGCTGTTTTCCTTGGAGGAGAAGTGGAATCTCTCCTCGGTGTCCCGGAGGTCTCGTTGCTCCCGACCAGAGTACCGGTTCGAAAGGGCCATAACTTTTGATCCGACCGTTGGATCACTCTAAAATTTTCACAGGAGTTTCCGGACGCTGTTTTCCTTGGAGGAAAAGTGGAATCTCTCCTCGGTGTCCCGGAGGTCTCGTTGCTCCCGACCAGACTACCGGTTCGGAATGGCCATAACTTTTGATCCGACCGTTGGATCACTCTAAAATTTTCACAGGAGTTTCCGGACGCTGTTTTCCTTAGAGCAGAGGTGGAATGTCTCCTCGGTGTCCCGGAGGTCTCGTCGCTCCCGACCAGAGTACCGGTTCGAAAGGGCCATAACTTTTGATCCGACCGTTGGATCACTCTACAATTTTCACAGGAGTTTCCGGACGCTGTTTTCCTTGGATTAGAAGTGGAATCTCTCCTCGGTGTCCCGGAGGTCTCGTCGCTCCCGACCAGACTACCGGTTCGAAAGGGCCATAACTTTTGATCCGACCGTTGGATCACTCTAAAAATTTCACAGGAGTTTCCGGACGCTGTTTTCCTTGCAGCGGAGGTGGAATCTCTCCTCGGTGTCCCGGAGGTCTCGTCGCTCCCGACCAGAGTACCGGTTCGAAAGGGCCATAACTTTTGATTCGACCGTTGGATCACTCTAAAATTTTCACAGGAGTTTCCGGACGCTGTTTTCCTTGGAGTAGAATTGGAATCTCTCCTCGGTGTCGCGGAGGTCTTGTCGCTCCCGACCAGAGTACCGGTTCGAAAGGGCCATAACTTTTGATCCGACCGTTGGATCACTTTAAAATTTTCACAGGAGTTTCCGGACGCTGTTTTCCTTGGAATAGAAGTGGAATCTCTCCTCGGTGTCCCGGAGGTCTCGTCGCTCCCGACTAGAGTACCGGTTCGAAAGGGCCATAACTTTTGATCCGACCGTTGGATCACTCTAAAATTTTCACAGGAGTTTCCGGACGCTGTTTTCCTTGGAGTAGAATTGGAATCTCTCCTCGGTGTCCCGGAGGTCTCGTCGCTCCCGACCAGACTACCGGTTCGAAAGGGCCATAACTTTTGATCCGACCGTTGGATCACTCTAAAATTTTCACAGGAGTTTCCGGACGCTGTTTTCCTTGGAGGAGAAGTGGAATCTCTCCTCGGTGTCGCGGAGGTCTTGTCGCTCCCGACCAGAGTACCGGTTCGAAAGGGCCATAACTTTTGATCCGACCGTTGGATCAGTCTAAAATTTTCACAGGAGTTTCCGGACGCTGTTTTCCTTGGAATAGAAGTGGAATCTCTCCTCGGTGTCCCGGAGGTCTCGTCGCTCCAGACCAGAGTACCGGTTCGAAAGGGCCATAACTTTTGATCCGACCGTTGGATCACTCTAAAATTTTCACAGGAGTTTCCGGACGCTGTTTTCCTTGGAGTAGAATTGGAATCTCTCCTCGGTGTCCCGGAGGTCTCGTCGCTCCCGACTAGAGTACCGGTTCGAAAGGGCCATAACTTTTGATCCGACCGTTGGATCACTCTAAAATTTTCACAGGAGTTTCCGGACGCTGTTTTCCTTAGAGTAGAATTGGAATCTCTCCTCGGTGTCCCGGAGGTCTCGTCGCTCCAGACCAGAGTACCGGTTCGAAAGGGCCATAACTTTTGATCCGACCGTTGGATCACTCTAAAATTTTCGCAGGAGTTTCCGGACGCTGTTTTCCTTGGAGCAGAGGTGGAATCTCTCCTCGGTGTCCCGGAGGTCTCGTCGCTCCCGACCAGAGTACCGGTTCGAAAGGGCCATAACTTTTGATCCGACCGTTGGATCACTCTAAAATTTTCACAGGAGTTTCCGGACGCTGTTTTCCTTGGAGGAAAAGTGGAATCTAATCTCTCCTCGGTGTCCCGGAGGTCTCGTCGCTCCCGACCAGACTACCGGTTCGAAAGGGCCATAACTTTTGATCCGACCGTTGGATCACTCTAAAATTTTCACAGGAGTTTCCGGACGCTGTTTTCCTTGAAGGAGAAGTGGAATCTCTCCTCGGTGTCCCGGAGGTCTCGTTGCTCCCGACCAGAGTACCGGTTCGAAAGGGCCATAACTTTTGATCCGAAGGTTGGATCACTCTAAAATTTTCACAGGAGTTTCCGGACGCTGTTTTCCTTGGAGGAAAAGTGGAATCTCTCCTCGGTGTCCCGGAGGTCTCGTCGCTCCCGACCAGACTACCGGTTCGGAAGGGCCATAACTTTTGATCCGACCGTTGGATCACTCTAAAATTTTCACAGGAGTTTCCGAACGCTGTTTTCCTTGAAAGAGAAGTGGAATCTCTCGGTGTCGCGGAGGTCTCGTCGCTCCAGACCAGAGTACCGGTTCGAAAGGGCCATAACTTTTGATTCGACCGTTGGATCACTCTAAAATTTTCGCAGGAGTTTCCGGACGCTGTTTTCCTTGGAGTAGAAGTGGAATCTCTCCTTGGTGTCCCGGAGGTCTCGTCGCTCCCGACTAGATACCGGTTCGAAAGGGCCATAACTTTTGATCCGACCGTTGGATCACTCTAAAATTTTCACAGGAGTTTCCGGACGCTGTTTTCCTTGGAGGAGAAGTGGAATCTCTCCTCGGTGTCGCGGAGGTCTCGTCGCTCCCGACCAGAGTACCGGTTCGAAAGGGCCATAACTTTTGATCCGACCGTTGGATCACTTTAAAATTTTCACAGGAGTTTTCGGACGCTGTTTTCCTTGGAATAGAAGTGGAATCTCTCCTCGGTGTCCCGGAGGTCTCGTCGCTCCAGACCAGAGTACCGGTTCGAAAGGGCCATAACTTTTGATCCGACCGTTGGATCACTCTAAAATTTTCACAGGAGTTTCCGGACGCTGTTTTCCTTGGAGTAGAATTGGAATCTCTCCTCGGTGTCCCGGAGGTCTCGTCGCTACCGACTAGAGTACCGGTTCGAAAGGGCCATAACTTTTGATCCGACCGTTGGATCACTTTAAAATTTTCACAGGAGTTTCCGGACGCTGTTTTCCTTGGAATAGAAGTGGAATCTCTCCTCGGTGTCCCGGAGGTCTCGTCGCTCCAGACCAGAGTACCGGTTCGAAAGGGCCATAACTTTTGATCCGACCGTTGGATCACTCTAAAATTTTCACAGGAGTTTCCGGACGCTGTTTTCCTTGGAGTAGAATTGGAATCTCTCCTCGGTGTCGCGGAGGTCTCGTCGCTCCCGACTAGAGTACCGGTTCGAAAGGGCCATAACTTTTGATCCGACCGTTGGATCACTCTACAATTTTCACAGGAGTTTTCGGACGCTGTTTTCCTTGGATTAGAAGTGGAATCTCTCCTCGGTGTCCCGGAGGTCTCGTCGTTCCCGACCAGACTACCGGTTCGAAAGGGCCATAACTTTTGATCCGACCGTTGGATCACTCTAAAATTTTCACAGGAGTTTCCGGACGCTGTTTTCCTTGCAGCGGAGGTGGAATCTCTCCTCGGTGTCCCGGAGGTCTCGTCGCTCCCGACCAGAGTACCGGTTCGAAAGGGCCATAACTTTTGATTCGACCGTTGGATCACTCTAAAATTTTCACAGGAGTTTCCGGACGCTGTTTTCCTTAGAGTAGAATTGGAATCTCTCCTTGGTGTCCCGGAGGTCTCGTCGCTCCCGACTAGAGTACCGGTTCGAAAGGGCCATAACTTTTGATCCGACCGTTGGATCACTCTAAAATTTTCACAGGAGTTTCCGGACGTTGTTTTCCTTGGAGTAGAATTGGAATCTCTCCTCGGTGTCCCGGAGGTCTCGTCGCTCACGACTAGAGTACCGGTTCGAAAGGGCCAGAACTTTTGATCCGACCGTTGGATCACTCTAAAATTTTCACAGGAGTTTCTGGACACTGTTTTCCTTGGAGTAGAATTGGAATCTCTCCTCGGTGTCCCGGAGGTCTCGTCGCTCCCGACTAGAGTACCGGTTCGAAAGGGCCATAACTTTTGATCCGACCGTTGGATCACTCTAAAATTTTCACAGGAGTTTCCGGACGCTGTTTTCCTTGGAGTAGAATTGGAATCTCTCCTCGGTGTCCCGGAGGTCTCGTCGCTCCCGACTAGAGTACCGGTTCGAAAGGGCCATAACTTTTGATCCGACCGTTGGATCACTCTAAAATTTTCACAGGAGTTTCCGGACGCTGTTTTCCTTGGAGGAAAAGTGGAATCTCTCCTCGGTGTCCCGGAGGTCTCGTCGCTCCCGACCAGACTATCGGTTCGGAAGGGCCATAACTTTTGATCCGACCGTTGGATCACTCTAAAATTTTCACAGGAGTTTCCGAACGCTGTTTTCCTTGAAAGAGAAGTGGAATCTCTCGGTGTCGCGGAGGTCTCGTCGCTCCAGACCAGAGTACCGGTTCGAAAGGGCCATAACTTTTGATCCGACCGTTGGATCACTCTAAAATTTTCGCAGGAGTTTCCGGACGCTGTTTTCCTTGGAGGAGAAGTGGAATCTCTCCTCGGTGTCGCGGAGGTCTCGTCGCTCCCGACCAGAGTACCGGTTCGAAAGGGCCATAACTTTTGATCCGACCGTTGGATCACTTTAAAATTTTCACAGGAGTTTCCGGACGCTGTTTTCCTTGGAGTAGAATTGCAATCTCTCCTCGGTGTCCCGGAGGTCTCGTCGCTACCGACCAGAGTACCGGTTCGAAAGGGCCATAACTTTTGATCCGACCGTTGGATCACTCTAAAATTTTCACAGGAGTTTCCGGACGCTGTTTTCCTTGGAGGAAAAGTGGAATCTCTCCTCGGTGTCCCGGAGGTCTCGTCGCTCCCGACCAGACTATCGGTTCGGAAGGGCCATAACTTTTGATCCGACCGTTGGATCACTCTAAAATTTTCACAGGAGTTTCCGAACGCTGTTTTCCTTGAAAGAGAAGTGGAATCTCTCGGTGTCGCGGAGGTCTCGTCGCTCCAGACCAGAGTACCGGTTCGAAAGGGCCATAACTTTTGATCCGACCGTTGGATCACTCTAAAATTTTCACAGGAGTTTCCGGACGCTGTTTTCCTTGCAGCGAAGGTGGAATCTCTCCTCGGTGTCCCGGAGGTCTCGTTGCTCCCGACCAGACTACCGGTTCGGAAGGGCCATAACTTTTGATCCGACCGTTGGATCATTCTAAAATTTTCACAGGAGTTTCCGGACGCTGTTTTCCTTGGAGTAGAATTGGAATCTCTCCTCGGTGTCCCGGAGGTCTCGTCGCTCCCGACCAGACTACCGGTTCGAAAGGGCCATAACTTTTGATCCGACCGTTGGATCACTCTAAAATTTTCACAGGAGTTTCCGGACGCTGTTTTCCTTGGAGGAGAAGTGGAATCTCTCCTCGGTGTCCCGGAGGTCTCGTCGCTCCCGACCAGAGTACCGGTTCGAAAGGGCCATAACTTTTGATTCGACCGTTGGATCACTCTAAAATTTTCACAGGAGTTTCCGGACGCTGTTTTCCTTAGAGTAGAATTGGAATCTCTCCTTGGTGTCCCGGAGGTCTCGTCGCTCCCGACTAGAGTACCGGTTCGAAAGGGCCATAACTTTTGATCCGACCGTTGGATCACTCTAAAATTTTCACAGGAGTTTCCGGACGCTGTTTTCCTTGGAGTAGAATTGGAATCTCTCCTCGGTGTCCCGGAGGTCTCGTCGCTCACGACTAGAGTACCGGTTCGAAAGGGCCATAACTTTTGATCCGACCGTTGGATCACTCTAAAATTTTCACAGGAGTTTCCGGACACTGTTTTCCTTGGAGTAGAATTGGAATCTCTCCTCGGTGTCCCGGAGGTCTCGTCGCTCCCGACCAGAGTACCGGTTCGAAAGGGCCATAACTTTTGATCCGACCGTTGGATCACTCTAAAATTTTCACAGGAGTTTACGGACGCTGTTTTCCTTGGAGTAGAATTGGAATCTCTCCTTGGTGTCCCGGAGGTCTCGTCGCTCCCGACCAGAGTACCGGTTCGAAAGGGCCATAACTTTTGATTCGACCGTTGGATCACTCTAAAATTTTCACAGGAGTTTCCGGACGCTGTTTTCCTTGGAGTAGAATTGGAATCTCTCCTCGGTGTCTCGTAGGTCTCGTCGCTCCCGACTAGAGTACCGGTTCGAAAGGGCCATAACTTTTGATCCGACCGTTGGATCACTCTAAAATTTTCACAGGAGTTTACGGACGCTGTTTTCCTTGGAGTAGAATTGGAATCTCTGCTTGGTGTCCCGGAGGTCTCATCGCTCCCGACCAGAGTACCGGTTCGAAAGGGCCATAACTTTTGATCCGACCGTTGGATCACTCTAAAATTTTCACAGGAGTTTCCGGACGCTGTTTTCCTTGGAATAGAAGTGGAATCTCTCCTCGGTGTCCCGGAGGTCTCGTCGCTCCAGACCAGAGTACCGGTTCGAAAGGGCCATAACTTTTGATCCGACCGTTGGATCACTCTAAAATTTTCACAGGAGTTTCCGGACGCTGTTTTCCTTGGAGTAGAATTGGAATCTCTCTTCGGTGTCCCGGAGGTCTCGTCGCTCCCGACCAGAGTACCGGTTCGAAAGGGCCATAACTTTTGATCCGACCGTTGGATCACTCTAAAATTTTCACAGGAGTTTCCGGACGCTGTTTTCCTTGGAGTAGAGGTGGAATCTCTCCTCGGTGTCCCGGAGGTCTCGTCGCTCCCGACCAGAGTACCGGTTCGAAAGGGCCATAACTTTTGATCCGACCGTTGGATCACTCTAAAATTTTCACAGGAGTTTCCGGACGCTGTTTTCCTTCGAGCAGAGGTGGAATGTCTCCTCGGTGTCCCGGAGGTCTCGTCGCTCCCGACCAGAGTACCGGTTCGAAAGGGCCATAACTTTTGATCCGACCGTTGGATCACTCTACAATTTTCACAGGAGTTTCCGGACGCTGTTTTCCTTGGATTAGAAGTGGAATCTCTCCTCGGTGTCCGGGAGGTCTCGTCGCTCCCGACCAGACTACCGGTTCGAAAGGGCCATAACTTTTGATCCGACCGTTGGATCACTCTAAAATTTTCACAGGAGTTTCCGGACGCTGTTTTCCTTGGAGGAAAAGTGGAATCTCTCCTCGGTGTCCCGGAGGTCTCGTCGCTCCCGACCAGACTATCGGTTCGGAAGGGCCATAACTTTTGATCCGACCGTTGGATCACTCTAAAATTTTCACAGGAGTTTCCGAACGCTGTTTTCCTTGAAAGAGAAGTGGAATCTCTCGGTGTCGCGGAGGTCTCGTCGCTCCAGACCAGAGTACCGGTTCGAAAGGGCCATAACTTTTGATCCGACCGTTGGATCACTCTAAAATTTTCGCAGGAGTTTCCGGACGCTGTTTTCCTTGGAGTAGAAGTGGAATCTCTCCTTGGTGTCCCGGAGGTCTCGTCGCTCCCGACTAGAGTACCGGTTCGAAAGGGCCATAACTTTTGATCCGACCGTTGGATCACTCTAAAATTTTCACAGGAGTTTCCGGACGCTGTTTTCCTTGGAGGAGAAGTGGAATCTCTCCTCGGTGTCGCGGAGGTCTCGTCGCTCCCGACCAGAGTACCGGTTCGAAAGGGCCATAACTTTTGATCCGACCGTTGGATCACTTTAAAATTTTCACAGGAGTTTCCGGACGCTGTTTTCCTTGGAGTAGAATTGGAATCTCTCCTCGGTGTCGCGGAGGTCTCGTCGCTCCCGACTAGAGTACCGGTTCGAAAGGGCCATAACTTTTGATCCGACCGTTGGATCACTCTACAATTTTCACAGGAGTTTCCGGACGCTGTTTTCCTTGGATTAGAAGTGGAATCTCTCCTCGGTGTCCCGGAGGTCTCGTCGCTCCCGACCAGACTACCGGTTCGAAAGGGCCATAACTTTTGATCCGACCGTTGGATCACTCTAAAATTTTCACAGGAGTTTCCGGACGCTGTTTTCCTTGAAGCGAAGGTGGAATCTCTCCTCGGTGTCCCGGAGGTCTCGTCGCTCCCGACCAGAGTACCGGTTCGAAAGGGCCATAACTTTTGATTCGACCGTTGGATCACTCTAAAATTTTCACAGGAGTTTCCGGACGCTGTTTTCCTTGGAATAGAAGTGGAATCTCTCCTCGGTGTCCCGGAGGTCTCGTCGCTCCAGACCAGAGTACCGGTTCGAAAGGGCCATAACTTTTGATCCGACCGTTGGATCACTCTAAAATTTTCACAGGAGTTTCCGGACGCTGTTTTCCTTGGAGTAGAATTGGAATCTCTCCTCGGTGTCGCGGAGGTCTCGTCGCTCCCGACTAGAGTACCGGTTCGAAAGGGCCATAACTTTTGATCCGACCGTTGGATCACTCTACAATTTTCACAGGAGTTTCCGGACGCTGTTTTCCTTGGATTAGAAGTGGAATCTCTCCTCGGTGTCCCGGAGGTCTCGTCGCTCCCGACCAGACTACCGGTTCGAAAGGGCCATAACTTTTGATCCGACCGTTGGATCACTCTAAAATTTTCACAGGAGTTTCCGGACGCTGTTTTCCTTGCAGCGAAGGTGGAATCTCTCCTCGGTGTCCCGGAGGTCTCGTCGCTCCCGACCAGAGTACCGGTTCGAAAGGGCCATAACTTTTGATTCGACCGTTGGATCACTCTAAAATTTTCACAGGAGTTTCCGGACGCTGTTTTCCTTAGAGTAGAATTGGAATCTCTCCTTGGTGTCCCGGAGGTCTCGTCGCTCCCGACTAGAGTACCGGTTCGAAAGGGCCATAACTTTTGATCCGACCGTTGGATCACTCTAAAATTTTCACAGGAGTTTCCGGACGCTGTTTTCCTTGGAGGAGAAGTGGAATCTCTCCTCGGTGTCCCGGAGGTCGCGTTGCTCCCGACCAGACTACCGGTTCGGAAGGGCCATAACTTTTGATCCGACCGTTGGATCATTCTAAAATTTTCACAGGAGTTTCCGGACGCTGTTTTCCTTGGAGTAGAATTGGAATCTCTCCTCGGTGTCTCGGAGGTCTCGTCGCTCCAGACCAGAGTACCGGTTTGAAAGGGCCATAACTTTTGATCCGACCGTTGGATCACTCTACAATTTTCACAGGAGTTTCCGGACGCTGTTTTCCTTGGATTAGAAGTAGAATCTCTCCTCGGTGTCCCGGAGGTCTCGTCGCTCCCGACCAGACTACCGGTTCGGAATGGCCATAACTTTTGATCCGACCGTTGGATCACTTTAAAATTTTCACAGGAGTTTCCGGACGCTGTTTTCCTTGGAATAGAAGTGGAATCTCTCCTCGGTGTCCCGGAGGTCTCGTCGCTCCCGACTAGAGTACCGGTTTGAAAGGGCCATAACTTTTGATCCGACCGTTGGATCACTCTAAAATTTTCACAGGAGTTTCCGGACGCTGTTTTCCTTGGAGTAGAATTGGAATCTCTCCTCGGTGTCCCGGAGGTCTCGTCGCTCCCGACCAGACTACCGGTTCGAAAGGGCCATAACTTTTGATCCGACCGTTGGATCACTCTAAAATTTTCACAGGAGTTTCCGGACGCTGTTTTCCTTGGAGGAGAAGTGGAATCTCTCCTCGGTGTCGCGGAGGTCTTGTCGCTCCCGACCAGAGTACCGGTTCGAAAGGGCCATAACTTTTGATCCGACCGTTGGATCAGTCTAAAATTTTCACAGGAGTTTCCGGACGCTGTTTTCCTTGGAATAGAAGTGGAATCTCTCCTCGGTGTCCCGGAGGTCTCGTCGCTCCAGACCAGAGTACCGGTTCGAAAGGGCCATAACTTTTGATCCGACCGTTGGATCACTCTAAAATTTTCACAGGAGTTTCCGGACGCTGTTTTCCTTGGAGTAGAATTGGAATCTCTCCTCGGTGTCCCGGAGGTCTCGTCGCTCCCGACTAGAGTACCGGTTCGAAAGGGCCATAACTTTTGATCCGACCGTTGGATCACTCTAAAATTTTCACAGGAGTTTCCGGACGCTGTTTTCCTTGGAGTAGAATTGGAATCTCTCCTCGGTGTCCCGGAGGTCTCGTCGCTCCAGACCAGAGTACCGGTTCGAAAGGGCCATAACTTTTGATCCGACCGTTGGATCACTCTAAAATTTTCGCAGGAGTTTCCGGACACTGTTTTCCTTGGAGCAGAGGTGGAATCTCTCCTCGGTGTCCCGGAGGTCTCGTCGCTCCCGACCAGAGTACCGGTTCGAAAGGGCCATAACTTTTGATCCGACCGTTGGATCACTTTAAAATTTTCACAGGAGTTTCCGGACGCTGTTTTCCTTGGAATAGAAGTGGAATCTCTCCTCGGTGTCCCGGAGGTCTCGTCGCTCCAGACCAGAGTACCGGTTCGAAAGGGCCATAACTTTTGATCCGACCGTTGGATCACTCTACAATTTTCACAGGAGTTTCCGGACGCTGTTTTCCTTGGATTAGAAGTGGAATCTCTCCTCGGTGTCCCGGAGGTCTCGTCGCTCCCGACCAGACTACCGGTTCGGAATGGCCATAACTTTTGATCCGACCGTTGGATCACTTTAAAATTTTCACAGGAGTTTCCGGACGCTGTTTTCCTTGGAATAGAAGTGGAATCTCTCCTCGGTGTCCCGGAGGTCTCGTCGCTCCCGACTAGAGTACCGGTTTGAAAGGGCCATAACTTTTGATCCGACCGTTGGATCACTCTAAAATTTTCACAGGAGTTTCCGGACGCTGTTTTCCTTGGAGTAGAATTGGAATCTCTCCTCGGTGTCCCGGAGGTCTCGTCGCTCCCGACCAGACTACCGGTTCGAAAGGGCCATAACTTTTGATCCGACCGTTGGATCACTCTAAAATTTTCACAGGAGTTTCCGGACGCTGTTTTCCTTGGAGGAGAAGTGGAATCTCTCCTCGGTGTCGCGGAGGTCTTGTCGCTCCCGACCAGAGTACCGGTTCGAAAGGGCCATAACTTTTGATCCGACCGTTGGATCAGTCTAAAATTTTCACAGGAGTTTCCGGACGCTGTTTTCCTTGGAATAGAAGTGGAATCTCTCCTCGGTGTCCCGGAGGTCTCGTCGCTCCAGACCAGAGTACCGGTTCGAAAGGGCCATAACTTTTGATCCGACCGTTGGATCACTCTAAAATTTTCACAGGAGTTTCCGGACGCTGTTTTCCTTGGAGTAGAATTGGAATCTCTCCTCGGTGTCCCGGAGGTCTCGTCGCTCCCGACTAGAGTACCGGTTCGAAAGGGCCATAACTTTTGATCCGACCGTTGGATCACTCTAAAATTTTCACAGGAGTTTCCGGACGCTGTTTTCCTTGGAGTAGAATTGGAATCTCTCCTCGGTGTCCCGGAGGTCTCGTCGCTCCAGACCAGAGTACCGGTTCGAAAGGGCCATAACTTTTGATCCGACCGTTGGATCACTCTAAAATTTTCGCAGGAGTTTCCGGACGCTGTTTTCCTTGGAGCAGAGGTGGAATCTCTCCTCGGTGTCCCGGAGGTCTCGTCGCTCCCGACCAGAGTACCGGTTTGAAAGGGCCATAACTTTTGATCCGACCGTTGGATCACTTTAAAATTTTCACAGGAGTTTCCGGACGCTGTTTTCCTTGGAATAGAAGTGGAATCTCTCCTCGGTGTCCCGGAGGTCTCGTCGCTCCAGACCAGAGTACCGGTTCGAAAGGGTCATAACTTTTGATCCGACCGTTGGATCACTCTAAAATTTTCACAGGAGTTTCCGGACGCTGTTTTCCTTGGAGGAGAAGTGGAATCTCTCCTCGGTGTCCCGGAGGTCTCGTTGCTCCCGACCAGACTACCGGTTCGGAAGGGCCATAACTTTTGATCCGACCGTTGGATCATTCTAAAATTTTCACAGGAGTTTCCGGACGCTGTTTTCCTTGAAGTAGAATTGGAATCTCTCCTCGGTGTCCCGAAGGTCTCGTCGCTCCCGACCAGACTACCGGTTCGAAAGGGCCATAACTTTTGATCCGACCGTTGGATCACTCTAAAATTTTCACAGGAGTTTCCGGACGCTGTTTTCCTTGGAGGAGAAGTGGAATCTCTCCTCGGTGTCCCGGAGGTCTCGTCGCTCCCGACCAGAGTACCGGTTCGAAAGGGCCATAACTTTTGATTCGACCGTTGGATCACTCTAAAATTTTCACAGGAGTTTCCGGACGCTGTTTTCCTTAGAGTAGAATTGGAATCTCTCCTTGGTGTCCCGGAGGTCTCGTCGCTCCCGACTAGAGTACCGGTTCGAAAGGGCCATAACTTTTGATCCGACCGTTGGATCACTCTAAAATTTTCACAGGAGTTTCCGGACGCTGTTTTCCTTGGAGTAGAATTGGAATCTCTCCTCGGTGTCCCGGAGGTCTCGTCGCTCACGACTAGAGTACCGGTTCGAAAGGGCCATAACTTTTGATCCGACCGTTGGATCACTCTAAAATTTTCACAGGAGTTTCCGGACACTGTTTTCCTTGGAGTAGAATTGGAATCTCTCCTCGGTGTCCCGGAGGTCTCGTCGCTCCCGACCAGAGTACCGGTTCGAAAGGGCCATAACTTTTGATCCGACCGTTGGATCACTCTAAAATTTTCACAGGAGTTTACGGACGCTGTTTTCCTTGGAGTAGAATTGGAATCTCTCCTTGGTGTCCCGGAGGTCTCGTCGCTCCCGACCAGAGTACCGGTTCGAAAGGGCCATAACTTTTGATCCGACCGTTGGATCACTCTACAATTTTCACAGGAGTTTCCGGACGCTGTTTTCCTTGGATTAGAAGTGGAATCTCTCCTCGGTGTCCGGGAGGTCTCGTCGCTCCCGACCAGACTACCGGTTCGAAAGGGCCATAACTTTTGATCCGACCGTTGGATCACTCTAAAATTTTCACAGGAGTTTCCGGACGCTGTTTGCCTTGGAGGAAAAGTGGAATCTCTCCTCGGTGTCCCGGAGGTCTCGTCGCTCCCGACCAGACTATCGGTTCGGAAGGGCCATAACTTTTGATCCGACCGTTGGATCACTCTAAAATTTTCACAGGAGTTTCCGAACGCTGTTTTCCTTGAAAGAGAAGTGGAATCTCTCGGTGTCGCGGAGGTCTCGTCGCTCCAGACCAGAGTACCGGTTCGAAAGGGCCATAACTTTTGATCCGACCGTTGGATCACTCTAAAATTTTCGCAGGAGTTTCCGGACGCTGTTTTCCTTGGAGTAGAATTGGAATCTCTCCTCGGTGTCGCGGAGGTCTCGTCGCTCCCGACTAGAGTACCGGTTCGAAAGGGCCATAACTTTTGATCCGACCGTTGGATCACTCTACAATTTTCACAGGAGTTTCCGGACGCTGTTTTCCTTGGATTAGAAGTGGAATCTCTCCTCGGTGTCCCGGAGGTCTCGTCGCTCCCGACCAGACTACCGGTTCGAAAGGGCCATAACTTTTGATCCGACCGTTGGATCACTCTAAAATTTTCACAGGAGTTTCCGGACGCTGTTTTCCTTGCAGCGAAGGTGGAATCTCTCCTCGGTGTCCCGGAGGTCTCGTCGCTCCCGACCAGAGTACCGGTTCGAAAGGGCCATAACTTTTGATTCGACCGTTGGATCACTCTAAAATTTTCACAGGAGTTTCCGGACGCTGTTTTCCTTGGAATAGAAGTGGAATCTCTCCTCGGTGTCCCGGAGGTCTCGTCGCTCCAGACCAGAGTACCGGTTCGAAAGGGCCATAACTTTTGATCCGACCGTTGGATCACTCTAAAATTTTCACAGGAGTTTCCGGACGCTGTTTTCCTTGGAGTAGAATTGGAATCTCTCCTCGGTGTCGCGGAGGTCTCGTCGCTCCCGACTAGAGTACCGGTTCGAAAGGGCCATAACTTTTGATCCGACCGTTGGATCACTCTACAATTTTCACAGGAGTTTCCGGACGCTGTTTTCCTTGGATTAGAAGTGGAATCTCTCCTCGGTGTCCCGGAGGTCTCGTCGCTCCCGACCAGACTACCGGTTCGAAAGGGCCATAACTTTTGATCCGACCGTTGGATCACTCTAAAATTTTCACAGGAGTTTCCGGACGCTGTTTTCCTTGGAGGAGAAGTGGAATCTCTCCTCGGTGTCGCGGAGGTCTTGTCGCTCCCGACCAGAGTACCGGTTCGAAAGGGCCATAACTTTTGATCCGACCGTTGGATCAGTCTAAAATTTTCACAGGAGTTTCCGGACGCTGTTTTCCTTGGAATAGAAGTGGAATCTCTCCTCGGTGTCCCGGAGGTCTCGTCGCTCCAGACCAGAGTACCGGTTCGAAAGGGCCATAACTTTTGATCCGACCGTTGGATCACTCTAAAATTTTCACAGGAGTTTCCGGACGCTGTTTTCCTTGGAGGAGAAGTGGAATCTCTCCTCGGTGTCCCGGAGGTCGCGTTGCTCCCGACCAGACTACCGGTTCGGAAGGGCCATAACTTTTGATCCGACCGTTGGATCAGTCTAAAATTTTCACAGGAGTTTCCGGACGCTGTTTTCCTTGGAGTAGAATTGGAATCTCTCCTCGGTGTCTCGGAGGTCTCGTCGCTCCAGACCAGAGTACCGGTTCGAAAGGGCCATAACTTTTGATCCGACCGTTGGATCACTCTACAATTTTCACAGGAGTTTCCGGACGCTGTTTTCCTTGGATTAGAAGTGGAATCTCTCCTCGGTGTCCCGGAGGTCTCGTCGCTCCCGACCAGACTACCGGTTCGGAATGGCCATAACTTTTGATCCGACCGTTGGATCACTTTAAAATTTTCACAGGAGTTTCCGGACGCTGTTTTCCTTGGAGTAGAATTGGAATCTCTCCTCGGTGTCCCGGAGGTCTCGTCGCTCCCGACTAGAGTACCGGTTCGAAAGGGCCATAACTTTTGATCCGACCGTTGGATCACTCTAAAATTTTCACAGGAGTTTCCGGACGCTGTTTTCCTTGGAGTAGAATTGGAATCTCTCCTCGGTGTCCCGGAGGTCTCGTCGCTCCAGACCAGAGTACCGGTTCGAAAGGGCCATAACTTTTGATCCGACCGTTGGATCACTCTAAAATTTTCGCAGGAGTTTCCGGACGCTGTTTTCCTTGGAGCAGAGGTGGAATCTCTCCTCGGTGTCCCGGAGGTCTCGTCGCTCCCGACCAGAGTACCGGTTCGAAAGGGCCATAACTTTTGATCCGACCGTTGGATCACTTTAAAATTTTCACAGGAGTTTCCGGACGCTGTTTTCCTTGGAATAGAAGTGGAATCTCTCCTCGGTGTCCCGGAGGTCTCGTCGCTCCAGACCAGAGTACCGGTTCGAAAGGGTCATAACTTTTGATCCGACCGTTGGATCACTCTAAAATTTTCACAGGAGTTTCCGGACGCTGTTTTCCTTGGAGGAGAAGTGGAATCTCTCCTCGGTGTCCCGGAGGTCTCGTTGCTCCCGACCAGACTACCGGTTCGGAAGGGCCATAACTTTTGATCCGACCGTTGGATCATTCTAAAATTTTCACAGGAGTTTCCGGACGCTGTTTTCCTTGAAGTAGAATTGGAATCTCTCCTCGGTGTCCCGGAGGTCTCGTCGCTCCCGACCAGACTACCGGTTCGAAAGGGCCATAACTTTTGATCCGACCGTTGGATCACTCTAAAATTTTCACAGGAGTTTCCGGACGCTGTTTTCCTTGGAGGAGAAGTGGAATCTCTCCTCGGTGTCCCGGAGGTCTCGTCGCTCCCGACCAGAGTACCGGTTCGAAAGGGCCATAACTTTTGATTCGACCGTTGGATCACTCTAAAATTTTCACAGGAGTTTCCGGACGCTGTTTTCCTTAGAGTAGAATTGGAATCTCTCCTTGGTGTCCCGGAGGTCTCGTCGCTCCCGACTAGAGTACCGGTTCGAAAGGGCCATAACTTTTGATCCGACCGTTGGATCACTCTAAAATTTTCACAGGAGTTTCCGGACGCTGTTTTCCTTGGAGTAGAATTGGAATCTCTCCTCGGTGTCCCGGAGGTCTCGTCGCTCACGACTAGAGTACCGGTTCGAAAGGGCCATAACTTTTGATCCGACCGTTGGATCACTCTAAAATTTTCACAGGAGTTTCCGGACACTGTTTTCCTTGGAGTAGAATTGGAATCTCTCCTCGGTGTCCCGGAGGTCTCGTCGCTCCCGACCAGACTACCGGTTCGAAAGGGCCATAACTTTTGATCCGACCGTTGGATCACTCTAAAATTTTCACAGGAGTTTCCGGACGCTGTTTTCCTTGGAGGAGAAGTGGAATCTCTCCTCGGTGTCGCGGAGGTCTTGTCGCTCCCGACCAGAGTACCGGTTCGAAAGGGCCATAACTTTTGATCCGACCGTTGGATCAGTCTAAAATTTTCACAGGAGTTTCCGGACGCTGTTTTCCTTGGAATAGAAGTGGAATCTCTCCTCGGTGTCCCGGAGGTCTCGTCGCTCCAGACCAGAGTACCGGTTCGAAAGGGCCATAACTTTTGATCCGACCGTTGGATCACTCTAAAATTTTCACAGGAGTTTCCGGACGCTGTTTTCCTTGGAGTAGAATTGGAATCTCTCCTCGGTGTCCCGGAGGTCTCGTCGCTCACGACTAGAGTACCGGTTCGAAAGGGCCATAACTTTTGATCCGACCGTTGGATCACTCTAAAATTTTCACAGGAGTTTCCGGACGCTGTTTTCCTTGGAGTAGAATTGGAATCTCTCCTCGGTGTCCCGGAGGTCTCGTCGCTCCAGACCAGAGTACCGGTTCGAAAGGGCCATAACTTTTGATCCGACCGTTGGATCACTCTAAAATTTTCGCAGGAGTTTCCGGACACTGTTTTCCTTGGAGCAGAGGTGGAATCTCTCCTCGGTGTCCCGGAGGTCTCGTCGCTCCCGACCAGAGTACCGGTTCGAAAGGGCCATAACTTTTGATCCGACCGTTGGATCACTTTAAAATTTTCACAGGAGTTTCCGGACGCTGTTTTCCTTGGAATAGAAGTGGAATCTCTCCTCGGTGTCCCGGAGGTCTCGTCGCTCCAGACCAGAGTACCGGTTCGAAAGGGCCATAACTTTTGATCCGACCGTTGGATCACTCTACAATTTTCACAGGAGTTTCCGGACGCTGTTTTCCTTGGATTAGAAGTGGAATCTCTCCTCGGTGTCCCGGAGGTCTCGTCGCTCCCGACCAGACTACCGGTTCGGAATGGCCATAACTTTTGATCCGACCGTTGGATCACTCTAAAATTTTCACAGGAGTTTCCGGACGCTGTTTTCCTTGGAGTAGAATTGGAATCTCTCCTCGGTGTCCCGGAGGTCTCGTCGCTCCCGACCAGACTACCGGTTCGAAAGGGCCATAACTTTTGATCCGACCGTTGAATCACTCTAAAATTTTCACAGGAGTTTCCGGACGCTGTTTTCCTTGGAGGAGAAGTGGAATCTCTCCTCGGTGTCCCGGAGGTCTCGTCGCTCCCGACCAGAGTACCGGTTCGAAAGGGCCATAACTTTTGATTCGACCGTTGGATCACTCTAAAATTTTCACAGGAGTTTCCGGACGCTGTTTTCCTTAGAGTAGAATTGGAATCTCTCCTTGGTGTCCCGGAGGTCTCGTCGCTCCCGACTAGAGTACCGGTTCGAAAGGGCCATAACTTTTGATCCGACCGTTGGATCACTCTAAAATTTTCACAGGAGTTTCCGGACGCTGTTTTCCTTGGAGTAGAATTGGAATCTCTCCTCGGTGTCCCGGAGGTCTCGTCGCTCACGACTAGAGTACCGGTTTGAAAGGGCCATAACTTTTGATCCGACCGTTGGATCACTCTAAAATTTTCACAGGAGTTTCCGGACACTGTTTTCCTTGGAGTAGAATTGGAATCTCTCCTCGGTGTCCCGGAGGTCTCGTCGCTCCCGACCAGAGTACCGGTTCGAAAGGGCCATAACTTTTGATCCGACCGTTGGATCACTCTAAAATTTTCACAGGAGTTTACGGACGCTGTTTTCCTTGGAGTAGAATTGGAATCTCTCCTTGGTGTCCCGGAGGTCTCGTCGCTCCCGACCAGAGTACCGGTTCGAAAGGGCCATAACTTTTGATTCGACCGTTGGATCACTCTAAAATTTTCACAGGAGTTTCCGGACGCTGTTTTCCTTGGAGTAGAATTGGAATCTCTCCTCGGTGTCTCGTAGGTCTCGTCGCTCCCGACTAGAGTACCGGTTCGAAAGGGCCATAACTTTTGATCCGACCGTTGGATCACTCTAAAATTTTCACAGGAGTTTACGGACGCTGTTTTCCTTGGAGTAGAATTGGAATCTCTGCTTGGTGTCCCGGAGGTCTCATCGCTCCCGACCAGAGTACCGGTTTGAAAGGCCCATAACTTTTGATCCGACCGTTGGATCACTCTAAAATTTTCACAGGAGTTTCCGGACGCTGTTTTCCTTGGAATAGAAGTGGAATCTCTCCTCGGTGTCCCGGAGGTCTCGTCGCTCCAGACCAGAGTACCGGTTCGAAAGGGCCATAACTTTTGATCCGACCGTTGGATCACTCTAAAATTTTCACAGGAGTTTCCGGACGCTGTTTTCCTTGGAGTAGAATTGGAATCTCTCCTCGGTGTCCCGGAGGTCTCGTCGCTCCCGACTAGAGTACCGGTTCGAAAGGGCCATAACTTTTGATCCGACCGTTGGATCACTCTAAAATTTTCACAGGAGTTTCCGGACGCTGTTTTCCTTGGAGTAGAGGTGGAATCTCTCCTCGGTGTCCCGGAGGTCTCGTCGCTCCCGACCAGAGTACCGGTTCGAAAGGGCCATAACTTTTGATCCGACCGTTGGATCACTCTAAAATTTTCACAGGAGTTTCCGGACGCTGTTTTCCTTAGAGCAGAGGTGGAATGTCTCCTCGGTGTCCCGGAGGTCTCGTCGCTCCCGACCAGAGTACCGGTTCGAAAGGGCCATAACTTTTGATCCGACCGTTGGATCACTCTACAATTTTCACAGGAGTTTCCGGACGCTGTTTTCCTTGGATTAGAAGTGGAATCTCTCCTCGGTGTCCGGGAGGTCTCGTCGCTCCCGACCAGACTACCGGTTCGAAAGGGCCATAACTTTTGATCCGACCGTTGGATCACTCTAAAATTTTCACAGGAGTTTCCGGACGCTGTTTTCCTTGCAGCGGAGGTGGAATCTCTCCTCGGTGTCCCGGAGGTCTCGTCGCTCCCGACCAGAGTACCGGTTCGAAAGGGCCATAACTTTTGATGCGACCGTTGGATCACTCTAAAATTTTCACAGGAGTTTCCGGACGCTGTTTTCCTTGGAGTAGAATTGGAATCTCTCCTCGGTGTCTCGGAGGTCTCGTCGCTCCCGACCAGAGTACCGGTTCGAAAGGGCCATAACTTTTGATCCGACCGTTGGATCACTCTAAAATTTTCACAGGAGTTTACGGACGCTGTTTTCCTTGGAGTAGAATTGGAATCTCTGCTTGGTGTCCCGGAGGTCTCGTCGCTCCCGACCAGAGTACCGGTTCGAAAGGGCCATAACTTTTGATCCGACCGTTGGATCACTCTAAAATTTTCACAGGAGTTTCCGGACGCTGTTTTCCTTGGAGTAGAATTGGAATCTCTCCTCGGTGTCCCGGAGGTCTCGTCGCTCCCGACTAGAGTACCGGTTCGAAAGGGCCATAACTTTTGATCCGACCGTTGGATCACTCTAAAATTTTCACAGGAGTTTCCGGACGCTGTTTTCCTTGGAGTAGAATTGGAATCTCTCCTCGGTGTCCCGGAGGTCTCGTCGCTCCAGACCAGAGTACCGGTTCGAAAGGGCCATAACTTTTGATCCGACCGTTGGATCACTCTAAAATTTTCGCAGGAGTTTCCGGACGCTGTTTTCCTTGGAGAAAAGGTGGAATCTCTACTCGGTGTCCCGGAGGTCTCGTCGCTCCCGACCAGAGTACCGGTTCGAAAGGGCCATAACTTTTGATCCGACCGTTGGATCACTTTAAAATTTTCACAGGAGTTTCCGGACGCTGTTTTCCTTGGAATGGAAGTGGAATCTCTCCTCGGTGTCCCGGAGGTCTCGTCGCTCCAGACCAGAGTACCGGTTCGAAAGGGCCATAACTTTTGATCCGACCGTTGGATCACTCTAAAATTTTCACAGGAGTTTCCGAACGCTGTTTTCCTTGGAGTAGAATTGGAATCTCTCCTTGGTGTCCCGGAGGTCTCGTCGCTCACGACTAGAGTACCGGTTCGAAAGGGCCATAACTTTTGATCCGACCGTTGGATCACTCTAAAATTTTCACAGGAGTTTCCGGACGCTGTTTTTCTTGGAGTAGAATTGGAATCTCTCCTCGGTGTCCCGGAGGTCTCGTCGCTCCCGACCAGAGTACCGGTTCGAAAGGGCCATAACTTTTGATCCGACCGTTGGATCACTCTAAAATTTTCACAGGAGTTTCCGGACGCTGTTTTCCTTGGGTAGAATTGGAATCTCTCCTTGGTGTCCCGGAGGTCTCGTCGCTCCCGACCAGAGTACCGGTTCGGAAGGGCCATAACTTTTGATCCGACCGTTGGATCATTCTAAAATTTTCACAGGAGTTTCCGGACGCTATTTTCCTTGGAGTAGAATTGGAATCTCTCCTCGGTGTCCCGGAGGTCTCGTCGCTCACGACTAGAGTACCGGTTCGAAAGGGCCATAACTTTTGATCCGACCGTTGGATCACTCTAAAATTTTCACAGGAGTTTCCGGACACTGTTTTCCTTGGAGTAGAATTGGAATCTCTCCTCGGTGTCCCGGAGGTCTCGTCGCTCCCGACTAGAGTACCGGTTCGAAAGGGCCATAACTTTTGATCCGACCGTTGGATCACTCTAAAATTTTCACAGGAGTTTACGGACGCTGTTTTCCTTGGAGTAGAATTGGAATCTCTGCTTGGTGTCCCGGAGGTCTCGTCGCTCCCGACCAGAGTACCGGTTCGAAAGGGCCATAACTTTTGATCCGACCGTTGGATCACTCTAAAATTTTCACAGGAGTTTCCGGACGCTGTTTTCCTTGGAGCAGAGGTGGAATCTCTCCTCGGTGTCCCGGAGGTCTCGTCGCTCCCGACCAGAGTACCGGTTCGAAAGGGCCATACTTTTGATCCGACCGTTGGATCACTCTACAATTTTCACAGGAGTTTCCGGACGCTGTTTTCCTTGGAATAAAAGTGGAATCTCTCCTCGGTGTCCCGGAGGTCTCGTCGCTCCCGACCAGACTACCGGTTCGAAAGGGCCATAACTTTTGATCCGACCGTTGGATCACTCTAAAATTTTCACAGGAGTGTCCGGACGCTGTTTTCCTTATAGCAGAGGTGGAATCTCTCCTCGGTGTCCCGGAGGTCTCGTCGCTCCCGACCAGAGTACCGGTTCGAAAGGGCCATAACTTTTGATCCGACCGTTGGATCACTCTAAAATTTTCGCAGGAGTTTCCGGACGCTGTTTTCCTTGCAGCAGAGGTGGAATCTCTCCTCGGTGTCCCGGAGGTCTCGTCCCTCCCGACCAGAGTAACGGTTCGAAAGGGCCATAACTTTTGATCCGACCTTTGGATCACTCTAAAATTTTCACAGGAGTTTCCGGACGCTGTTTTCCTTGGAGTAGAAGTGGAATCTCTCCTCGGTGTCGCGGAGGTCTCGTCGCTCCCGACCAGAGTACCGGTTCGAAAGGGCCATAACTTTGGATCCGACCGTTGGATCACTCTAAAATTTTCGCAGGAGTTTCCGGACGCTGTTTTCCTTGGAGTAGACGTGGAATCTCTCCTTGGTGTCCCGGAGGTCTCGTCGCTCCCGACTAGAGTACCGGTTCGAAAGGGCCATAACTTTTGATCCGACCGTTGGATCACTCTAAAATTTTCACAGGAGTTTCCGGACGCTGTTTTCCTTGGAGTAGAAGTGGAATCTCTCCTCGGTGTCGCGGAGGTCTCGTCGCTCCCGACTAGAGTACCGGTTCGAAAGGGCCATAACTTTTGATCCGACCGTTGGATCACTCTAAAATTTTCACAGGAGTTTCCGGACGCTGTTTTCCTTGGAGTAGAATTGGAATCTCTCCTCGGTGTCCCGGAGGTCTCGTCGCTCCCGACTAGAGTACCGGTTCGAAAGGGCCATAACTTTTGATCCGACCGTTGGATCACTCTAAAATTTTCACAGGAGTTTCCGGACGCTGTTTTCCTTGCAGCGGAGGTGGAATCTCTCCTCGGTGTCCCGGAGGTCTCGTCGCTCCAGACCAGAGTACCGGTTCGAAAGGGCCATAACTTTTGATCCGACCGTTGGATCACTCTAAAATTTTCGCAGGAGTTTCCGGACGCTGTTTTCCTTGGAGAAAAGGTGGAATCTCTACTCGGTGTCCCGGAGGTCTCGTCGCTCCCGACCAGAGTACCGGTTCGAAAGG
Source organism: Populus nigra (assembly GCF_951802175.1). NCBI lineage: Eukaryota > Viridiplantae > Streptophyta > Magnoliopsida > Malpighiales > Salicaceae > Populus > Populus nigra. The sequence continues at coordinate 24,061,002 of NC_084853.1, forward strand.
GCCATAACTTTTGATCCGACCGTTGGATCACTTTAAAATTTTCACAGGAGTTTCCGGACGCTGTTTTCCTTGGAATAGAAGTGGAATCTCTCCTCGGTGTCCCGGAGGTCTCGTCGCTCCAGACCAGAGTACCGGTTCGAAAGGGCCATAACTTTTGATCCGACCGTTGGATCACTCTAAAATTTTCACAGGAGTTTCCGGACGCTGTTTTCCTTGGAGTAGAATTGGAATCTCTCTTCAGTGTCCCGGAGGTCTCGTCGCTCCAGACCAGAGTGTAACGACTCGGATTTCTAAGCCCAACAATAGTAAATTTTTTTTTTATATATATATTTAATACACCTGGTGCCGGTAATCAAAGAACTTGAATCCTTACATCATCAAAATACAACCCATACAATCAACAGTTCATTCAAAAGCGAATCTTACACAAACACATAATATTAGTGTTGCATGATTTGAAATTCATATTAAAAATATATATACATGGACATGAGTTTGCATTCTTATACTACTAATAGCCATCACAAAATTTTAAACAAAAAGGGTCTAATAAAAGTTATACATTCAGTACATTGATCCCTACAAAATACATTGTGAGTTCGAATGCATCTGCTTAATTCTTTGCAAAAGTAGGTTCCCATGTATCGGGTATCCTAGACATCTTGTTGGTGTGACGTCCCTGCAGCAGTACAAAACATTTAAGAGAAAACAAATACTTAATAATAATAATAATATTGGTAACTAACGGCCTAGCAATTAAATAAGCATTAACATTTATAATTTCTTCATGTATTTGATGTAACAATTAGTAGTACATATAGATACACAAGTTTTCAAATGCCATTCGCCGAAACTAGTCGTTTATTTGTCCCGGCTATCCATCCGGATTCCATAGCAATAGCTGCGTCACTGCCAATCCTAAAATCGGCAGCCGAAACTACATCGCTGCCGATCAAGGAATCGGCAGCGAAACTGGGTCGCTGCCGAATTCTGTATCGGCAGCGAAGACTGCATCGCTGCCGATCCAAAATCGGCAGCGGAAACTGCGTCGCTGCCGATTTCTGTATCGGCAGCGGAAACTAGGTCGCTGCCGATTTCTGTATCGGCAGCGAATACTGTGTCGCTGCCGATCCAGAATCGGCAGCGGAACTGCGTCGCTGCCGATTTCTGTATCGGCAGCGGAAACTAGGTCGCTGCCGATTTCTGTATCGGCAGCGAATACTGTGTCGCTGCCGATCCAGAATCGGCAGCGGAACTGCGTCGCTGCCGATCCACAATCGGCAGCGAAATCATCCCTTTTTAACCCGGCCATCCATTCGGACGCCATTAGCCAAAGCTAATCATTCTTTGTCCCGGGCATCCGTTTGGATGCCATTAGCCGAAGCTAATCACTCTTTTGTCCCGGCCATCCGTTTGGATGCCATTAGCCGAAGCTAATCACTCTTTTGTCCCGGCCATCCGTTGGGATGCCATTAGCCGAAGCTAATCACTCTTTTATCAACAATTAAGCGTTCGACAATTTAATATCGGTTCTAACAATATGGTAGTACTCAAGTTAAAATGTTCTAAGGATCAACGTATGAAAAAGAAAGGTGCAAGTCACCTACCTGTTCCACCTGTGGGTCGTTCCTGTCTTGATGATGGTCCAATCCCGACTGCACCACCTGAGATATCAATGGTCACAAATCAGCACAGTTGTATTTATTTTATTTTTGAATCACATTCCTCATCACACTTATTTCAATAGTTCACATGTTCACATTAAAGTGTTCCCTATTTTACACCATCATATCATGAAATTGTTATTAGCATTTAAGTCATTCCTGCCTAGGAGGCTTATTGTAGGAATCGGCAGCGAGAACCGGTTCGCTGCGGGCTGCCCAATTCGGCAGCGAGAACTGGTTCGCTGTGGGCTGCCAGTTCGGCTGCGAGAACTGCACCGCTGTTGGCGCCACAGTTTCGCTGCAAAACGCACAACTCGGCAGCGAATATCACTTCGCTGCAGGAGGTTCAGCTGCGGCAGCGAAACAGAATTTCGCTGCGCAACACACAACTCGGCAGCGAATATTAATTCGCTGCAGCAGGTTCAGTTGCGGCAGCGAAACAGAATTTCGCTGCGCAACACACAACTCGGCAGCGAATATTAATTCGCTGCAGCAGGTTCAGTTGCGGCAGCGAAACAGAATTTTGCTGCGCAACACACAACTAGGCAGCGAATATTAATTCGCTGCAGCAGGTTCAGTTGCGGCAGCGAAACAGAATTTCGCTGCGCAACCCATAATCGGGAGCATCAATTTCAGCACAATCATCACAGTAGAACACCTTAATTCCAGCAACAAACATCACAGCAGAACACATTAATTCCAGCAACAACATCACATTAATTCCAGCAACAATCATCACAGCAGAACACATTAATTCCAGCAACAACATCACAGCAGAACACATTAATTCCCCCTAGTTAAAGCCGGCCCTCTACCATGATTTGTTAGATGTTCTGAAATTGACTTTATTTCACTTTTGTTTGCTTGTTCTCTTGGTTAATTTCAGCTTCCTTCACAGCTGGCTTAGGTCTTAGATCAATTCTTTTCTTAGGGTTTTTTTTTCTTCTTCTTTATTTTCGTTTTTTGATCTTACGGGGGAGAGGAAGAGAGTTTTATGACCCATACCTTCTGAATTTAACTAAGTTTGAGGAAGGTTTGACACTATTCAGCTGCTGGTTCTCCTTCTTCTTTTTTTTTTTTTCCGGCTCTCCTTTGCCTCTCCTCTATGCAGCTGCCCACTCCTCTCTCAAGGTCTCATCTCTCCCTCACAAGTTCACAAAGTAATCTCTACTGGTCTGATTTACGTTTCTGTTGTGAAAGGGGAAGGGAAGAACGGCATGCAGCTGCTGGATTTGGAAGGAGATGGGTCATTCTCTCTCCCCTCTTTGTATTTATACTACCCATCCAATGAAATGGGTTGTTTGGGGGTTGGTTTAGGTGTGTCCTTATCCTTGTTTGGTTTATCTAAAACCAGTTTTACCCCTCCCTCCCAGCTCTGCGTCACTGTTCATTGAGAAATCGGCAGCGAAAACTACATCGCTGCCGATTTCTGCATCGGCAGCAAAAACTGTGTCGCTGCCGATTTCTGCATCGGCAGCAAAAACTGTGTCGCTGCCGATCCAGAATCGGCAGCGGAACTGCGTCGCTGCCGATCCACAATCGGCAGCGCAACTGCGTCGCTGCCGATCCAGAATCGGCAGCGGAACTGCGTCGCTGCCGATTTCTGCATCAGCAGCGAAAACTACATCCATCATCATCCCTCTCTCTCTCTCTCTCTCTCTCTCTCTATATATATATATATATATATATATATATATATATATATATATATTCCTTTGGGTGTTTACAAGAGTACCGGTTCGAAAGGGCCATAACTTTTGATCCGACCGTTGGATCACTCTAAAATTTGCACAGGAGTTTCCGGACGCTGTTTTCCTTGGAATAGAAGTGGAATCTCTCCTCGGTGTCCCGGAGGTCTCGTCGCTCCCGACCAGAGTACCGGTTCGAAAGGGCCATAACTTTTGATCCGACCGTTGGATCACTCTAAAATTTTCGCAGGAGTTTCCCGACGATGTTTTCCTTGGAGTAGAATTGGAATCTCTCCTCGGTGTCCCGGAGGTCTCGTCGCTCCCGACTAGAGTACCGGTTCGGAAGGGCCATAACTTTTGATCCGACCGTTGGATCACTCTAAAATTTTAACAGGAGTTTCCGAACGCTGTTTTCCTTGGAGAAGAATTGGAATCTCTCCTCGGTGTCCCGGAGGTCTCGTCGCTCCCGACCAGAGTACCGGTTCGAAAGGGCCATAACTTTTGATCCGACCGTTGGATCACTCTAAAATTTTCGCAGGAGTTTCCCGACGATGTTTTCCTTGGAGTAGAATTGGAATCTCTCCTCGGTGTCCCGGAGGTCTCGTCGCTCCCGACTAGAGTACCGGTTCGCAAGGGTCATAACTTTAGATCCGACCGTTGGATCACTCTAAAATTTTCACAGGAGTTTCCGGACGCTGTTTTCCTTGGAGCAGAGGTGGAATCTCTCCTCGGTGTCCCGGAGGTCTCGTCGCTCCCGACCAGAGTACCGGTTCGAAAGGGCCATAACTTTTGATCCGACCGTTGGATCACTCTAAAATTTTCACAGGAGTTTCCGGACGCTGTTTTCCTTGGAGCAGAGGTGGAATCTCTCCTCGGTGTCCCGGAGGTCTCGTCGCTCCCGACCAGACTACCGGTTCGAAAGGGCCATAACTTTTGATCCGACCGTTGGATCACTCTAAAATTTTCACAGGAGTTTCCGGACGCTGTTTTCCTTGCAGCAGAGGTGGAATCTTTCCTCGGTGTCCCGGAGGTCTCGTCGCTCCCGACTAGAGTACCGGTTCTAAAGGGCGATAACTTTTGATCCGACCGTTGGATCACTCTAAAATTTTCACAGGAGTTTCCGGACGCTGTTTTCCTTGCAGCAGAGGTGGAATCTTTCCTCGGTGTCCCGGAGGTCTCGTCGCTCCCGACTAGAGTACCGGTTCGAAAGGGCCATAACTTTTGATCCGACCGTTGGATCACTCTAAAATTTTCACAGGAGTTTCCGGACGCTGTTTTCCTTGGAGCAGAGGTGGAATCTCTCCTCGGTTTCCCGGAGGTCTCGTCGCTCCCGACCAGACTACCGGTTAGAAAGGGCCATAACTTTTGATCCAACCGTTGGATCACTCTAAAATTTTCACAGGAGTTTCCGGACGCTGTTTTCCTTGCAGCAGAGGTGGAATCTCTCCTCGGTGTCCCGGAGGTCTTGTCGCTCCCGACCAGAGTACCAGTTCGAAAGGGCCATAACTTTTGATCCGACCGTTGGATCACTCTAAAATTTTCACAGGAGTTTCCGGACGCTGTTTTCCTTGGAGTAGAAGTGGAATCTCTCCTCGGTGTCCCGGAGGTCTAGTCGCTCCAGACCAGAGTACCGGTTCGAAAGGGCCATAACTTTTGATCCGACCGTTGGATCACTCTAAAATTTTCGCAGGAGTTTCCGGACGCTGTTTTCCTTGGAGTAGAAGTGGAATCTCTCCTCAGTGTCCCGGAGGTCTCGTCGCTCCCGACCATACTACCGGTTCGAAAGGGCCATAACTTTTGATCCGACCGTTGGATCACTCTAAAATTTTCACAGGAGTTTCCGAACGCTATTTTCCTTGCAGCAGAGGTGGAATCTCTCCTCGGTGTCCCGGAGGTCTCGTCGCTATCGACCAGAGTACCGGTTCGAAAGGGCCATAACTTTTGATCCGACCGTTGGATCACTCTAAAATTTTCGCAGGAGTTTCCCGACGCTGTTTTCCTTGGAGTAGAATTGGAATCTCTCCTCGGTGTCCCGGAGGTCTCGTCGCTCCCGACTAGAGTACCGGTTCGGAAGGGCCATAACTTTTGATCCGACCGTTGGATCACTCTAAAATTTTAACTGGAGTTTCCGGACGCTGTTTTCCTTGGAGTAGAATTGGAATCTCTCCTTGGTGTCCCGGAGGTCTCGTCGCTCCCGACTAGAGTACCGGTTCGAAAGGGTCATAACTTTAGATCCGACCGTTGGATCACTCTAAAATTTTCGCAGGAGTTTCCGGACGCTGTTTTCCTTGGAGCAGAGGTGGAATCTCTCCTCGGTGTCCCGGAGGTCTCGTCGCTCCCGACCAGAGTACCGGTTCGAAAGGGCCATAACTTTTGATCCGACCGTTGGATCACTCTAAAATTTTCACAGGAGTTTCCGGACGTTGTTTTCCTTGCAGCAGAGGTGGAATCTTTCCTCGGTGTCCCGGAGGTCTCGTCGCTCCCGACCAGACTACCGGTTAGAAAGGGCCATAACTTTTGATCCGACCGTTGGATCACTCTAAAATTTTCACAGGAGTTTCCGGACGCTGTTTTCCTTGCAGCAGAGGCGGAATCTTTCCTCGGTGTCCCGGAGGTCTTGTCGCTCCCGACTAGTGTACCGGTTCGAAAGGGCCATAACTTTTGATCCGACCGTTGGATCACTCTAAAATTTTTGCAGGAGTTTCCCGACGCTGTTTTCCTAGGAGTAGAAGTGGAATCTCTCCTCGGTGTCCCGGAGGTCTCGTCGCTCCCGACCAGACTACCGGTTCGAAAGGGCCATAACTTTTGATCCGACCGTTGGATCACTCTAAAATTTTCACAGGAGTTTCCGGACGCTGTTTTCCTTGCAGCAGAGGTGGAATCTTTCCTCGGTGTCCCGGAGGTCTTGTCGCTCCCGACTAGAGTACCGGTTCGAAAGGGCCATAACTTTTGATCCGACCGTTGGATCACTCTAAAATTTTCACAGGAGTTTCCGCACGCTGTTTTCCTTGGAGTAGAATTGGAATCTCTCCTCGCTGTCCAGGAGGTCTCGTCGCTCCCGACCAGAGTACCGGTTCGAAAGGGCCATAACTTTTGATCCGACCGTTGGATCACTCTAAAATTTTCACAGGAGTTTCCGGACGCTGTTTTCCTTGGAGTAGAAGTGGAATCTCTCCTCGGTGTCCCGGAGGTCTCGTCGCTCCCGACCAGACTACCAGTTAGAAAGGGCCATAACTTTTGATCCGACTGTTGGATCACTCTAAAATTTTCACAGGAGTTTCCAGACGCTGTTTTCCTTGCAGCAGAGGTGGAATCTCTCCTCGGTGTCCCGGAGGTCTCGTCGCTCCCGACCAGAGTACCAGTTCGAAAGGGCCATAACTTTTGATCCGACCGTTGGATCACTCTAAAATTTTCGCAGGAGTTTCCCGACGCTGTTTTCCTTGGAGTAGAAGTGGAATCTCTCCTCGGTGTCCCGGAGGTCTCGTCGCTCCCGACCAGACTACCGGTTCCAAAGGGCCATAACTTTTGATCCGACCGTTGGATCACTCTAAAATTTTCACAGGAGTTTCCGGACGCTGTTTTCCTTGCAGCAGAGGTGGAATCTTTCCTCGGTGTCCCGGAGGTCTTGTCGCTCCCGACTAGAGTACCGGTTCGAAAGGGCCATAACTTTTGATCCGACCGTTGGATCACTCTAAAATTTTCACAGGAGTTTCCGCACGCTGTTTTCCTTGGAGTAGAATTGGAATCTCTCCTCGGTGTCCAGGAGGTCTCGTCGCTCCCGACCAGAGTACCGGTTCGAAAGGGCCATAACTTTTGATCCGACCGTTGGATCACTCTAAAATTTTCACAGGAGTTTCCGGACGCTGTTTTCCTTGGAGTAGAAGTGGAATCTCTCCTCGGTGTCCCGGAGGTCTCGTCGCTCCCGACCAGACTACCAGTTAGAAAGGGCCATAACTTTTGATCCGACCGTTGGATCACTCTAAAATTTTCACAGGAGTTTCCAGACGCTGTTTTCCTTGCAGCAGAGGTGGAATCTCTCCTCGGTGTCCCGGAGGTCTCGTCGCTCCCGACCAGAGTACCAGTTCGAAAGGGCCATAACTTTTGATCCGACCGTTGGATCACTCTAAAATTTTCACAGGAGTTTCCGGACGCTGTTTTCCTTGGAGTAGAAGTGGAATCTCTCCTCGGTGTCCCGGAGGTCTCGTCGCTCCAGACCAGAGTACCGGTTCGAAAGGGCCATAACTTTTGATCCGACCGTTGGATCACTCTAAAATTTTCGCAGGAGTTTCCGGACGCTGGTTTCCTTGGAGTAGAAGTGGAATCTCTCCTCAGTGTCCCGGAGGTCTCGTCGCTCCCGACCATACTACCGGTTCGAAAGGGCCATAACTTTTGATCCGACCGTTGGATCACTCTAAAATTTTCACAGGAGTTTCCGGACGCTGTTTTCCTTGGAGTAGAATTGGAATCTCTCCTTGGTGTCCCGGAGGTCTCGTCGCTCCCGACTAGAGTACCGGTTCGAAAGGGCCATAACTTTAGATCCGACCGTTGGATCACTCTAAAATTTTCACAGGAGTTTCCGGACGCTGTTTTCCTTAGAGCAGAGGTGGAATCTCTCCTCGGTGTCCCGGAGGTCTCGTCGCTCCCGACCAGAGTACCGGTTCGAAAGGGCCATAACTTTTGATCCGACCGTTGGATCACTCTAAAATTTTCACAGGAGTTTCCGGACGCTGTTTTCCTTGCAGCAGAGGTGGAATCTTTCCTCGGTGTCCCGGAGGTCTCGTCGCTCCCGACCAGACTACCGGTTAGAAAGGGCCATAACTTTTGATCCGACCGTTCGATCACTCTAAAATTTTCACAGGAGTTTCCGAACGCTGTTTTCCTTGGAGTAGAATTGGAATCTCTCCTCGGTGTCCCGGAGGTCTCGTCGCTCCCGACCAGAGTACCGGTTCGAAAGGGCCATAACTTTTGATCCGACCGTTGGATCACTCTAAAATTTTCACAGGAGTTTCCGGACGCTGTTTTCCTTGGAGTAGAAGTGGAATCTCTCCTCAGTGTCCCGGAGGTCTCGTCGCTCCCGACCATACTACCGGTTCGAAAGGGCCATAACTTTTGATCCGACCGTTGGATCACTGTAAAATTTTCACAGGAGTTTCCGGACGCTGTTTTACTTGGAGGAGATGTGGAATCGCTCCTCGGTGTCCCGGAGGTCTCGTCGCTCCAGACCAGAGTACCGGTTCGAAAGGGCCATAACGTTTGATCCGACCGTTGGATCACTCTAAAACTTTCACAGGAGTTTCCGGACGCTGTTTTCCTTGGAGAAGAAGTGGAATCTGTCCTCGGTGTCCCGGAGGTCTCGTCGCTCCAGACCAGAGTACCGGTTCGAAAGGGCCATAACGTTTGATCCGACCGTTGGATCACTCTAAAATTTTCACAGGAGTTTCCAGACGCTGTTTTCCTTGCAGCAGAGGTGGAATGTCTCCTCGGTGTCCCGGAGGTCTTGTCGCTCCCGACCAGAGTACCGGTTCGAAAGGGCCATAACTTTTGATCCGACCGTTGGATCACTCTAAAATTTTCACAGGAGTTTCCGGACGCTGTTTTCCTTGCAGCAGAGGTGGAATCTTTCCTCGGTGTCCCGGAGGTCTCGTCGCTCCCGACTAGAGTACCGGTTCTAAAGGGCGATAACTTTTGATCCGACCGTTGGATCACTCTAAAATTTTCACAGGAGTTTCCGGACGCTGTTTTCCTTGCAGCAGAGGTGGAATCTTTCCTCGGAGTCCCGGAGGTCTCGTCGCTCCCGACTAGAGTACCGGTTCGAAAGGGCCATAACTTTTGATCCGACCGTTGGATCACTCTAAAATTTTCACAGGAGTTTCCGGACGCTGTTTTCCTTGGAGCAGAGGTGGAATCTCTCCTCGGTTTCCCGGAGGTCTCGTCGCTCCCGACCAGACTACCGGTTAGAAAGGGCCATAACTTTTGATCCCACCGTTGGATCACTCTAAAATTTTCACAGGAGTTTCCGGACGCTGTTTTCCTTGGAGCAGAGGTGGAATCTCTCCTCGGTGTCCCGGAGGTCTTGTCGCTCCCGACCAGAGTACCAGTTCGAAAGGGCCATAACTTTTGATCCGACCGTTGGATCACTCTAAAACTTTCACAGGAGTTTCCGGACGCTGTTTTCCTTGGAGAAGAAGTGGAATCTGTCCTCGGTGTCCCGGAGGTCTCGTCGCTCCAGACCAGAGTACCGGTTCGAAAGGGCCATAACGTTTGATCCGACCGTTGGATCACTCTAAAATTTTCACAGGAGTTTCCAGACGCTGTTTTCCTTGCAGCAGAGGTGGAATGTCTCCTCGGTGTCCCGGAGGTCTTGTCGCTCCCGACCAGAGTACCGGTTCGAAAGGGCCATAACTTTTGATCCGACCGTTGGATCACTCTAAAATTTTCACAGGAGTTTCCGGACGCTGTTTTCCTTGGAGTAGAAGTGGAATCTCTCCACGGTGTCACGGAGGTCTCGTCGCTCCCGACCATACTACCGGTTCGAAAGGGCCATAACTTTTGATCCGACCGTTGGATCACTCTAAAATTTTCACAGGAGTTTCCGGACGCTGTTTTCCTTGGAGTAGAAGTGGAATCTCTCCTCGGTGTCCCGGAGGTCTCGTCGCTCCCGACTAGAGTACCGGTTCGAAAGGGCCATAACTTTAGATCCGACCGTTGGATCACTCTAAAATTTTCACAGGAGTTTCCGGACGCTGTTTTCCTTAGAGCAGAGGTGGAATCTCTCCTCGGTGTCCCGGAGGTCTCGTCGCTCCCGACCAGAGTACCGGTTCGAAAGGGCCATAACTTTTGATCCGACCGTTGGATCACTCTAAAATTTTCACAGGAGTTTCCGGACGCTGTTTTCCTTGCAGCAGAGGTGGAATCTTTCCTCGGTGTCCCGGAGGTCTCGTCGCTCCCGACCAGACTACCGGTTAGAAAGGGCCATAACTTTTGATCCGACCGTTCGATCACTCTAAAATTTTCACAGGAGTTTCCGAACGCTGTTTTCCTTGGAGTAGAATTGGAATCTCTCCTCGGTGTCCCGGAGGTCTCGTCGCTCCCGACCAGAGTACCGGTTCGAAAGGGCCATAACTTTTGATCCGACCGTTGGATCACTCTAAAATTTTCACAGGAGTTTCCGGACGCTGTTTTCCTTGGAGTAGAAGTGGAATCTCTCCTCAGTGTCCCGGAGGTCTCGTCGCTCCCGACCATACTACCGGTTCGAAAGGGCCATAACTTTTGATCCGACCGTTGGATCACTGTAAAATTTTCACAGGAGTTTCCGGACGCTGTTTTACTTGGAGGAGATGTGGAATCGCTCCTCGGTGTCCCGGAGGTCTCGTCGCTCCAGACCAGAGTACCGGTTCGAAAGGGCCATAACGTTTGATCCGACCGTTGGATCACTCTAAAACTTTCACAGGAGTTTCCGGACGCTGTTTTCCTTGGAGAAGAAGTGGAATCTGTCCTCGGTGTCCCGGAGGTCTCGTCGCTCCAGACCAGAGTACCGGTTCGAAAGGGCCATAACGTTTGATCCGACCGTTGGATCACTCTAAAATTTTCACAGGAGTTTCCAGACGCTGTTTTCCTTGCAGCAGAGGTGGAATGTCTCCTCGGTGTCCCGGAGGTCTTGTCGCTCCCGACCAGAGTACCGGTTCGAAAGGGCCATAACTTTTGATCCGACCGTTGGATCACTCTAAAATTTTCACAGGAGTTTCCGGACGCTGTTTTCCTTGCAGCAGAGGTGGAATCTTTCCTCGGTGTCCCGGAGGTCTCGTCGCTCCCGACTAGAGTACCGGTTCTAAAGGGCGATAACTTTTGATCCGACCGTTGGATCACTCTAAAATTTTCACAGGAGTTTCCGGACGCTGTTTTCCTTGCAGCAGAGGTGGAATCTTTCCTCGGAGTCCCGGAGGTCTCGTCGCTCCCGACTAGAGTACCGGTTCGAAAGGGCCATAACTTTTGATCCGACCGTTGGATCACTCTAAAATTTTCACAGGAGTTTCCGGACGCTGTTTTCCTTGGAGCAGAGGTGGAATCTCTCCTCGGTTTCCCGGAGGTCTCGTCGCTCCAGACCAGACTACCGGTTAGAAAGGGCCATAACTTTTGATCCCACCGTTGGATCACTCTAAAATTTTCACAGGAGTTTCCGGACGCTGTTTTCCTTGGAGCAGAGGTGGAATCTCTCCTCGGTGTCCCGGAGGTCTTGTCGCTCCCGACCAGAGTACCAGTTCGAAAGGGCCATAACTTTTGATCCGACCGTTGGATCACTCTAAAACTTTCACAGGAGTTTCCGGACGCTGTTTTCCTTGGAGAAGAAGTGGAATCTGTCCTCGGTGTCCCGGAGGTCTCGTCGCTCCAGACCAGAGTACCGGTTCGAAAGGGCCATAACGTTTGATCCGACCGTTGGATCACTCTAAAATTTTCACAGGAGTTTCCAGACGCTGTTTTCCTTGCAGCAGAGGTGGAATGTCTCCTCGGTGTCCCGGAGGTCTTGTCGCTCCCGACCAGAGTACCGGTTCGAAAGGGCCATAACTTTTGATCCGACCGTTGGATCACTCTAAAATTTTCACAGGAGTTTCCGGACGCTGTTTTCCTTGGAGTAGAAGTGGAATCTCTCCACGGTGTCACGGAGGTCTCGTCGCTCCCGACCATACTACCGGTTCGAAAGGGCCATAACTTTTGATCCGACCGTTGGATCACTCTAAAATTTTCACAGGAGTTTCCGGACGCTGTTTTCCTTGGAGTAGAAGTGGAATCTCTCCTCGGTGTCATGGAGGTCTCGTCGCTCCAGACCAGAGTACCGGTTCGAAAGGGCCATAACTTTTGATCCGACCGTTGGATCACTCTAAAATTTTCACAGGAGTTTCCGGACGCTGTTTTCCTTGCAGCAGAGGTGGAATGTCTCCTCGGTGTCCCGGAGGTCTCGTCGCTCCAGACCAGAGTACCGGTTCGAAAGGGCCATAACTTTTGATCCGACCGTTGGATCACTCTAAAATTTTCGCAGGAGTTTCCGGACGCTGTTTTCCTTGGAGCAGAGGTGGAATGTCTCCTCGGTGTCCCGGAGGTCTTGTCGCTCCCGACCAGAGTACCGGTTTGAAAGGGCCACAACTTTTGATCCGACCGTTGGATCACTCTAAAATTTTCACAGGAGTTTCCGGACGCTGTTTTCCTTGGAGTAGAAGTGGAATCTCTCCACGGTGTCACGGAGGTCTCGTCGCTCCCGACCATACTACCGGTTCGAAAGGGCCATAACTTTTGATCCGACCGTTGGATCACTCTAAAATTTTCACAGGAGTTTCCGGACGCTGTTTTCCTTGCAGCAGAGGTGGAATGTCTCCTCGGTGTCCCGGAGGTCTCGTTGCTCCAGACCAGAGTACCGGTTCGAAAGGGCCATAACTTTTGATCCGACCGTTGGATCACTCTAAAATTTTCGCAGGAGTTTCCGGACGCTGTTTTCCTTGGAGCAGAGGTGGAATCTCTCCTCGGTGTCCCGGAGGTCTCGTCGCTCACGACTAGAGTACCGGTTCGGAAGGGCCATAACTTTTGATCCGACCGTTGGATCACTCTAAAATTTTCACAGGAGTTTCCGGACGCTGTTTTCCTTGGAGTAGAAGTGGAATCTCTCCACGGTGTCACGGAGGTCTCGTCGCTCCCGACCATACTACCGGTTCGAAAGGGCCATAACTTTTGATCCGACCGTTGGATCACTCTAAAATTTTCACAGGAGTTTCCGGACGCTGTTTTCCTTGGAGTAGAAGTGGAATCTCTCCTCGGTGTCATGGAGGTCTCGTCGCTCCAGACCAGAGTACCGGTTCGAAAGGGCCATAACTTTTGATCCGACCGTTGGATCACTCTAAAATTTTCACAGGAGTTTCCGGACGCTGTTTTCCTTGCAGCAGAGGTGGAATGTCTCCTCGGTGTCCCGGAGGTCTCGTCGCTCCAGACCAGAGTACCGGTTCGAAAGGGCCATAACTTTTGATCCGACCGTTGGATCACTCTAAAATTTTCGCAGGAGTTTCCGGACGCTGTTTTCCTTGGAGCAGAGGTGGAATGTCTCCTCGGTGTCCCGGAGGTCTTGTCGCTCCCGACCAGAGTACCGGTTTGAAAGGGCCACAACTTTTGATCCGACCGTTGGATCACTCTAAAATTTTCACAGGAGTTTCCGGACGCTGTTTTCCTTGGAGTAGAAGTGGAATCTCTCCACGGTGTCACGGAGGTCTCGTCGCTCCCGACCATACTACCGGTTCGAAAGGGCCATAACTTTTGATCCGACCGTTGGATCACTCTAAAATTTTCACAGGAGTTTCCGGACGCTGTTTTCCTTGCAGCAGAGGTGGAATGTCTCCTCGGTGTCCCGGAGGTCTCGTCGCTCCAGACCAGAGTACCGGTTCGAAAGGGCCATAACTTTTGATCCGACCGTTGGATCACTCTAAAATTTTCGCAGGAGTTTCCGGACGCTGTTTTCCTTGGAGCAGAGGTGGAATCTCTCCTCGGTGTCCCGGAGGTCTCGTCGCTCACGACTAGAGTACCGGTTCGGAAGGGCCATAACTTTTGATCCGACCGTTGGATCACTCTAAAATTTTCACAGGAGTTTCCGGACGCTGTTTTCCTTGGAGTAGAAGTGGAATCTCTCCTCGGTGTGCCGGAGGTCTCGTGGCTCCCGACTAGAGTACCGGTTCGGAAGGGCCATAACTTTTGATCCGACCGTTGGATCACTCTAAAATTTTAACAGGAGTTTCCGGACGCTGTTTTCCTTGGAGTAGAATTGGAATCTCTCCTTGGTGTCCCGGAGGTCTCGTCGCTCCCGACTAGAGTACCGGTTCGAAAGGGCCATAACTTTTGATCCGACCGTTGGATCACTCTAAAATTTTCACAGGAGTTTCCGGACGCTGTTTTCCTTGGAGCAGAGGTGGAATCTCTCCTCGGTGTCCTGGAGGTCTCGTCGCTCCCGACCAGAGTACCGGTTCGAAAGGGCCATAACTTTTGATCCGACCGATGGATCACTCTAAAATTTTCGCAGGAGTTTCCGGACGCTGTTTTCCTTGGAGCAGAGGTGGAATCTCTTCTCGGTGTCCCGGAGGTCTCGTCGCTCCCGACCAGACTACCGGTTCGAAAGGGCCATAACTTTTGATCCGACCATTGGATCACTCTAAAATTTTGGCAGGAGTTTCCGGACGCTGTTTTCCTTGGAGTAGAATTGGAATCTCTCCTCGGTGTCACGGAGGTCTCGTCGCTCCCGACTAGAGTACCGGTTCGGAAGGGCCATAACTTTTGATCCGACCGTTGGATCACTCTAAAATTTTCACAGGAGTTTCCGGACGCTGTTTTCCTTGGAGTAGAAGTGGAATCTCTCCACGGTGTCACGGAGGTCTCGTCGCTCCCGACCATACTACCGGTTCGAAAGGGCCATAACTTTTGATCCGACCGTTGGATCACTCTAAAATTTTCACAGGAGTTTCCGGACGCTGTTTTCCTTGGAGTAGAAGTGGAATCTCTCCTCGGTGTCATGGAGGTCTCGTCGCTCCAGACCAGAGTACCGGTTCGAAAGGGCCATAACTTTTGATCCGACCGTTGGATCACTCTAAAATTTTCACAGGAGTTTCCGGACGCTGTTTTCCTTGCAGCAGAGGTGGAATGTCTCCTCGGTGTCCCGGAGGTCTCGTCGCTCCAGACCAGAGTACCGGTTCGAAAGGGCCATAACTTTTGATCCGACCGTTGGATCACTCTAAAATTTTCGCAGGAGTTTCCGGACGCTGTTTTCCTTGGAGCAGAGGTGGAATGTCTCCTCGGTGTCCCGGAGGTCTTGTCGCTCCCGACCAGAGTACCGGTTTGAAAGGGCCACAACTTTTGATCCGACCGTTGGATCACTCTAAAATTTTCACAGGAGTTTCCGGACGCTGTTTTCCTTGGAGTAGAAGTGGAATCTCTCCACGGTGTCACGGAGGTCTCGTCGCTCCCGACCATACTACCGGTTCGAAAGGGCCATAACTTTTGATCCGACCGTTGGATCACTCTAAAATTTTCACAGGAGTTTCCGGACGCTGTTTTCCTTGCAGCAGAGGTGGAATGTCTCCTCGGTGTCCCGGAGGTCTCGTCGCTCCAGACCAGAGTACCGGTTCGAAAGGGCCATAACTTTTGATCCGACCGTTGGATCACTCTAAAATTTTCGCAGGAGTTTCCGGACGCTGTTTTCCTTGGAGCAGAGGTGGAATCTCTCCTCGGTGTCCCGGAGGTCTCGTCGCTCACGACTAGAGTACCGGTTCGGAAGGGCCATAACTTTTGATCCGACCGTTGGATCACTCTAAAATTTTCACAGGAGTTTCCGGACGCTGTTTTCCTTGGAGTAGAAGTGGAATCTCTCCTCGGTGTGCCGGAGGTCTCGTGGCTCCCGACTAGAGTACCGGTTCGGAAGGGCCATAACTTTTGATCCGACCGTTGGATCACTCTAAAATTTTAACAGGAGTTTCCGGACGCTGTTTTCCTTGGAGTAGAATTGGAATCTCTCCTTGGTGTCCCGGAGGTCTCGTCGCTCCCGACTAGAGTACCGGTTCGAAAGGGCCATAACTTTTGATCCGACCGTTGGATCACTCTAAAATTTTCACAGGAGTTTCCGGACGCTGTTTTCCTTGGAGCAGAGGTGGAATCTCTCCTCGGTGTCCTGGAGGTCTCGTCGCTCCCGACCAGAGTACCGGTTCGAAAGGGCCATAACTTTTGATCCGACCGATGGATCACTCTAAAATTTTCGCAGGAGTTTCCGGACGCTGTTTTCCTTGGAGCAGAGGTGGAATCTCTTCTCGGTGTCCCGGAGGTCTCGTCGCTCCCGACCAGACTACCGGTTCGAAAGGGCCATAACTTTTGATCCGACCATTGGATCACTCTAAAATTTTGGCAGGAGTTTCCGGACGCTGTTTTCCTTGGAGTAGAATTGGAATCTCTCCTCGGTGTCACGGAGGTCTCGTCGCTCCCGACTAGAGTACCGGTTCGGAAGGGCCATAACTTTTGATCCGACCGTTGGATCACTCTAAAATTTTCACAGGAGTTTCCGGACGCTGTTTTCCTTGGAGTAGAATTGGAATCTCTCCTCGGTGTCCCAGAAGTCTCGTCGCTCGCTACTAGAGTACCGGTTCGAAAGGGCCATAACTTTTGATCCGACCGTTGGATCACTCTAAAATTTTCACAGGAGGTTCCGCACGCTGTTTTACTTGGAGGAGATGTGGAATCGCTCCTCGGTGTCCCGGAGGTCTCGTCGCTCCAGACCAGAGTACCGGTTCGAAAGGGCCATAACGTTTGATCCGACCGTTGGATCACTCTAAAACTTTCACAGGAGTTTCCGGACGCTGTTTTCCTTGGAGAAGAAGTGGAATCTGTCCTCGGTGTCCCGGAGGTCTCGTCGCTCCAGACCAGAGTACCGGTTCGAAAGGGCCATAACGTTTGATCCGACCGTTGGATCACTCTAAAATTTTCACAGGAGTTTCCGGACGCTGTTTTCCTTGCAGCAGAGGTGGAATGTCTCCTCGGTGTCCCAGAGGTCTTGTCGCTCCCGACCAGAGTACCGGTTCGAAAGGGCCATAACTTTTGATCCGACCGTTGGATCACTCTGAAATTTTCACAGGAGTTTCCGGACGCTGTTTTCCTTGGAGTAGAAGTGGAATCTCTCCACGGTGTCACGGAGGTCTCGTCGCTCCCGACCATACTACCGGTTTGAAAGGGCCATAACTTTTGATCCGACCGTTGGATCACTCTAAATTTTCACAGGAGTTTCCGGACGCTGTTTTCCTTGGAGTAGAAGTGGAATCTCTCCTCGGTGTCACGGAGGTCTCGTCGCTCCCGACCATACTACCGGTTCGAAAGGGCCATAACTTTTGATCCGACCGTTGGATCACTCTAAAATTTTCACAGGAGTTTCCGGACGCTGTTTTCCTTGGAGTAGAAGTGGAATCTCTCCTCGGTGTCATGGAGGTCTCGTCGCTCCAGACCAGAGTACCGGTTCGAAAGGGCCATAACTTTTGATCCGACCGTTGGATCACTCTAAAATTTTCACAGGAGTTTCCGGACGCTGTTTTCCTTGCAGCAGAGGTGGAATGTCTCCTCGGTGTCCCGGAGGTCTTGTCGCTCCCGACCAGAGTACCGGTTTGAAAGGGCCACAACTTTTGATCCGACCGTTGGATCACTCTAAAATTTTCACAGGAGTTTCCGGACGCTGTTTTCCTTGGAGTAGAAGTGGAATCTCTCCACGGTGTCACGGAGGTCTCGTCGCTCCCGACCATACTACCGGTTCGAAAGGGCCATAACTTTTGATCCGACCGTTGGATCACTCTAAAATTTTCACAGGAGTTTCCGGACGCTGTTTTCCTTGGAGTAGAAGTGGAATCTCTCCACGGTGTCACGGAGGTCTCGTCGCTCCCGACCATACTACCGGTTCGAAAGGGCCATAACTTTTGATCCGACCGTTGGATCACTCTAAAATTTTCACAGGAGTTTTCGGACGCTGTTTTCCTTGGAGTAGAAGTGGAATCTCTCCTCAGTGTCCCGGAGGTCTCGTCGCTCCCGACCATACTACCGGTTCGAAAGGGCCATAACTTTTGATCCGACCGTTGGATCACTCTAAAATTTTCACAGGAGTTTCCGGACACTGTTTTCCTTGCAGCAGAGGTGGAATCTCTCCTCGGTGTCCCGGAGGTCTCGTCGCTCCCGACCAGAGTACCGGTTCGAAAGGGCCATAACTTTTGATCCGACCGTTGGATCACTCTAAAATTTTCACAGGAGTTTCCGGACGCTGTTTTCCTTGGAGTAGAAGTGGAATCTCTCCTCGGTGTCCCGGAGGTCTCGTTGCTCCCGACTAGAGTACCGGTTCGGAAGGGCCATAACTTTTGATCCGACCGTTGGATCACTCTAAAATTTTAACAGGAGTTTCCGGACGCTGTTTTCCTTGGAGTAGAATTGGAATCTCTCCTTGGTATCCCGGAGGTCTCGTCGCTCCCGACCAGAGTACCGGTTCGAAAGGGCCATAACTTTTGATCCGACCGTTGGATCACTCTAAAATTTTCACAGGAGTTTCCGGACGCTGTTTTCCTTGCAGCAGAGGTGGAATCTTTCCTCGGTGTCCCGGAGGTCTCGTCGCTCCCGACCAGACTACCGGTTCGAAAGGGCAATAACCTTTGATCCGACCGTTGGATCACTCTAAAATTTTCACAGGAGTTTCCGGACGCTGTTTTCCTTGCAGCAGAGGTGGAATCTCTCCTCGGTGTCCCGGAGGTCTCGTCGCTCCCGACCAGAGTACCGGTTCGAAAGGGCCATAACTTTTGCTCCGACCGTTGGATCACTCTAAAATTTTCGCAGGAGTTTCCGGACGCTATTATCCTTGGAGTAGAATTGGAATCTCTCCTTGGTGTCCCGGAGGTCTCGTCGCTCCCGACTAGAGTATCGGTTCGGAAGGGCCATAACTTTTGATCCGACCGTTGGATCACTCTAAAATTTTCACAGGAGTTTCCGGACGCTGTTTTCCTTGGAGTAGAAGTGGAATGTCTCCTCGGTGTCCCGGAGGTCTCGTCGCTCCCGACCAGACTACCGGTTCGAAAGGGCTATAACTTTTGATCCGACCGTTGGATCACTCTAAAATTTTCACAGGAGTTTCCGGACGCTGTTTTCCTTGCAGCAGAGGTGGAATCTTTCCTCGGTGTCCCGGAGGTCTCGTCGCTCCCGACCAGAGTACCGGTTCGAAAGGGCCATAACTTTTGATCCGACCGTTGGATCACTCTAAAATTTTCACAGGAGTTTCCGGACGCTGTTTTCCTTGCAGCAGAGGTGGAATCTCTCCTCGGTGTCCCGGAGGTCTCGTCGCTCCCGACCAGAGTACCGGTTCGAAAGGGCCATAACTTTTGATCCGACCGTTGGATCACTCTAAAATTTTCACAGGAGTTTCCGCACGCTGTTTTCCTTGGAGTAGAATTGGAATCTCTCCTCGGTGTCCCGGAGGTCTCGTCGCTCCCGACCAGAGTACCGGTTCGAAAGGGCCATAACTTTTGATCCGACCGTTGGATCACTCTAAAATTTTCACAGGAGTTTCCGGACGCTGTTTTCCTTGGAGTAGAAGTGGAATCTCTCCTCGGTGTCCCGGAGGTCTCGTCGCTCCCGACCAGAGTACCAGTTAGAAAGGGCCATAACTTTTGATCCGACCGTTGGATCACTCTAAAATTTTCACAGGAGTTTTCGGACGCTGTTTTACTTGGAGGAGATGTGGAATCGCTCCTCGGTGTCCCGGAGGTCTCGTCGCTCCCGACCAGAGTACCAGTTCGAAAGGGCCATAACTTTTGATCCGACCGTTGGATCACTCTAAAATTTTCACAGGAGTTTCCGCAAGCTGTTTTCCTTGGAGTAGAATTGGAATCTCTCCTCGGTGTCCCGGAGGTCTCGTCGCTCCCGACCAGAGTACCGGTTCGAAAGGGCCATAACTTTTGATCCGACCGTTGGATCACTCTAAAATTTTCACAGGAGTTTCCGGACGCTGTTTTCCTTGCAGCAGAGGTGGAATCTCTCCTCGGTGTCCCGGAGGTCTCGTCGCTCCCGACCAGAGTACCAGTTCGAAAGGGCCATAACTTTTGATCCGACCGTTGGATCACTCTAAAATTTTCACAGGAGTTTCCGGACGCTGTTTTCCTTGAAGTAGAAGTGGAATCTCTCCTCGGTGTCCCGGAGGTCTCGTCGCTCCAGACCAGAGTACCGGTTCGAAAGGGCCATAACTTTTGATCCGACCGTTGGATCACTCTAAAATTTTCGCAGGAGTTTCCGGACGCTGTTTTCTTTGGAGTAGAAGTGGAATCTCTCCTAAGTGTCCCGAGGTCTGGTCGCTCCCGACCAGAGTACCGGTTCGAAAGGGCCATAACTTTTGATCCGACCGTTGGATCACTCTAAAATTTTCACAGGAGTTTCCGGACGCTGTTTTCCTTGAAGTAGAAGTGGAATCTCTCCTCGGTGTCCCGGAGGTCTCGTCGCTCCAGACCAGAGTACCGGTTCGAAAGGGCCATAACTTTTGATCCGACCGTTGGATCACTCTAAAATTTTCGCAGGAGTTTCCGGACGCTGTTTTCTTTGGAGTAGAAGTGGAATCTCTCCTCAGTGTCCCGAGGTCTCGTCGCTCCCGACCAGAGTACCGGTTCGAAAGGGCCATAACTTTTGATCCGACCGTTGGATCACTCTAAAATTTTCACAGGAGTTTCCGAACGCTGTTTTCCTTGGAAGAGAAGTGGAATCTCTCCTCGGTGTCTCGGAGGTCTCGTCGCTCCAGACTAGAGTACCGGTTCGAAAGGGCCATAACTTTTGATCCGACCGTTGGATCACTCTAAAATTTTCGCAGGAGTTTCCGGACGCTGTTTTCCTTGGAGCAGAGGTGGAATCTCTCCTCGGTGTCCCGGAGGTCTCGTCGCTCCAGACCAGAGTACCGGTTCGAAAGGGCCATAACTTTTGATCCGACCGTTGGATCACTCTAAAATTTTCACAGGAGTTTCCGGACGCTGTTTTCCTTGGAATAGAAGTGGAATCTCTCCTCGGTGTCCCGGAGGTCTCGTCGCTCCCGACCAGAGTACCGGTTCGAAAGGGCCATAACTTTTGATCCGACCGTTGGATCACTCTAAAATTTTCACAGGAGTTTCCGGACGCTGTTTTCCTTGGAATAGAAGTGGAATCTCTCCTCGTTGTCCCGGAGGTCTCGTCGCTTCCGACCAGAGTACCGGTTCGAAAGGGCCATAACTTTTGATCCGACCGTTGGATCACTCTAAAATTTTCGCAGGAGTTTCCCGACGCTGTTTTCCTTGGAGTAGAATTGGAATCTCTCCTCGGTGTCCCGGAGGTCTCGTTGCTCCCGACTAGAGTACCGGTTCGGAAGGGCCATAACTTTTGATCCGACTGTTGGATCACTCTAAAATTTTAACAGGAGTTTCCGGACGCTGTTTTCCTTGGAGTAGAATTGGAATCTCTCCTTGGTGTCCCGGAGGTCTCGTCGCTCCCGAATAGAGTACCGGTTCGAAAGGGCCATAACTTTTGATCCGACCGTTGGATCACTCTAAAATTTTAACAGGAGTTTCCGGACGCTGTTTTCCTTGGAGTAGAATTGGAATCTCTCCTTGGTGTCCCGGAGGTCTCGTCGCTCCCGACCAGAATACCGGTTCGAAAGGGCCATAACTTTAGATCCGACCGTTGGATCACTCTAAAATTTTCACAGGAGTTTCCGGACGCTGTTTTCCTTGGAGCAGAGGTGGAATCTCTCCTCGGTGTCCCGGAGGTCTCGTAGCTCCAGACCAGAGTACCGGTTAGAAAGGGCCATAACTTTTGATCCGACCGTTGGATCACTCTAAAATTTTCACAGGAGTTTCCGGACGCTGTTTTCCTTGGAGTAGAAGTGGAATCTCTCCTCGGTGTCCCGGAGGTCTCGTCGCTCCAGACCAGAGTACCAGTTTGAAAGGGCCATAACTTTTGATCCGACCGTTGGATCACTCTAAAATTTTCACAGGAGTTTCCGGACGCTTTTTCCTTGGAGTAGAAGTGGAATCTCTCCTCGGTGTCCCGGAGGTCTCGTCGCTCCCGACCAGAGTACCGGTTCGAAAGGGCCATAACTTTTGATCCGACCGTTGGATCACTCTAAAATTTTCACAGGAGTTTCCGGACGCTGTTTTCCTTGGAATAGAAGTGGAATCTCTCCTCGGTGTCCCGGAGGTCTCGTCGCTCCCGACCAGAGTACCGGTTCGAAAGGGCCATAACTTTTGATCCGACCGTTGGCTCACTCTAAAATTTTCGCAGGAGTTTCCCGACGCTGTTTTCCTTGGAGTAGAATTGGAATCTCTCCTCGGTGTCCCGGAGGTCTCGTCGCTCCCGACCAGAGTACCGGTTCGAAAGGGCCATAACTTTTGATCCGACCGTTGGATAACTATAAAACTTTCACAGGAGTTTCCGGACGCTGTTTTCCTTGGAGAAGAAGTGGAATCTCTCCTCGGTGTCCCGGAGGTCTCGTCGCTCCCGACCAGAGTACCGGTTCGATAGGGCCATAACTTTTGATCCGACCGTTGGATCACTCTAAAATTTTCATAGGAGTTTCCGGACGCTGTTTTCCTTGGAGTAGAAGTGGAATCTCTACTCAGTGTCTCGGAGGTCTCGTCGCTCCCGACCATACTACCGGTTCGAAAGGGCCATAACTTTTGATCCGACCGTTGGATCACTCTAAAATTTTCACAGGAGTTTTCGGACGTTGTTTTCCTTGCAGCAGAGGTGGAATCTCTCCTCGGTGTCCCGGAGGTCTCGTCGCTCCCGACCAGAGTACCGGTTCGAAAGGGCCATAACTTTTGATCCGACCGTTGGATCACTCTAAAATTTTCACAGGAGTTTCCGCACGCTGTTTTCCTTGGAGTAGAATTGGAATCTCTCCTCGGTGTCCCGGAGGTCTCGTCGCTCCCGACCAGAGTACCGGTTCGAAAGGGCCATAACTTTTGATCCGACCGTTGGATCACTCTAAAATTTTCACAGGAGTTTCCGGACGCTGTTTTCCTTGGAGTAGAAGTGGAATCTCTCCTCGGTGTCCCGGAGGTCTCGTCGCTCCCGACCAGAGTACCAGTTAGAAAGGGCCATAACTTTTGATCCGACCGTTGGATCACTCTAAAATTTTCACAGGAGTTTTCGGACGCTGTTTTACTTGGAGGAGATGTGGAATCGCTCCTCGGTGTCCCGGAGGTCTCGTCGCTCCCGACCAGAGTACCAGTTCGAAAGGGCCATAACTTTTGATCCGACCGTTGGATCACTCTAAAATTTTCACAGGAGTTTCCGCAAGCTGTTTTCCTTGGAGTAGAATTGGAATCTCTCCTCGGTGTCCCGGAGGTCTCGTCGCTCCCGACCAGAGTACCGGTTCGAAAGGGCCATAACTTTTGATCCGACCGTTGGATCACTCTAAAATTTTCACAGCAGTTTCCGGACGCTGTTTTCCTTGCAGCAGAGGTGGAATCTCTCCTCGGTGTCCCGGAGGTCTCGTCGCTCCCGACCAGAGTACCAGTTCGAAAGGGCCATAACTTTTGATCCGACCGTTGGATCACTCTAAAATTTTCACAGGAGTTTCCGGACGCTGTTTTCCTTGAAGTAGAAGTGGAATCTCTCCTCGGTGTCCCGGAGGTCTCGTCGCTCCAGACCAGAGTACCGGTTCGAAAGGGCCATAACTTTTGATCCGACCGTTGGATCACTCTAAAATTTTCGCAGGAGTTTCCGGACGCTGTTTTCTTTGGAGTAGAAGTGGAATCTCTCCTCAGTGTCCCGAGGTCTCGTCGCTCCCGACCAGAGTACCGGTTCGAAAGGGCCATAACTTTTGATCCGACCGTTGGATCACTCTAAAATTTTCACAGGAGTTTCCGAACGCTGTTTTCCTTGGAAGAGAAGTGGAATCTCTCCTCGGTGTCTCGGAGGTCTCGTCGCTCCAGACTAGAGTACCGGTTCGAAAGGGCCATAACTTTTGATCCGACCGTTGGATCACTCTAAAATTTTCGCAGGAGTTTCCGGACGCTGTTTTCCTTGGAGCAGAGGTGGAATCTCTCCTCGGTGTCCCGGAGGTCTCGTCGCTCCAGACCAGAGTACCGGTTCGAAAGGGCCATAACTTTTGATCCGACCGTTGGATCACTCTAAAATTTTCACAGGAGTTTCCGGACGCTGTTTTCCTTGGAATAGAAGTGGAATCTCTCCTCGGTGTCCCGGAGGTCTCGTCGCTCCCGACCAGAGTACCGGTTCGAAAGGGCCATAACTTTTGATCCGACCGTTGGATCACTCTAAAATTTTCACAGGAGTTTCCGGACGCTGTTTTCCTTGGAATAGAAGTGGAATCTCTCCTCGTTGTCCCAGAGGTCTCGTCGCTTCCGACCAGAGTACCGGTTCGAAAGGGCCATAACTTTTGATCCGACCGTTGGATCACTCTAAAATTTTCGCAGGAGTTTCCCGACGCTGTTTTCCTTGGAGTAGAATTGGAATCTCTCCTCGGTGTCCCGGAGGTCTCGTTGCTCCCGACTAGAGTACCGGTTCGGAAGGGCCATAACTTTTGATCCGACTGTTGGATCACTCTAAAATTTTAACAGGAGTTTCCGGACGCTGTTTTCCTTGGAGTAGAATTGGAATCTCTCCTTGGTGTCCCGGAGGTCTCGTCGCTCCCGAATAGAGTACCGGTTCGAAAGGGCCATAACTTTTGATCCGACCGTTGGATCACTCTAAAATTTTAACAGGAGTTTCCGGACGCTGTTTTCCTTGGAGTAGAATTGGAATCTCTCCTTGGTGTCCCGGAGGTCTCGTCGCTCCCGACCAGAATACCGGTTCGAAAGGGCCATAACTTTAGATCCGACCGTTGGATCACTCTAAAATTTTCACAGGAGTTTCCGGACGCTGTTTTCCTTTGAGCAGAGGTGGAATCTCTCCTCGGTGTCCCGGAGGTCTCGTAGCTCCAGACCAGAGTACCGGTTAGAAAGGGCCATAACTTTTGATCCGACCGTTGGATCACTCTAAAATTTTCACAGGAGTTTCCGGACGCTGTTTTCCTTGGAGTAGAAGTGGAATCTCTCCTCGGTGTCCCGGAGGTCTCGTCGCTCCAGACCAGAGTACCGGTTTGAAAGGGCCATAACTTTTGATCCGACCGTTGGATCACTCTAAAATTTTCACAGGAGTTTCCGGACGCTTTTTCCTTGGAGTAGAAGTGGAATCTCTCCTCGGTGTCCCGGAGGTCTCGTCGCTCCCGACCAGAGTACCGGTTCGAAAGGGCCATAACTTTTGATCCGACCGTTGGATCACTCTAAAATTTTCACAGGAGTTTCCGGACGCTGTTTTCCTTGGAATAGAAGTGGAATCTCTCCTCGGTGTCCCGGAGGTCTCGTCGCTCCCGACCAGAGTACCGGTTCGAAAGGGCCATAACTTTTGATCCGACCGTTGGATCACTCTAAAATTTTCGCAGGAGTTTCCCGACGCTGTTTTCCTTGGAGTAGAATTGGAATCTCTCCTCGGTGTCCCGGAGGTCTCGTCGCTCCCGACCAGAGTACCGGTTCGAAAGGGCCATAACTTTTGATCCGACCGTTGGATAACTATAAAACTTTCACAGGAGTTTCCGGACGCTGTTTTCCTTGGAGAAGAAGTGGAATCTCTCCTCGGTGTCCCGGAGGTCTCGTCGCTCCCGACCAGAGTACCGGTTCGATAGGGCCATAACTTTTGATCCGACCGTTGGATCACTCTAAAATTTTCATAGGAGTTTCCGGACGCTGTTTTCCTTGGAGTAGAAGTGGAATCTCTACTCAGTGTCTCGGAGGTCTCGTCGCTCCCGACCATACTACCGGTTCGAAAGGGCCATAACTTTTGATCCGACCGTTGGATCACTCTAAAATTTTCACAGGAGTTTTCGGACGTTGTTTTCCTTGCAGCAGAGGTGGAATCTCTCCTCGGTGTCCCGGAGGTCTCGTCGCTCCCGACCAGACTACCGGTTCGAAAGGGCCATAACTTTTGATCCGACCGTTGGATCACTCTAAAATTTTCACAGGAGTTTCCGGACGCTGTTTTCCTTGAAGTAGAAGTGGAATCTCTCCTCGGTGTCCCGGAGGTCTCGTCGCTCCCGACCAGACTACCGGTTCGAAAGGGCCTTAACTTTTGATCCGACCGTTGGATCCCTCTAAAATTTTCACAGGAGTTTACGGACGCTGTTTTCCTTGGAGTAGAAGTGGAATCTCTCCTCGGTGTCACGGAGGTCTCGTCGCTCCCGACCAGAGTACCGGTTCGAAAGGGCCATAACTTTTGATCCGACCGTTGGATCACTCTAAAATTTTCACAAGAGTTTCCGGACGCTGTTTTCCTTGGAGTAGAAGTGGAATCTCTCCTCGGTGTCACGGAGGTCTCGTCGCTCCCGACCAGAGTACCGGTTCGAAAGGGCCATAACTT
Organism: Populus nigra; assembly: GCF_951802175.1. Classification (NCBI taxonomy): domain Eukaryota; kingdom Viridiplantae; phylum Streptophyta; class Magnoliopsida; order Malpighiales; family Salicaceae; genus Populus; species Populus nigra. Next base: position 24,087,313 of record NC_084853.1, read on the forward strand.
TTGATCCGACCGTTCGATCACTCTAAAAGTTTCACAGGAGTTTCCGGACGCTGTTTTCCTTGGAGTAGAAGTGGAATCTCTCCTCGGTGTCCCGGAGGTCTCGTCGCTCCCGACCAGAGTACCGGTTCGAAAGGGCCATAACTTTTGATCCGACCGTTGGATCACTCTAAAATTTTCGCAGGAGTTTCCCGACGCTGTTTTCCTTGGAGTAGAATTGGAATCTCTCCTAGGTGTCCCGGAGGTCTCGTTGCTCCCGACTAGAGTACCGGTTCGGAAGGGCCATAACTTTTGATCCGACCGTTGGATCACTCTAAAATTTTAACAGGAGTTTCCGGACGCTGTTTTCCTTGGAGTAGAATTGGAATCTCTCCTTGGTGTCCCGGAGGTCTCGTCGCTCCCGAATAGAGTACCGGTTCGAAAGGGCCATAACTTTTGATCCGACCGTTGGATCACTCTAAAATTTTAAGAGGAGTTTCCGGACGCTGTTTTCCTTGGAGTAGAATTGGAATCTCTCCTTGGTGTCCCGGAGGTATCGTCGCTCCCGACCAGAATACCGATTCGAAAGGGCCATAACTTTAGATCCGACCGTTGGATCACTCTAAAATTTTCACAGGAGTTTCCGGACGCTGTTTTCCTTGGAGCAGAGGTGGAATCTCTCCTCGGTGTCCCGGAGGTCTCGTCGCTCCAGACCAGAGTACCGGTTAGAAAGGGCCATAACTTTTGATCCGACCGTTGGATCACTCTAAAATTTTCACAGGAGTTTCCCGACGCTGTTTTCCTTGGAGTAGAATTGGAATCTCTCCTCGGTGTCCCGGAGGTCTCATCGCTCCCGACCAGAGTACCGGTTCGAAAGGGCCATAACTTTTGATCCGACCGTTGGATAACTATAAAACTTTCACAGGAGTTTCCGGACGCTGTTTTCCTTGGAGAAGAAGTGGAATCTCTCCTCGGTGTCCCGGAGGTCTCGTCGCTCCCGACCAGAGTACCGGTTCGATAGGGCCATAACTTTTGATCCGACCGTTGGATCACTCTAAAATTTTCACAGGAGTTTCCGGACGCTGTTTTCCTTGGAGTAGAAGTGGAATCTCTACTCAGTGTCCCGGAGGTCTCGTCGCTCCCGACCATACTACCGGTTCGAAAGGGCCATAACTTTTGATCCGACCGTTGGATCACTCTAAAATTTTCACAGGAGTTTTCGGACGCTGTTTTCCTTGCAGCAGAGGTGGAATCTCTCCTCGGTGTCCCGGAGGTCTCGTCGCTCCCGACCAGACTACCGGTTCGAAAGGGCCATAACTTTGGATCCGACCGTTGGATCACTCTAAAATTTTCACAGGAGTTTCCGGACGCTGTTTTCCTTGAAGTAGAAGTGGAATCTCTCCTCGGTGTCCCGGAGGTCTCGTCGCTCCCGACCAGACTACCGGTTCGAAAGGGCCATAACTTTTGATCCGACCGTTGGATCCCTCTAAAATTTTCACAGGAGTTTACGGACGCTGTTTTCCTTGGAGTAGAAGTGGAATCTCTCCTCGGTGTCACGGAGGTCTCGTCGCTCCCGACCAGAGTACCGGTTCGAAAGGGCCATAACTTTTGATCCGACCGTTGGATCACTCTAAAATTTTCACAGGAGTTTCCGGACGCTGTTTTCCTTGGAGTAGAAGTGGAATCTCTCCTCGGTGTCACGGAGGTCTCGTCGCTCCCGACCAGAGTACCGGTTCGAAAGGGCCATAACTTTTGATCCGACCGTTCGATCACTCTAAAAGTTTAATAGGAGTTTCCGGACGCTGTTTTCCTTGGAGTAGAAGTGGAATCTCTCCTCGGTGTCCCGGAGGTCTCGTCGCTCCCGACCAGACTACCGGTTCGAAAGGGCCATAACTTTTGATCCGACCGTTGGATCCCTCTAAAATTTTCACAGGAGTTTCCGGACGCTGTTTTCCTTGGAGTAGAAGTGGAATCTCTCCTCGGTGTCACGGAGGTCTCGTCGCTCCCGACCAGAGTACCGGTTCGAAAGGGCCATAACTTTTGATCCGACCGTTGGATCACTCTAAAATTTTCACAGGAGTTTCCGGACGCTGTTTTCCTTGGAATAGTAGTGGAATCTCTCCTCGGTGTCACGGAGGTCTCGTCGCTCCCGACCAGAGTACCGGTTCGAAAGGGCCATAACTTTTGATCCGACCGTTCGATCACTCTAAAAGTTTCACAGGAGTTTCCGGACGCTGTTTTCCTTGGAATAGTAGTGGAATCTCTCCTCGGTGTCACGGAGGTCTCGTCGCTCCCGACCAGAGTACCGGTTCGAAAGGGCCATAACTTTTGATCCGACCGTTCGATCACTCTAAAAGTTTCACAGGAGTTTCCGGACGCTGTTTTCCTTGCAGCAGAGGTGGAATCTCTCCTCGGTGTCCGGAGGTCTCGTCGCTCCCGACTAGAGTACCGGTTCGAAAGGTCCATAACTTTTGATCCGACCGTTGGATCACTCTAAAATTTTCACAGGAGTTTCCGGACGCTGTTTTCCTTGCAGCAGAGGTGGAATCTCTCCTCGGTGTCCCGGAGGTCTCGTCGCTCCCGACCAGAGTACCGGTTCGAAAGGGCCATAACTTTTGATCCGACCGTTGGATCACTCTAAAATTTTCACAGGAGTTTCCGCACGCTGTTTTCCTTAGAGTAGAATTGGAATCTCTCCTCGGTGTCCCGGAGGTCTCGTCGCTCCCGACCAGACTACCGGTTCGAAAGGGCCATAACTTTTGATCCGACCGTTGGATCACTCTAAAATTTTCACAGGAGTTTCCAGACGCTGTTTTCCTTGGAGTAGAAGTGGAATCTCTCCTCGGTGTCCCGGAGGTCTCGTCGCTCCCGACCAGAGTACCGGTTCGAAAGGGCCATAACTTTTGATCCGACCGTTGGATCACTCTAAAATTTTCACAGGAGTTTCCGGACGCTGTTTTCCTTGCAGCAGAGGTGGAATCTCTCCTCGGTGTCCCGGAGGTCTCGTCGCTCCCGACCAGAGTACCGGTTCGAAAGGGCCATAACTTTTGATCCGACCGTTGGATCACTCTAAAATTTTCACAGGAGTTTCCGGACGCTGTTTTCCTTGGAGCAGAGGTGGAATCTCTCCTCGGTGTCCCGGAGGTCTCGTCGCTCCCGACCAGAGTACCGGTTCGAAAGGGCCATAACTTTTGATCCGACCGTTGGATCACTCTAAAATTTTCACAGGAGTTTCCGAACGCTGTTTTCCTTGGAGTAGAATTGGAATCTCTCCTCGGTGTCCCGGAGGTCTCGTCGCTCCCGACCAGAGTACCGGTTCGAAAGGGTCATAACTTTTGATCCGACCGTTGGATCACTCTAAAATTTTCACAGGAGTTTCTGGACGCTGTTTTCCTTGGAGTAGAAGTGGAATCTCTACTCGGTGTCCCGGAGGTCTCGTCGCTCCCGACCATACTACCGGTTCGAAAGGGCCATAACTTTTGATCCGACCGTTGGATCACTCTAAAATTTTCACAGGAGTTTTCAGACGCTGTTTTCCTTGCAGCAGATTTGGAATCTCTCCTCGGTGTCCCGGAGGTCTCGTCGCTCCCGACCAGACTACCGGTTCGAAAGGGCCATAACTTTTGATCCGACCGTTGGATCACTCTAAAATTTTCACAGGAGTTTTCGGACGCTGTTTTCCTTGAAGTAGAAGTGGAATCTCTCCTCGGTGTCCCGGAGGTCTCGTCGCTCCCGACCAGAGTACCGGTTCGAAAGGGCCATAACTTTTGATCCGACCGTTGGATCACTCTAAAATTTTCACAGGAGTTTCCGGACACTGTTTTCCTTGAAGTAGAAGTGGAATCTCTCCTCGGTGTCCCGGAGGTCTCGTCGCTCCCGACTAGACTACCGGTTCGAAAGGGCCATAACTTTTGATCCGACCGTTGGATCCCTCTAAAATTTTCACAGGAGTTTACGGACGCTGTTTTCCTTGGAGTAGAAGTGGAATCTCTCCTCGGTGTCACGGAGGTCTCGTCGCTCCCGACCAGAGTACCGGTTCGAAAGGGCCATAACTTTTGATCCGACCGTTGGATCACTCTAAAATTTTCACAGGAGTTTCCGAACGCTGTTTTCCTTGGAGTAGAATTGGAATCTCTCCTCGGTGTCACGGAGGTCTCGTCGCTCCCGACCAGAGTACCGGTTCGAAAGGGCCATAACTTTTGATCCGACCGTTCGATCACTCTAAAAGTTTAAGAGGAGTTTCCGGACGCTGTTTTCCTTGGAGTAGAAGTGGAATCTCTCCTCGGTGTCCCGGAGGTCTCGTCGCTCCCGACCAGACTACCGGTTCGAAAGGGCCATAACTTTTGATCCGACCGTTGGATCCCTCTAAAATTTTCACAGGAGTTTACGGACGCTGTTTTCCTTGGAGTAGAAGTGGAATCTCTCCTCGGTGTCACGGAGGTCTCGTCTCTCCCGACCAGAGTACCGGTTCGAAAGGGCCATAACTTTTGATCCGACCGTTGGATCACTCTAAAATTTTCACAGGAGTTTCCGGACGCTGTTTTCCTTGGAGTAGAAGTGGAATCTCTCCTCGGTGTCACGGAGGTCTCGTCGCTCCCGACCAGAGTACCGGTTCGAAAGGGCCATAACTTTTGATCCGACCGTTCGATCACTCTAAAAGTTTAATAGGAGTTTCCGGACGCTGTTTTCCTTGGAGTAGAAGTGGAATCTCTCCTCGGTGTCCCGGAGGTCTCGTCGCTCCCGACCAGACTACCGGTTCGAAAGGGCCATAACTTTTGATCCGACCGTTGGATCCCTCTAAAATTTTCACAGGAGTTTCCGGACGCTGTTTTCCTTGGAGTAGAAGTGGAATCTCTCCTCGGTGTCACGGAGGTCTCGTCGCTCCCGACCAGAGTACCGGTTCGAAAGGGCCATAACTTTTGATCCGACCGTTGGATCACTCTAAAATTTTCACAGGAGTTTCCGGACGCTGTTTTCCTTGGAATAGTAGTGGAATCTCTCCTCGGTGTCACGGACGTCTCGTCGCTCCCGACCAGAGTACCGGTTCGAAAGGGCCATAACTTTTGATCCGACCGTTCGATCACTCTAAAAGTTTCACAGGAGTTTCCGGACGCTGTTTTCCTTGGAATAGTAGTGGAATATCTCCTCGGTGTCACGGAGGTCTCGTCGCTCCCGACCAGAGTACCGGTTCGAAAGGGCTATAACTTTTGATCCGACCGTTCGATCACTCTAAAAGTTTCACAGGAGTTTCCGGACGCTGTTTTCCTTGCAGCAGAGGTGGAATCTCTCCTCGGTGTCCGGAGGTCTCGTCGCTCCCGACTAGAGTACCGGTTCGAAAGGGCCATAACTTTTGATCCGACCGTTGGATCACTCTAAAATTTTCACAGGAGTTTCCGGACGCTGTTTTCCTTGCAGCAGAGGTGGAATCTCTCCTCGGTGTCCCGGAGGTCTCGTCGCTCCCGACCAGAGTACCGGTTCGAAAGGGCCATAACTTTTGATCCGACCGTTGGATCACTCTAAAATTTTCACAGGAGTTTCCGCACGCTGTTTTCCTTAGAGTAGAATTGGAATCTCTACTCGGTGTCCCGGAGGTCTCGTCGCTCCCGACCAGACTACCGGTTCGAAAGGGCCATAACTTTTGATCCGACCGTTGGATCACTCTAAAATTTTCACAGGAGTTTCCAGACGCTGTTTTCCTTGGAGTAGAAGTGGAATCTCTCCTCGGTGTCCCGGAGGTCTCGTCGCTCCCGACCAGAGTACCGGTTCGAAAGGGCCATAACTTTTGATCCGACCGTTGGATCACTCTAAAATTTTCACAGGAGTTTCCGGACGCTGTTTTCCTTGCAGCAGAGGTGGAATCTCTCCTCGGTGTCCCGGAGGTCTCGTCGCTCCCGACCAGAGTACCGGTTCGAAAGGGCCATAACTTTTGATCCGACCGTTGGATCACTCTAAAATTTTCACAGGAGTTTCCGGACGCTGTTTTCCTTGGAGCAGAGGTGGAATCTCTCCTCGGTGTCCCGGAGGTCTCGTCGCTCCCGACCAGAGTACCGGTTCGAAAGGGCCATAACTTTTGATCCGACCGTTGGATCACTCTAAAATTTTCACAGGAGTTTCCGAACGCTGTTTTCCTTGGAGTAGAATTGGAATCTCTCCTCGGTGTCCCGGAGGTCTCGTCGCTCCCGACCAGAGTACCGGTTCGAAAGGGCCATAACTTTTGATCCGACCGTTGGATCACTCTAAAATTTTCACAGGAGTTTCTGGACGCTGTTTTCCTTGGAGTAGAAGTGGAATCTCTACTCGGTGTCCCGGAGGTCTCGTCGCTCCCGACCATACTACCGGTTCGAAAGGGCCATAACTTTTGATCCGACCGTTGGATCACTCTAAAATTTTCACAGGAGTTTTCAGACGCTGTTTTCCTTGCAGCAGATGTGGAATCTCTCCTCGGTGTCCCGGAGGTCTCGTCGCTCCCGACCAGACTACCGGTTCGAAAGGGCCATAACTTTTGATCCGACCGTTGGATCACTCTAAAATTTTCACAGGAGTTTCCGGACGCTGTTTTCCTTGAAGTAGAAGTGGAATCTCTCCTCGGTGTCCCGGAGGTCTCGTCGCTCCCGACCAGACTACCGGTTCGAAAGGGCCATAACTTTTGATCCGACCGTTGGATCCCTCTAAAATTTTCACAGGAGTTTCCGGACGCTGTTTTCCTTGGAGTAGAAGTGGAATCTCTCCTCGGTGTCACGGAGGTCTCGTCGCTCCCGACCAGAGTACCGGTTCGAAAGGGCCATAACTTTTGATCTGACCGTTGGATCACTCTAAAATTTTCACAGGAGTTTCCGAACGCTGTTTTCCTTGCAGCAGAGGTGGAATCTCTCCTCGGTGTCCCGGAGGTCTCGTCGCTCCCGACCAGAGTACCGGTTCGAAAGGGCCATAACTTTTGATCCGACCGTTGGATCACTCTAAAATTTTCACAGGAGTTTCCGCACGCTGTTTTCCTTGAAGTAGAAGTGGAATCTCTCCTCGGTGTCCCGGAGGTCTCGTCGCTCCCGACCAGACTACCGGTTCGAAAGGGCCATAACTTTTGATCCGACCGTTGGATCACTCTAAAATTTTCACAGGAGTTTCCAGACGCTGTTTTCCTTGGAGTAGAAGTGGAATCTCTCCTCGGTGTCCCGGAGGTCTCGTCGCTCCCGACCAGAGTACCGGTTCGAAAGGGCCATAACTTTTGATCCGACCGTTGGATCACTCTAAAATTTTCACAGGAGTTTCCGGACGCTGTTTTCCTTGCAGCAGAGGTGGAATCTCTCCTCGGTGTCCCGGAGGTCTCGTCGCTCCCGACCAGAGTACCGGTTCGAAAGGGCCATAACTTTTGATCCGACCGTTGGATCACTCTAAAATTTTCACAGGAGTTTCCGGACGCTGTTTTCCTTGGAGCAGAGGTGGAATCTCTCCTCGGTGTCCCGGAGGTCTCGTCGCTCCCGACCAGAGTACCGGTTCGAAAGGGCCATAACTTTTGATCCGACCGTTGGATCACTCTAAAATTTTCACAGGAGTTTCCGAACGCTGTTTTCCTTGGAGTAGAATTGGAATCTCTCCTCGGTGTCCCGGAGGTCTCGTCGCTCCCGACCAGAGTACCGGTTCGAAAGGGCCATAACTTTTGATCCGACCGTTGGATCACTCTAAAATTTTCACAGGAGCTTCTGGACGCTGTTTTCCTTGGAGTAGAAGTGGAATCTCTACTCGGTGTCCCGGAGGTCTCGTCGCTCCCGACCATACTACCGGTTCGAAAGGGCCATAACTTTTGATCCGACCGTTGGATCACTCTAAAATTTTCACAGGAGTTTTCGGACGCTGTTTTCCTTGCAGCAGATGTGGAATCTCTCCTCGGTGTCCCGGAGGTCTCGTCGCTCCCGACCAGACTACCGGTTCGAAAGGGCCATAACTTTTGATCCGACCGTTGGATCACTCTAAAATTTTCACAGGAGTTTCCGGACGCTGTTTTCCTTGAAGTAGAAGTGGAATCTCTCCTCGGTGTCCCGGAGGTCTCGTCGCTCCCGACCAGACTACCGGTTCGAAAGGGCCATAACTTTTGATCCGACCGTTGGATCCCTCTAAAATTTTCACAGGAGTTTCCGGACGCTGTTTTCCTTGGAGTAGAAGTGGAATCTCTCCTCGGTGTCACGGAGGTCTCGTCGCTCCCGACCAGAGTACCGGTTCGAAAGGGCCATAACTTTTGATCTGACCGTTGGATCACTCTAAAATTTTCACAGGAGTTTCCGGACGCTGTTTTCCTTGCAGCAGAGGTGGAATCTCTCCTCGGTGTCCCGGAGGTCTCGTCGCTCCCGACCAGAGTACCGGTTCGAAAGGGCCATAACTTTTGATCCGACCGTTGGATCACTCTAAAATTTTCACAGGAGTTTCCGCACGCTGTTTTCCTTGAAGTAGAAGTGGAATCTCTCCTCGGTGTCCCGGAGGTCTCGTCGCTCCCGACCAGACTACCGGTTCGAAAGGGCCATAACTTTTGATCCGACCGTTGGATCACTCTAAAATTTTCACAGGAGTTTCCGCACGCTGTTTTCCTTGGAGTAGAATTGGAATCTCTCCTCGGTGTCACGGAGGTCTCGTCGCTCCCGACCAGACTACCGGTTCGAAAGGGCCATAACTTTTGATCCGACCGTTGGATCACTCTAAAATTTTCACAGGAGTTTCCGGACGCTGTTTTCCTTGGAGTAGAAGTGGAATCTCTCCTCGGTGTACCGGAGGTCTCGTCGCTCCTGACCAGAGTACCGGTTAGAAAGGGCCATAACTTTTGATCCGACCGTTGGATCACTCTAAAATTTTCACAGGAGTTTCCGGACGCTGTTTTCCTTGCAGCAGAGGTGGAATCTCTCCTCGGTGTCCCGGAGGTCTCGTCGCTCCCGACCAGAGTACCAGTTCTAAAGAGCCATAACTTTTGATCCGACCGTTGGATCACTCTAAAATTTCCACAGGAGTTTCCGGACGCTGTTTTCCTTGCAGCAGATGTGGAATCTCTCCTCGGTGTCCCGGAGGTCTCGTCGCTCCCGACCAGAGTACCGGTTCGAAAGGGCCGTAACTTTTGATCCGACCGTTGGATCACTCTAAAATTTTCACAGGAGTTTCCGGACGCTGTTTTCCTTGCAGCAGAGGTGGAATCTCTCCTCGGTGTCCCGGAGGTCTCGTCGCTCCCGACCAGAGTACCTGTTCGAAAGGGCCATAACTTTTGATCCGACCGTTGGATCACTCTAAAATTTTCACAGGAGTTTCCGCACGCTGTTTTCCTTGGAGTAGAATTGGAATCTCTCCTCGGTGTCCCGGAGGTCTCGTCGCTCCCGACCAGAGTACCGGTTCGAAAGAGCCATAACTTTTGATCCGACCGTTGGATCACTCTAAAATTTTCACAGGAGTTTCCGGACGCTGTTTTCCTTGCAGCAGATGTGGAATCTCTCCTCGGTGTCCCGGAGGTCTCGTCGCTCCCGACCAGAGTACCGGTTCGAAAGGGCCGTAACTTTTGATCCGACCGTTGGATCACTCTAAAATTTTCACAGGAGTTTCCGGACGCTGTTTTCCTTGCAGCAAAGGTGGAATCTCTCCTCGGTGTCCCGGAGGTCTCGTCGCTCCCGACCAGAGTACCAGTTCGAAAGGGCCATAACTTTTGATCCGACCGTTGGATCACTCTAAAATTTTCACAGGAGTTTCCGCACGCTGTTTTCCTTGCAGTAGAATTGGAATCTCTCCTCGGTGTCCCGGAGGTCTCGTCGCTCCCGACCAGAGTACCGGTTCGAAAGGGCCATAACTTTTGATCCGACCGTTGGATCACTCTAAAATTTTCACAGGAGTTTCCGGACGCTATTTTCCTTGCAGCAGAGGTGGAATCTCTCCTCGGTGACCCGGAGGTCTCGTCGCTCCCGACCAGAGTACCGGTTCGATAGGGCCATAACTTTTGATCCGACCGTTCGATCACTCTAAAAGTTTCACAGGAGTTTCCGGACGCTGTTTTCCTTGGAATAGTAGTGGAATCTCTCCTCGGTGTCACGGAGGTCTCGTCGCTCCCGACCAGAGTACCGGTTCGAAAGGGCCATAACTTTTGATCCGACCGTTCGATCACTCTAAAAGTTTCACAGGAGTTTCCGGACGCTGTTTTCCTTGCAGCAGAGGTGGAATCTCTCCTCGGTGTCCGGAGGTCTCGTCGCTCCCGACTAGAGTACCGGTTCGAAAGGGCCATAACTTTTGATCCGACCGTTGGATCACTCTAAAATTTTCACAGGAGTTTCCGGACGCTGTTTTCCTTGGAGTAGAAGTGGAATCTCTCCTCGGTGTCCCGGAGGTCTCGTTGCTCCCGACCAGAGTACCGGTTAGAAAGGGCCATAACTTTTGATCCGACAGTTGGATCACTCTAAAAGTTTCACAGGAGTTTCCGGACGCTGTTTTCCTTGCAGCAGAGGTGGAATCTCTCCTCGGTGTCCGGAGGTCTCGTCGCTCCCGACTAGAGTACCGGTTCGAAAGGGCCATAACTTTTGATCCGACCGTTGGATCACTCTAAAATTTTCACAGGAGTTTCCGGACGCTGTTTTCCTTGGAGTAGAAGTGGAATCTCTCCTCGGTGTACCGGAGGTCTCGTCGCTCCCGACCAGAGTACCGGTTAGAAAGGGCCATAACTTTTGATCCGACCGTTGGATCACTCTAAAATTTTCACAGGAGTTTCCGGACGCTGTTTTCCTTGCAGCAGAGGTGGAATCTCTCCTCGGTGTCCCGGAGGTCTCGTCGCTCCCGACCAGAGTACCAGTTCTAAAGAGCCATAACTTTTGATCCGACCGTTGGATCACTCTAAAATTTTCACAGGAGTTTCCGGACGCTGTTTTCCTTGCAGCAGATGTGGAATCTCTCCTCGGTGTCCCGGAGGTCTCGTAGCTCCCGACCAGAGTACCGGTTCGAAAGGGCCGTAACTTTTGATCCGACCGTTGGATCACTCTAAAATTTTCACAGGAGTTTCCGGACGCTGTTTTCCTTGCAGCAGAGGTGGAATCTCTCCTCGGTGTCCCGGAGGTCTCGTCGCTCCCGACCAGAGTACCTGTTCGAAAGGGCCATAACTTTTGATCCGACCGTTGGATCACTCTAAAATTTTCACAGGAGTTTCCGCACGCTGTTTTCCTTGGAGTAGAATTGGAATCTCTCCTCGGTGTCCCGGAGGTCTCGTCGCTCCCGACCAGAGTACCGGTTCGAAAGGGCCGTAACTTTTGATCCGACCGTTGGATCACTCTAAAATTTTCACAGGAGTTTCCGGACGCTGTTTTCCTTGCAGCAAAGGTGGAATCTCTCCTCGGGGTCCCGGAGGTCTCGTCGCTCCCGACCAAAGTACCAGTTCGAAAGGGCCATAACTTTTGATCCGACCGTTGGATCACTCTAAAATTTTCACAGGAGTTTCCGCACACTGTTTTCCTTGGAGTAGAATTGGAATCTCTCCTCGGTGTCCCGGAGGTCTCGTCGCTCCCGACCAGAGTACCGGTTCGAAAGGGCCATAACTTTTGATCCGACCGTTGGATCACTCTAAAATTTTCACAGGAGTTTCCGGACGCTATTTTCCTTGCAGCAGAGGTGGAATCTCTCCTCGGTGACCCGGAGGTCTCGTCGCTCCCGACCAGAGTACCGGTTCGATAGGGCCATAACTTTTGATCCGACCGTTGGATCACTCTAAAATTTTCACAGGAGTTTCCGGACGCTGTTTTCCTTGGAGTAGAAGTGGAATCTCTCCTCGGTGTCCCGGAGGTCTCGTCGCTCCCGACCAGAGTACCGGTTAGAAAGGGCCATAACTTTTGATCCGACCGTTGGATCACTCTAAAATTTTCACAGGAGTTTCCGGACGCTGTTTTCCTTGCAGCAGAGGTGGAATCTCTCCTCGGTGTCCCGGAGGTCTCGTCGCTCCCGACCAGAGTACCAGTTCGAAAGAGCCATAACTTTTGATCCGACCGTTGGATCACTCTAAAATTTTCACAGGAGTTTCCGGACGCTGTTTTCCTTGCAGCAGATGTGGAATCTCTCCTCGGTGTACCGGAGGTCTCGTCGCTCCCGACCAGAGTACCGGTTCGAAAGGGCCATAACTTTTGATCCGACCGTTGGATCACTCTAAAATTTTCACAGGAGTTTCCGCACGCTGTTTTCCTTGGAGTAGAATTGGAATCTCTCCTCGGTGTCCCGGAGGTCTCGTCGCTCCCGACCAGAGTACCGGTTCGAAAGGGCCATAACTTTTGATCCGACCGTTGGATCACTCTAAAATTTTCACAGGAGTTTCCGGACGCTATTTTCCTTGCAGCAGAGGTGGAATCTCTCCTCGGTGACCCGGAGGTCTCGTCGCTCCCGACCAGAGTACCGGTTCGATAGGGCCATAACTTTTGATCCGACCGTTGGATCACTCTAAAATTTTCACAGGAGTTTTCGGACGCTGTTTTCCTTGGAGTAGAAGTGGAATCTCTCCTCGGTGTCCCGGAGGTCTCGTCGCTCCCGACCAGAGTACCGGTTAGAAAGGGCCATAACTTTTGATCCGACAGTTGGATCACTCTAAAATTTTCACAGGAGTTTCCGGACGCTGTTTTCCTTGCAGCAGAGGTGGAATCTCTCCTCGGTGTCCCGGAGGTCTCGTCGCTCCCGACCAGAGTACCAGTTCGAAAGAGCCATAACTTTTGATCCGACCGTTGGATCACTCTAAAATTTTCACAGGAGTTTCCGGACGCTGTTTTCCTTGCAGCAGATGTGGAATCTCTCCTCGGTGTCCCGGAGGTCTCGTCGCTCCCGACCAGAGTACCGGTTCGAAAGGGCCGTAACTTTTGATCCGACCGTTGGATCACTCTAAAATTTTCACAGGAGTTTCCGGACGCTGTTTTCCTTGCAGCAGAGGTGGAATCTCTCCTCGGTGTCCCGGAGGTCTCGTCGCTCCCGACCAGAGTACCAGTTCGAAAGGGCCATAACTTTTGATCCGACCGTTGGATCACTCTAAAATTTTCACAGGAGTTTCCGCACGCTGTTTTCCTTGGAGTAGAATTGGAATCTCTCCTCGGTGTCCCGGAGGTCTCGTCGCTCCCGACCAGAGTACCGGTTCGAAAGAGCCATAACTTTTGATCCGACCGTTGGATCACTCTAAAATTTTCACAGGAGTTTCCGGACGCTGTTTTCCTTGCAGCAGATGTGGAATCTCTCCTCGGTGTCACGGAGGTCTCGTCGCTCCCGACCAGAGTACCGGTTCGAAAGGGCCGTAACTTTTGATCCGACCGTTGGATCACTCTAAAATTTTCACAGGAGTTTCCGGACGCTGTTTTCCTTGCAGCAGAGGTGGAATCTCTCCTCGGTGTCCCGGAGGTCTCGTCGCTCCCGACCAGAGTACCAGTTCGAAAGGGCCATAACTTTTGATCCGACCGTTGGATCACTCTAAAATTTTCACAGGAGTTTCCGCACGCTGTTTTCCTTGGAGTAGAATTGGAATCTCTCCTCGGTGTCCCGGAGGTCTCGTCGCTCCCGACCAGAGTACCGGTTCGAAAGGGCCATAACTTTTGATTCGACCGTTGGATCACTCTAAAATTTTCACAGGAGTTTCCGGACGCTGTTTTCCTTGCAGCAGAGGTGGAATCTCTCCTCGGTGACCCGGAGGTCTCGTCGCTCCCGACCAGAGTACCGGTTCGATAGGGCCATAACTTTTGATCCGACCGTTGGATCACTCTAAAATTTTCACAGGAGTTTCCGGACGCTGTTTTCCTTGCAGCAGATGTGGAATCTCTCCTCGGTGTCTCGGAGGTCTCGTCGCTCCCGACCAGAGTACCGGTTCGAAAGGGCCGTAACTTTTGATCCGACCGTTGGATCACTCTAAAATTTTCACAGGAGTTTCCGGACGCTGTTTTCCTTGCAGCAGAGGTGGAATCTCTCCTCGGTGTCCCGGAGGTCTCGTCGCTCCCGACCAGAGTACCGGTTCGAAAGGGCCATAACTTTTGATCCGACCGTTGGATCACTCTAAAATTTTCACAGGAGTTTCCGGACGCTGTTTTCCTTGGAGCAGAGGTGGAATCTCTCATCGGTGTCCCGGAGGTCTCGTCGCTCCCGACCAGAGTACCGGTTCGAAAGGGCCATAACTTTTGATCCGACCGTTGGATCACTCTAAAATTTTCACAGGAGTTTCCGAACGCTGTTTTCCTTGGAGTAGAATTGGAATCTCTCCTCGGTGTCCCGGAGGTCTCGTCCCTCCCGACCAGAGTACCGGTTCGAAAGGGACATAACTTTTGATCCGACCGTTGGATCACTCTAAAATTTTCACAGGAGTTTCTGGACGCTGTTTTCCTTGGAGTAGAAGTGGAATCTCTACTCGGTGTCCCGGAGGTCTCGTCGCTCCCGACCATACTACCGGTTCGAAAGGGCCATAACTTTTGATCCGACCGTTGGATCACTCTAAAATTTTCACAGGAGTTTTCGGACGCTGTTTTCCTTGCAGCAGATGTGGAATCTCTCCTCGGTGTCCCGGAGGTCTCGTCGCTCCCGACCAGACTACCGGTTCGAAAGGGCCATAACTTTTGATCCGACCGTTGGATCACTCTAAAATTTTCACAGGAGTTTCCGGACGCTGTTTTCCTTGAAGTAGAAGTGGAATCTCTCCTCGGTGTCCCGGAGGTCTCGTCGCTCCCGACCAGACTACCGGTTCGAAAGGGCCATAACTTTTGATCCGACCGTTGGATCCCTCTAAAATTTTCACAGGAGTTTCCGGACGCTGTTTTCCTTGGAGTAGAAGTGGAATCTCTCCTCGGTGTCACGGAGGTCTCGTCGCTCCCCACCAGAGTACCGGTTCGAAAGGGCCATAACTTTTGATCTGACCGTTGGATCACTCTAAAATTTTCACAGGAGTTTCCGGACGCTGTTTTCCTTGCAGCAGAGGTGGAATCTCTCCTCGGTGTCCCGGAGGTCTCGTCGCTCCCGACCAGAGTACCGGTTCGAAAGGGCCATAACTTTTGATCCGACCGTTGGATCACTCTAAAATTTTCACAGGAGTTTCCGCACGCTGTTTTCCTTGGAGTAGAATTGGAATCTCTCCTCGGTGACCCGGAGGTCTCGTCGCTCCCGACCAGAGTACCGGTTCGATAGGGCCATAACTTTTGATCCGACCGTTGGATCACTCTAAAATTTTCACAGGAGTTTCCGGACGCTGTTTTCCTTGGAGTAGAAGTGGAATCTCTCCTCGGTGTCCCGGAGGTCTCGTCGCTCCCGACCAGAGTACCGGTTAGAAAGGGCCATAACTTTTGATCCGACCGTTGGATCACTCTAAAATTTTCACAGGAGTTTCCGGACGCTGTTTTCCTTGCAGCAGAGGTGGAATCTCTCCTCGGTGTCCCGGAGGTCTCGTCGCTCCCGACCAGAGTACCAGTTCGAAAGAGCCATAACTTTTGATCCGACCGTTGGATCACTCTAAAATTTTCACAGGAGTTTCCGGACGCTGTTTTCCTTGCAGCAGATGTGGAATCTCTCCTCGGTGTACCGGAGGTCTCGTCGCTCCCGACCAGAGTACCGGTTCGAAAGGGCCATAACTTTTGATCCGACCGTTGGATCACTCTAAAATTTTCACAGGAGTTTCCGCACGCTGTTTTCCTTGGAGTAGAATTGGAATCTCTCCTCGGTGTCCCGGAGGTCTCGTCGCTCCCGACCAGAGTACCGGTTCGAAAGGGCCATAACTTTTGATCCGACCGTTGGATCACTCTAAAATTTTCACAGGAGTTTCCGGACGCTATTTTCCTTGCAGCAGAGGTGGAATCTCTCCTCGGTGACCCGGAGGTCTCGTCGCTCCCGACCAGAGTACCGGTTCGATAGGGCCATAACTTTTGATCCGACCGTTGGATCACTCTAAAATTTTCACAGGAGTTTTCGGACGCTGTTTTCCTTGGAGTAGAAGTGGAATCTCTCCTCGGTGTCCCGGAGGTCTCGTCGCTCCCGACCAGAGTACCGGTTAGAAAGGGCCATAACTTTTGATCCGACAGTTGGATCACTCTAAAATTTTCACAGGAGTTTCCGGACGCTGTTTTCCTTGCAGCAGAGGTGGAATCTCTCCTCGGTGTCCCGGAGGTCTCGTCGCTCCCGACCAGAGTACCAGTTCGAAAGAGCCATAACTTTTGATCCGACCGTTGGATCACTCTAAAATTTTCACAGGAGTTTCCGGACGCTGTTTTCCTTGCAGCAGATGTGGAATCTCTCCTCGGTGTCCCGGAGGTCTCGTCGCTCCCGACCAGAGTACCGGTTCGAAAGGGCCGTAACTTTTGATCCGACCGTTGGATCACTCTAAAATTTTCACAGGAGTTTCCGGACGCTGTTTTCCTTGCAGCAGAGGTGGAATCTCTCCTCGGTGTCCCGGAGGTCTCGTCGCTCCCGACCAGAGTACCAGTTCGAAAGGGCCATAACTTTTGATCCGACCGTTGGATCACTCTAAAATTTTCACAGGAGTTTCCGCACGCTGTTTTCCTTGGAGTAGAATTGGAATCTCTCCTCGGTGTCCCGGAGGTCTCGTCGCTCCCGACCAGAGTACCGGTTCGAAAGAGCCATAACTTTTGATCCGACCGTTGGATCACTCTAAAATTTTCACAGGAGTTTCCGGACGCTGTTTTCCTTGCAGCAGATGTGGAATCTCTCCTCGGTGTCACGGAGGTCTCGTCGCTCCCGACCAGAGTACCGGTTCGAAAGGGCCGTAACTTTTGATCCGACCGTTGGATCACTCTAAAATTTTCACAGGAGTTTCCGGACGCTGTTTTCCTTGCAGCAGAGGTGGAATCTCTCCTCGGTGTCCCGGAGGTCTCGTCGCTCCCGACCAGAGTACCAGTTCGAAAGGGCCATAACTTTTGATCCGACCGTTGGATCACTCTAAAATTTTCACAGGAGTTTCCGCACGCTGTTTTCCTTGGAGTAGAATTGGAATCTCTCCTCGGTGTCCCGGAGGTCTCGTCGCTCCCGACCAGAGTACCGGTTCGAAAGGGCCATAACTTTTGATTCGACCGTTGGATCACTCTAAAATTTTCACAGGAGTTTCCGGACGCTGTTTTCCTTGCAGCAGAGGTGGAATCTCTCCTCGGTGACCCGGAGGTCTCGTCGCTCCCGACCAGAGTACCGGTTCGATAGGGCCATAACTTTTGATCCGACCGTTGGATCACTCTAAAATTTTCACAGGAGTTTCCGGACGCTGTTTTCCTTGCAGCAGATGTGGAATCTCTCCTCGGTGTCTCGGAGGTCTCGTCGCTCCCGACCAGAGTACCGGTTCGAAAGGGCCGTAACTTTTGATCCGACCGTTGGATCACTCTAAAATTTTCACAGGAGTTTCCGGACGCTGTTTTCCTTGCAGCAGAGGTGGAATCTCTCCTCGGTGTCCCGGAGGTCTCGTCGCTCCCGACCAGAGTACCGGTTCGAAAGGGCCATAACTTTTGATCCGACCGTTGGATCACTCTAAAATTTTCACAGGAGTTTCCGGACGCTGTTTTCCTTGGAGCAGAGGTGGAATCTCTCATCGGTGTCCCGGAGGTCTCGTCGCTCCCGACCAGAGTACCGGTTTGAAAGGGCCATAACTTTTGATCCGACCGTTGGATCACTCTAAAATTTTCACAGGAGTTTCCGAACGCTGTTTTCCTTGGAGTAGAATTGGAATCTCTCCTCGGTGTCCCGGAGGTCTCGTCCCTCCCGACCAGAGTACCGGTTCGAAAGGGACATAACTTTTGATCCGACCGTTGGATCACTCTAAAATTTTCACAGGAGTTTCTGGACGCTGTTTTCCTTGGAGTAGAAGTGGAATCTCTACTCGGTGTCCCGGAGGTCTCGTCGCTCCCGACCATACTACCGGTTCGAAAGGGCCATAACTTTTGATCCGACCGTTGGATCACTCTAAAATTTTCACAGGAGTTTTCGGACGCTGTTTTCCTTGCAGCAGATGTGGAATCTCTCCTCGGTGTCCCGGAGGTCTCGTCGCTCCCGACCAGACTACCGGTTCGAAAGGGCCATAACTTTTGATCCGACCGTTGGATCACTCTAAAATTTTCACAGGAGTTTCCGGACGCTGTTTTCCTTGAAGTAGAAGTGGAATCTCTCCTCGGTGTCCCGGAGGTCTCGTCGCTCCCGACCAGACTACCGGTTCGAAAGGGCCATAACTTTTGATCCGACCGTTGGATCCCTCTAAAATTTTCACAGGAGTTTCCGGACGCTGTTTTCCTTGGAGTAGAAGTGGAATCTCTCCTCGGTGTCACGGAGGTCTCGTCGCTCCCCACCAGAGTACCGGTTCGAAAGGGCCATAACTTTTGATCTGACCGTTGGATCACTCTAAAATTTTCACAGGAGTTTCCGGACGCTGTTTTCCTTGCAGCAGAGGTGGAATCTCTCCTCGGTGTCCCGGAGGTCTCGTCGCTCCCGACCAGAGTACCGGTTCGAAAGGGCCATAACTTTTGATCCGACCGTTGGATCACTCTAAAATTTTCACAGGAGTTTCCGCACGCTGTTTTCCTTGGAGTAGAATTGGAATCTCTCCTCGGTGTCCCGGAGGTCTCGTCGCTCCCGACCAGAGTACCGGTTCGAAAGGGCCATAACTTTTGATCCGACCGTTGGATCACTCTAAAATTTTCACAGGAGTTTCCGGACGCTGTTTTCCTTGGAGTAGAAGTGGAATCTCTCCTCGGTGTCACGGAGGTCTCGTCGCTCCCCACCAGAGTACCGGTTCGAAAGGGCCATAACTTTTGATCTGACCGTTGGATCACTCTAAAATTTTCACAGGAGTTTCCGGACGCTGTTTTCCTTGCAGCAGAGGTGGAATCTCTCCTCGGTGTCCCGGAGGTCTCGTCGCTCCCGACCAGAGTACCGGTTCGAAAGGGCCATAACTTTTGATCCGACCGTTGGATCACTCTAAAATTTTCACAGGAGTTTCCGGACGCTGTTTTCCTTGCAGCAGAGGTGGAATCTCTCCTCGGTGTCCCGGAGGTCTCGTCGCTCCCGACCAGAGTACCGGTTCGAAAGGGCCATAACTTTTGATCCGACCGTTGGATCACTCTAAAATTTTCACAGGAGTTTCCGGACGCTGTTTTCCTTGGAGCAGAGGTGGAATCTCTCCTCGGTGTCCCGGAGGTCTCGTCGCTCCCGACCAGAGTACCGGTTCGAAAGGGCCATAACTTTTGATCCGACCGTTGGATCACTCTAAAATTTTCACAGGAGTTTCCGAACGCTGTTTTCCTTGGAGTAGAATTGGAATCTCTCCTCGGTGTCCCGGAGGTCTCGTCGCTCCCGACCAGAGTACCGGTTCGAAAGGGCCATAATTTTTTATCCGACCGTTGGATCACTCTAAAATTTTCACAGGAGTTTCTGGACGCTGTTTTCCTTGGAGTAGAAGTGGAATCTCTACTCGGTGTCCCGGAGGTCTCGTCGCTCCCGACTAGACTACCGGTTCGAAAGGGCCATAACTTTTGATCCGACCGTTGGATCACTCTAAAATTTTCACAGGAGTTTCCGGACGCTGTTTTCCTTGCAGCAGATGGGGAATCTCTCCTCGGTGTCCCGGAGGTCTCGTCGCTCCCGACCAGAGTACCGGTTCGAAAGGGCCATAACTTTTGATCCGACCGTTGGATCACTCTAAAATTTTCACAGGAGTTTCCGGACGCTGTTTTCCTTGGAGCAGAGGTGGAATCTCTCCTCGGTGTCCCGGAGGTCTCGTCGCTCCCGACCAGAGTACCGGTTCGAAAGGGCCATAACTTTTGATCCGACCGTTGGATCACTCTAAAATTTTCACAGGAGTTTCCGAACGCTGTTTTCCTTGGAGTAGAATTGGAATCTCTCCTCGGTGTCCCGGAGGTCTCGTCGCTCCCGACCAGAGTACCAGTTCGAAAGGGCCATAACTTTTGATCCGACCGTTGGATAACTCTAAAATTTTCACAGGAGTTTCTGGACGCTGTTTTCCTTGGAGTAGAAGTGGAATCTCTACTCGGTGTCCCGGAGGTCTCGTCGCTCCCGACCATACTACCGGTTCGAAAGGGCCATAACTTTTGATCCGACCGTTGGATCACTCTAAAATTTTCACAGGAGTTTCTGGACGCTGTTTTCCTTGGAGTAGAAGTGGAATCTCTCCTCGGTGTCACGGAGGTCTCGTCGCTCCCCACCAGAGTACCGGTTCGAAAGGGCCATAACTTTTGATCTGACCGTTGGATCACTCTAAAATTTTCACAGGAGTTTCCGGACGCTGTTTTCCTTGCAGCAGAGGTGGAATCTCTCCTCGGTGTCCCGGAGGTCTCGTCGCTCCCGACCAGAGTACCGGTTCGAAAGGGCCTTAACTTTTGATCCGACCGTTGGATCACTCTAAAATTTTCACAGGAGTTTCCGGACGCTGTTTTCCTTGCAGCAGAGGTGGAATCTCTCCTCGGTGTCCCGGAGGTCTCGTCGCTCCCGACCAGAGTACCGGTTCGAAAGGGCCATAACTTTTGATCCGACCGTTGGATCACTCTAAAATTTTCACAGGAGTTTCCGGACGCTGTTTTCCTTGGAGCAGAGGTGGAATCTCTCCTCGGTGTTTTGGAGGTCTCGTCGCTCCCGACCAGAGTACCGGTTCGAAAGGGCCATAACTTTTGATCCGACCGTTGGATCACTCTAAAATTTTCACAGGAGTTTCCGCACGCTGTTTTCTTTGGAGTAGAATTGGAATCTCTCCTCGGTGTCCCGGAGGTCTCGTCGCTCCCGACCAGAGTACCGGTTCGAAAGGGCCATAATTTTTGATCCGACCGTTGGATCACTCTAAAATTTTCACAGGAGTTTCTGGACGCTGTTTTCCTTGGAGTAGAAGTGGAATCTCTACTCGGTGTCCCGGAGGTCTCGTCGCTCCCGACCATACTACCGGTTCGAAAGGGCCATAACTTTTGATCCGACCGTTGGATCACTCTACAATTTTCACAGGAGTTTTCGGACGCTGTTTTCCTTGCAGCAGATGTGGAATCTCTCCTCGGTGTCCCGGAGGTCTCGTCGCTCCCGACCAGACTACCGGTTCGAAAGGGCCATAACTTTTGATCCGACCGTTGGATCACTCTAAAATTTTCACAGGAGTTTCCGGACGTTGTTTTCCTTGAAGTAGAAGTGGAATCTCTCCTCGGTGTCCCGGAGGTCTCGTCGCTCCCGACCAGACTACCGGTTCGAAAGGGCCATAACTTTTGATCCGACCGTTGGATCCCTCTAAAATTTTCACAGGAGTTTCCGGACGCTGTTTTCCTTGGAGTAGAAGTGGAATCTCTCCTCGGTGTCCCGGAGGTCTCGTCGCTCCCGACCAGACTACCGGTTCGAAAGGGCCATAACTTTTGATCCGACCGTTGGATCCCTCTAAAATTTTCACAGGAGTTTCCGGACGCTGTTTTCCTTGGAGTAGAAGTGGAATCTCTCCTCGGTGTCACGGAGGTCTCGTCGCTCCCAACCAGAGTACCGGTTCGAAAGGGCCATAACTTTTGATCTGACCGTTGGATCACTCTAAAATTTTCACAGGAGTTTCCGGACGCTGTTTTCCTTGCAGCAGAGGTGGAATCTCTCCTCGGTGTCCCGGAGGTCTCGTCGCTCCCGACCAGAGTACCGGTTCGAAAGGGCCATAACTTTTGATCCGACCGTTGGGTCACTCTAAAATTTTCACAGGAGTTTCCGCACGCTGTTTTCCTTGGAGTAGAATTGGAATCTCTCCTCGGTGTCCCGGAGGTCTCGTCGCTCCCGACCAGAGTACCGGTTCGAAAGGGCCATAACTTTTGATCCGACCGTTGGATCACTCTAAAATTTTCACAGGAGTTTCCGGACGCTGTTTTCCTTGGAGTAGAAGTGGAATCTCTCCTCGGTGTCCCGGAGGTCTCGTCGCTCCCAACCAGAGTACCGGTTAGAAAGGGCCATAACTTTTGATCCGACCGTTGGATCACTCTAAAATTTTCACAGGAGTTTCCGGACGCTGTTTCCCTTGCAGCAGAGGTGGAATCTCTCCTCGGTGTCCCGGAGGTCTCGTCGCTCCCGACCAGAGTACCCGTTCGAAAGGGCCATAACTTTTGATCCGACCGTTGGATCACTCTAAAATTTTCACAGGAGTTTCCGGACGCTGTTTTCCTTGGAGTAGAAGTGGAATCTCTCCTCGATGTCCCGGAGGTCTCGTCGCTCCAGACCAGAGTACCGGTTCGAAAGGGCCATAACTTTTGATCCGACTGTTGGATCACTCTAAAATTTTCGCAGGAGTTTCCGGACGCTGTTTTCCTTGGAGTAGAAGTGGAATCTCTCCTCAGTGTCCCGGAGGTCTCGTCGCTCCCGACCATACTACCGGTTCGAAAGGGCCATAACTTTTGATCCGACCGTTGGATCACTCTAAAATTTTCACAGGAGTTTCCGGACGCTATTTTCCTTGCAGCAGAGGTGGAATCTCTCCTCGGTGTCCCGGAGGTCTCGTCGCTCCCGACCAGAGTACCGGTTCGATAGGGCCATAACTTTTGATCCGACCGTTGGATCACTCTAAAATTTTCACAGGAGTTTCCGGACGCTGTTTTCCTTGCAGCAGATGTGGAATCTCTCCTCGGTGTCCCGGAGGTCTCGTCGCTCCCGACCAGAGTACCGGTTCGAAAGGGCCATAACTTTTGATCCGACCGTTGGATCACTCTAAAATTTTCACAGGAGTTTCCGGACGCTGTTTTCCTTGCAGCAGAGGTGGAATCTCTCCTCGGTGTCCCGGAGGTCTCGTCGTTCCCGACCAGAGTACCGGTTCGAAAGGGCCTTAACTTTTGATCCGACCGTTGGATCACTCTAAAATTTTCACAGGAGTTTCCGGACGCTGTTTTCCTTGGAGCAGAGGTGGAATCTCTCCTCGGTGTCCCGGAGGTCTCGTCGCTCCCGACCAGAGTACCGGTTTGAAAGGGCCATAACTTTTGATCCGACCGTTGGATCACTCTAAAATTTTCACAGGAGTTTCCGGACGCTATTTTCCTTGCAGCAGAGGTGGAATCTCTCCTCGGTGACACGGAGGTCTCGTCGCTCCCGACCAGAGTACCGGTTCGATAGGGCCATAACTTTTGATCCGACCGTTGGATCACTCTAAAATTTTCACAGGAGTTTCCGGACGCTGTTTTCCTTGCAGCAGAGGTGGAATCTCTCCTCGGTGACACGGAGGTCTCGTCGCTCCCGACCAGAGTACCGGTTCGATAGGGCCATAACTTTTGATCCGACCGTTGGATCCCTCTAAAATTTTCACAGGAGTTTCCGGACGCTGTTTTCCTTGGAGTAGAAGTGGAATCTCTCCTCGGTGTCACGGAGGTCTCGTCGCTCCCGACCAGAGTACCGGTTCGAAAGGGCCATAACTTTTGATCCGACCGTTGGATCACTCTAAAATTTTCACAGGAGTTTCCGCACGCTGTTTTCCTTGGAGTAGAAGTGGAATCTCTCCTCGGTGTCACGGAGGTCTCGTCGCTCCCGACCAGAGTACCGGTTTGAAAGGGCCATAACTTTTGATCCGACCGTTCGATCACTCTAAAAGTTTCACAGGAGTTTCCGGACGCTGTTTTCCTTGGAGTAGAAGTGGAATCTCTCCTCGGTGTCCCGGAGGTCTCGTCGCTCCCCACCAGAGTACCGGTTCGAAAGGGCCATAACTTTTGATCCGACCGTTAGATCACTCTAAAATTTTCACAGGAGTTTCCGGACGCTGTTTTCCTTGGAGCAGAGGT
Organism: Populus nigra; assembly: GCF_951802175.1. NCBI lineage: Eukaryota > Viridiplantae > Streptophyta > Magnoliopsida > Malpighiales > Salicaceae > Populus > Populus nigra. Next base: position 24,110,997 of record NC_084853.1, read on the forward strand.
GGAATCTCTCCTCGGTGTCCCGGAGGTCTCGTCGCTCCCGACCAGAGTACCGGTTCGAAAGGGCCATAACTTTTGATCCGACCGTTGGATCACTCTAAAATTTTCACAGGAGTTTCCGAACGCTGTTTTCCTTGGAGTAGAATTGGAATCTCTCCTCGGTGTCCCGGAGGTCTCGTCGCTCCCGACCAGAGTACCGGTTCGAAAGGGCCATAACTTTTGATCCGACCGTTGGATCACTCTAAAATTTTCACAGGAGTTTCCGCACGCTGTTTTCCTTGGAGTAGAATTGGAATCTCTCCTCGGTGTCCCGGAGGTCTCGTCGCTCCCGACCAGAGTACCGGTTCGAAAGGGCCATAACTTTTGATCCGACCGTTGGATCACTCTAAAATTTTCACAGGAGTTTCCGGACGCTGTTTTCCTTGGAGTAGAAGTGGAATCTCTCCTCGGTGTCCCGGAGGTCTCGTCGCTCCCAACCAGAGTACCGGTTAGAAAGGGCCATAACTTTTGATCCGACCGTTGGATCACTCTAAAATTTTCACAGGAGTTTCCGGACGCTGTTTTCCTTGCAGCAGAGGTGGAATCTCTCCTCGGTGTCCCGGAGGTCTCGTCGCTCCCGACCAGAGTACCGGTTCGAAAGGGCCATAACTTTTGATCCGACTGTTGGATCACTCTAAAATTTTCGCAGGAGTTTCCGGACGCTGTTTTCCTTGGAGTAGAAGTGGAATCTCTCCTCAGTGTCCCGGAGGTCTCGTCGCTCCCGACCAGAGTACCGGTTCGAAAGGGCCATAACTTTTGATCCGACCGTTGGATCACTCTAAAATTTTCACAGGAGTTTCCGGACGCTATTTTCCTTGCAGCAGAGGTGGAATCTCTCCTCGGTGACCCGGAGGTCTCGTCGCTCCCGACCAGAGTACCGGTTCGATAGGGCCATAACTTTTGATCCGACCGTTGGATCACTCTAAAATTTTCACAGGAGTTTCCGGACGCTGTTTTCCTTGCAGCAGAGGGGGAATCTCTCCTCGGTGTCCCGGAGGTCTCGTCGCTCCCGACCAGACTACCGGTTCGAAAGGGCCATAACTTTTGATCCGACCGTTGGATCACTCTAAAATTTTCACAGGAGTTTCCGGACGCTGTTTTCCTTGCAGCAGAGGTGGAATCTCTCCTCGGTGTCCCGGAGGTCTCGTCGCTCCCGACCAGAGTACCGGTTCGAAAGGGCCATAACTTTTGATCCGACCGTTGGATCACTCTAAAATTTTCACAGGAGTTTCCGGACGCTGTTTTCCTTGGAGCAGAGGTGGAATCTCTCCTCGGTGTCCCGGAGGTCTCGTCGCTCCCGACCAGAGTACCGGTTCGAAAGGGCCATAACTTTTGATCCGACCGTTGGATCACTCTAAAATTTTCACAGGAGTTTCCGAACGCTGTTTTCTTTGGAGTAGAATTGGAATCTCTCCTCGGTGTCCCGGAGGTCTCGTCGCTCCCGACCAGAGTACCGGTTCGAAAGGGCCATAATTTTTTATCCGACCGTTGGATCACTCTAAAATTTTCACAGGAGTTTCTGGACGCTGTTTTCCTTGGAGTAGAAGTGGAATCTCTACTCGGTGTCCCGGAGGTCTCGTCGCTCCCGACCATACTACCGGTTCGAAAGGGCCATAACTTTTGATCCGACCGTTGGATCACTCTACAATTTTCACAGGAGTTTTCGGACGCTGTTTTCCTTGCAGCAGATGTGGAATCTCTCCTCGGTGTCCCGGAGGTCTCGTCGCTCCCGACCAGACTACCGGTTCGAAAGGGCCATAACTTTTGATCCGACCGTTGGATCACTCTAAAATTTTCACAGGAGTTTCCGGACGCTGTTTTCCTTGAAGTAGAAGTGGAATCTCTCCTCGGTGTCCCGGAGGTCTCGTCGCTCCCGACCAGACTACCGGTTCGAAAGGGCCATAACTTTTGATCCGACCGTTGGATCCCTCTAAAATTTTCACAGGAGTTTCCGGACGCTGTTTTCCTTGGAGTAGAAGTGGAATCTCTCCTCGGTGTCACGGAGGTCTCGTCGCTCCCCACCAGAGTACCGGTTCGAAAGGGCCATAACTTTTGATCTGACCGTTGGATCACTCTAAAATTTTCACAGGAGTTTCCGGACGCTGTTTTCCTTGCAGCAGAGGTGGAATCTCTCCTCGGTGTCCCGGAGGTCTCGTCGCTCCCGACCAGAGTACCGGTTCGAAAGGGCCATAACTTTTGATCCGACCGTTGGGTCACTCTAAAATTTTCACAGGAGTTTCCGCACGCTGTTTTCCTTGGAGTAGAATTGGAATCTCTCCTCGGTGTCCCGGAGGTCTCGTCGCTCCCGACCAGAGTACCGGTTCGAAAGGGCCATAACTTTTGATCCGACCGTTGGATCACTCTAAAATTTTCACAGGAGTTTCCGGACGCTGTTTTCCTTGGAGTAGAAGTGGAATCTCTCCTCGGTGTCCCGGAGGTCTCGTCGCTCCCAACCAGAGTACCGGTTAGAAAGGGCCATAACTTTTGATCCGACCGTTGGATCACTCTAAAATTTTCACAGGAGTTTCCGGACGCTGTTTCCCTTGCAGCAGAGGTGGAATCTCTCCTCGATGTCCCGGAGGTCTCGTCGCTCCCGACCAGAGTACCCGTTCGAAAGGGCCATAACTTTTGATCCGACCGTTGGATCACTCTAAAATTTTCACAGGAGTTTCCGGACGCTGTTTTCCTTGGAGTAGAAGTGGAATCTCTCCTCGGTGTCCCGGAGGTCTCGTCGCTCCAGACCAGAGTACCGGTTCGAAAGGGCCATAACTTTTGATCCGACTGTTGGATCACTCTAAAATTTTCGCAGGAGTTTCCGGACGCTGTTTTCCTTGGAGTAGAAGTGGAATCTCTCCTCAGTGTCCCGGAGGTCTCGTCGCTCCCGACCATACTACCGGTTCGAAAGGGCCATAACTTTTGATCCGACCGTTGGATCACTCTAAAATTTTCACAGGAGTTTCCGGACGCTATTTTCCTTGCAGCAGAGGTGGAATCTCTCCTCGGTGTCCCGGAGGTCTCGTCGCTCCCGACCAGAGTACCGGTTCGATAGGGCCATAACTTTTGATCCGACCGTTGGATCACTCTAAAATTTTCACAGGAGTTTCCGGACGCTGTTTTCCTTGCAGCAGATGTGGAATCTCTCCTCGGTGTCCCGGAGGTCTCGTCGCTCCCGACCAGAGTACCGGTTCGAAAGGGCCATAACTTTTGATCCGACCGTTGGATCACTCTAAAATTTTCACAGGAGTTTCCGGACGCTGTTTTCCTTGCAGCAGAGGTGGAATCTCTCCTCGGTGTCCCGGAGGTCTCGTCGTTCCCGACCAGAGTACCGGTTCGAAAGGGCCTTAACTTTTGATCCGACCGTTGGATCACTCTAAAATTTTCACAGGAGTTTCCGGACGCTGTTTTCCTTGGAGCAGAGGTGGAATCTCTCCTCGGTGTCCCGGAGGTCTCGTCGCTCCCGACCAGAGTACCGGTTCGAAAGGGCCATAACTTTTGATCCGACCGTTGGATCACTCTAAAATTTTCACAGGAGTTTCCGGACGCTATTTTCCTTGCAGCAGAGATGGAATCTCTCCTCGGTGACACGGAGGTCTCGTCGCTCCCGACCAGAGTACCGGTTCGATAGGGCCATAACTTTTGATCCGACCGTTGGATCACTCTAAAATTTTCACAGGAGTTTCCGGACGCTGTTTTCCTTGCAGCAGAGGGGGAATCTCTCCTCGGTGTCCCGGAGGTCTCGTCGCTCCCGACCAGACTACCGGTTCGAAAGGGCCATAACTTTTGATCCGACCGTTGGATCACTCTAAAATTTTCACAGGAGTTTCCGGATGCTGTTTTCCTTAAAGTATAAGTGGAATCTCTCCTCGGTGTCGCGGAGGTCTCGTCGCTCCCGACCAGAGTACCGGTTCGAAAGGGCCATAACTTTTGATCCGACCGTTGGATCACTCTAAAATTTTCACAGGAGTTTCCGGACGCTGTTTTCCTTGCAGCAGAGGTGGAATCTCTCCTCGGTGTCCCGGAGGTCTCGTCGTTCCCGACCAGAGTACCGGTTCGAAAGGGCCTTAACTTTTGATCCGACCGTTGGATCACTCTAAAATTTTCACAGGAGTTTCCGGACGCTGTTTTCCTTGGAGCAGAGGTGGAATCTCTCCTCGGTGTCCCGGAGGTCTCGTCGCTCCCGACCAGAGTACCGGTTTGAAAGGGCCATAACTTTTGATCCGACCGTTGGATCACTCTAAAATTTTCACAGGAGTTTCCGGACGCTATTTTCCTTGCAGCAGAGGTGGAATCTCTCCTCGGTGACACGGAGGTCTCGTCGCTCCCGACCAGAGTACCGGTTCGATAGGGCCATAACTTTTGATCCGACCGTTGGATTACTCTAAAATTTTCACAGGAGTTTCCGGACGCTGTTTTCCTTGCAGCAGAGGTGGAATCTCTCCTCGGTGACACGGAGGTCTCGTCGCTCCCGACCAGAGTACCGGTTCGATAGGGCCATAACTTTTGATCCGACCGTTGGATCCCTCTAAAATTTTCACAGGAGTTTCCGGACGCTGTTTTCCTTGGAGTAGAAGTGGAATCTCTCCTCGGTGTCACGGAGGTCTCGTCGCTCCCGACCAGAGTACCGGTTCGAAAGGGCCATAACTTTTGATCCGACCGTTGGATCACTCTAAAATTTTCACAGGAGTTTCCGGACGCTGTTTTCCTTGGAGTAGAAGTGGAATCTCTCCTCGGTGTCACGGAGGTCTCGTCGCTCCCGACCAGAGTACCGGTTTGAAAGGGCCATAACTTTTGATCCGACCGTTCGATCACTCTAAAAGTTTCACAGGAGTTTCCGGACGCTGTTTTCCTTGGAGGAGAAGTGGAATCTCTCCTCGGTGTCCCGGAGGTCTCGTCGCTCCCCACCAGAGTACCGGTTCGAAAGGGCCATAACTTTGGATCCGACCGTTAGATCACTCTAAAATTTTCACAGGAGTTTCCGGACGCTGTTTTCCTTGGAGCAGAGGTGGAATCTCTCCTCGGTGTCCCGGAGGTCTCGTCGCTCCCGACCAGAGTACCGGTTCGAAAGGGCCATAACTTTTGATCCGACCGTTGGATCACTCTAAAATTTTCACAGGAGTTTCCGAACGCTGTTTTCCTTGGAGTAGAATTGGAATCTCTCCTCGGTGTCCCGGAGGTCTCGTCGCTCCCGACCAGAGTACCGGTTCGAAAGGGCCATAACTTTTGATCCGACCGTTGGATCACTCTAAAATTTTCACAGGAGTTTCCGCACGCTGTTTTCCTTGGAGTAGAATTGGAATCTCTCCTCGGTGTCCCGGAGGTCTCGTCGCTCCCGACCAGAGTACCGGTTCGAAAGGGCCATAACTTTTGATCCGACCGTTGGATCACTCTAAAATTTTCACAGGAGTTTCCGGACGCTGTTTTCCTTGGAGTAGAAGTGGAATCTCTCCTCGGTGTCCCGGAGGTCTCGTCGCTCCCAACCAGAGTACCGGTTAGAAAGGGCCATAACTTTTGATCCGACCGTTGGATCACTCTAAAATTTTCACAGGAGTTTCCGGACGCTGTTTTCCTTGCAGCAGAGGTGGAATCTCTCCTCGGTGTCCCGGAGGTCTCGTCGCTCCCGACCAGAGTACCGGTTCGAAAGGGCCATAACTTTTGATCCGACTGTTGGATCACTCTAAAATTTTCGCAGGAGTTTCCGGACGCTGTTTTCCTTGGAGTAGAAGTGGAATCTCTCCTCAGTGTCCCGGAGGTCTCGTCGCTCCCGACCATACTACCGGTTCGAAAGGGCCATAACTTTTGATCCGACCGTTGGATCACTCTAAAATTTTCACAGGAGTTTCCGGACGCTATTTTCCTTGCAGCAGAGGTGGAATCTCTCCTCGGTGTCCCGGAGGTCTCGTCGCTCCCGACCAGAGTACCGGTTCGATAGGGCCATAACTTTTGATCCGACCGTTGGATCACTCTAAAATTTTCACAGGAGTTTCCGGACGCTGTTTTCCTTGCAGCAGATGTGGAATCTCTCCTCGGTGTCCCGGAGGTCTCGTCGCTCCCGACCAGAGTACCGGTTCGAAAGGGCCATAACTTTTGATCCGACCGTTGGATCACTCTAAAATTTTCACAGGAGTTTCCGGACGCTGTTTTCCTTGCAGCAGAGGTGGAATCTCTCCTCGGTGTCCCGGAGGTCTCGTCGTTCCCGACCAGAGTACCGGTTCGAAAGGGCCTTAACTTTTGATCCGACCGTTGGATCACTCTAAAATTTTCACAGGAGTTTCCGGACGCTGTTTTCCTTGGAGCAGAGGTGGAATCTCTCCTCGGTGTCCCGGAGGTCTCGTCGCTCCCGACCAGAGTACCGGTTCGAAAGGGCCATAACTTTTGATCCGACCGTTGGATCACTCTAAAATTTTCACAGGAGTTTCCGGACGCTATTTTCCTTGCAGCAGAGGTGGAATCTCTCCTCGGTGACCCGGAGGTCTCGTCGCTCCCGACCAGAGTACCGGTTCGATAGGGCCATAACTTTTGATCCGACCATTGGATCACTCTAAAATTTTCACAGGAGTTTCCGGACGCTGTTTTCCTTGCAGCAGAGGGGGAATCTCTCCTCGGTGTCCCGGAGGTCTCGTCGCTCCCGACCAGACTACCGGTTCGAAAGGGCCATAACTTTTGATCCGACCGTTGGATCACTCTAAAATTTTCACAGGAGTTTCCGGACGCTGTTTTCCTTAAAGTAGAAGTGGAATCTCTCCTCGGTGTCGCGGAGGTCTCGTCGCTCCCGACCAGACTACCGGTTCGAAAGGGCCATAACTTTTGATCCGACCGTTGGATCCCTCTAAAATTTTCACAGGAGTTTCCGGACGCTGTTTTCCTTGGAGTAGAAGTGGAATCTCTCCTCGGTGTCACGGAGGTCTCGTCGCTCCAGACCAGAGTACCGGTTCGAAAGGGCCATAACTTTTGATCCGACTGTTGGATCACTCTAAAATTTTCGCAGGAGTTTCCGGACGCTGTTTTCCTTGGAGTAGAAGTGGAATCTCTCCTCAGTGTCCCGGAGGTCTCGTCGCTCCCGACCATACTACCGGTTCGAAAGGGCCATAACTTTTGATCCGACCGTTGGATCACTCTAAAATTTTCACAGGAGTTTCCGGACGCTATTTTCCTTGCAGCAGAGGTGGAATCTCTCCTCGGTGTCCCGGAGGTCTCGTCGCTCCCGACCAGAGTACCGGTTCGAAAGGGCCATAACTTTTGATCCGACCGTTCGATCACTCTAAAAGTTTCACAGGAGTTTCCGGACGCTGTTTTCCTTGGAGTAGAAGTGGAATCTCTCCTCGGTGTCCCGGAGGTCTCGTCGCTCCAGACCAGAGTACCGGTTCGAAAGGGCCATAACTTTTGATCCGACTGTTGGATCACTCTAAAATTTTCGCAGGAGTTTCCGGACGCTGTTTTCCTTGGAGTAGAAGTGGAATCTCTCCTCAGTGTCCCGGAGGTCTCGTCGCTCCCGACCATACTACCGGTTCGAAAGGGCCATAACTTTTGATCCGACCGTTGGATCACTCTAAAATTTTCACAGGAGTTTCCGGACGCTATTTTCCTTGCAGCAGAGGTGGAATCTCTCCTCGGTGTCCCGGAGGTCTCGTCGCTCCCGACCAGAGTACCGGTTCGATAGGGCCATAACTTTTGATCCGACCGTTGGATCACTCTAAAATTTTCACAGGAGTTTCCGGACGCTGTTTTCCTTGCAGCAGATGTGGAATCTCTCCTCGGTGTCCCGGAGGTCTCGTCGCTCCCGACCAGAGTACCGGTTCGAAAGGGCCATAACTTTTGATCCGACCGTTGGATCACTCTAAAATTTTCACAGGAGTTTCCGGACGCTGTTTTCCTTGCAGCAGAGGTGGAATCTCTCCTCGGTGTCCCGGAGGTCTCGTCGTTCCCGACCGGAGTACCGGTTCGAAAGGGCCTTAACTTTTGATCCGACCGTTGGATCACTCTAAAATTTTCACAGGAGTTTCCGGACGCTGTTTTCCTTGGAGCAGAGGTGGAATCTCTCCTCGGTGTCCCGGAGGTCTCGTCGCTCCCGACCAGAGTACCGGTTCGAAAGGGCCATAACTTTTGATCCGACCGTTGGATCACTCTAAAATTTTCACAGGAGTTTCCGGACGCTATTTTCCTTGCAGCAGAGGTGGAATCTCTCCTCGGTGACACGGAGGTCTCGTCGCTCCCGACCAGAGTACCGGTTCGATAGGGCCATAACTTTTGATCCGACCGTTGGATCACTCTAAAATTTTCACAGGAGTTTCCGGACGCTGTTTTCCTTGCAGCAGAGGGGGAATCTCTCCTCGGTGTCCCGGAGGTCTCGTCGCTCCCGACCAGACTACCGGTTCGAAAGGGCCATAACTTTTGATCCGACCGTTGGATCACTCTAAAATTTTCACAGGAGTTTCCGGATGCTGTTTTCCTTAAAGTATAAGTGGAATCTCTCCTCGGTGTCGCGGAGGTCTCGTCGCTCCCGACCAGACTACCGGTTCGAAAGGGCCATAACTTTTGATCCGACCGTTGGATCCCTCTAAAATTTTCACAGGAGTTTCCGGACGCTGTTTTCCTTGGAGTAGAAGTGGAATCTCTCCTCGGTGTCACGGAGGTCTCGTCGCTCCCGACCAGAGTACCGGTTCGAAAGGGCCATAACTTTTGATCCGACCGTTGGATCACTCTAAAATTTTCACAGGAGTTTCCGGACGCTGTTTTCCTTGGAGTAGAAGTGGAATCTCTCCTCGGTGTCACGGAGGTCTCGTCGCTCCCGACCAGAGTACCGGTTTGAAAGGGCCATAACTTTTGATCCGACCGTTCGATCACTCTAAAAGTTTCACAGGAGTTTCCGGACGCTGTTTTCCTTGGAGTAGAAGTGGAATCTCTCCTCGGTGTCCCGGAGGTCTCGTCGCTCCCCACCAGAGTACCGGTTCGAAAGGGCCATAACTTTTGATCCGACCGTTAGATCACTCTAAAATTTTCACAGGAGTTTCCGGACGCTGTTTTCCTTGGAGCAGAGGTGGAATATCTCCTCGGTGTCCCGGAGGTCTCGTCGCTCCCGACCAGAGTACCGGTTCGAAAGGGCCATAACTTTTGATCCGACCGTTGGATCACTCTAAAATTTTCACAGGAGTTTCCGAACGCTGTTTTCCTTGGAGTAGAATTGGAATCTCTCCTCGGTGTCCCGGAGGTCTCGTCGCTCCCGACCAGAGTACCGGTTCGAAAGGGCCATAACTTTTGATCCGACCGTTGGATCACTCTAAAATTTTCACAGGAGTTTCCGCACGCTGTTTTCCTTGGAGTAGAATTGGAATCTCTCCTCGGTGTCCCGGAGGTCTCGTCGCTCCCGACCAGAGTACCGGTTCGAAAGGGCCATAACTTTTGATCCGACCGTTGGATCACTCTAAAATTTTCACAGGAGTTTCCGGACGCTGTTTTCCTTGGAGTAGAAGTGGAATCTCTCCTCGGTGTCCCGGAGGTCTCGTCGCTCCCAACCAGAGTACCGGTTAGAAAGGGCCATAACTTTTGATCCGACCGTTGGATCACTCTAAAATTTTCACAGGAGTTTCCGGACGCTGTTTTCCTTGCAGCAGAGGTGGAATCTCTCCTCGGTGTCCCGGAGGTCTCGTCGCTCCCGACCAGAGTACCCGTTCGAAAGGGCCATAACTTTTGATCCGACCGTTGGATCACTCTAAAATTTTCACAGGAGTTTCCGGACGCTGTTTTCCTTGGAGTAGAAGTGGAATATCTCCTCGGTGTCCCGGAGGTCTCGTCGCTCCCGACCAGAGTACCGGTTCGAAAGGGCCATAACTTTTGATCCGACCGTTGGATCACTCTAAAATTTTCACAGGAGTTTCCGAACGCTGTTTTCCTTGGAGTAGAATTGGAATCTCTCCTCGGTGTCCCGGAGGTCTCGTCGCTCCCGACCAGAGTACCGGTTCGAAAGGGCCATAACTTTTGATCCGACCGTTGGATCACTCTAAAATTTTCACAGGAGTTTCCGCACGCTGTTTTCCTTGGAGTAGAATTGGAATCTCTCCTCGGTGTCCCGGAGGTCTCGTCGCTCCCGACCAGAGTACCGGTTCGAAAGGGCCATAACTTTTGATCCGACCGTTGGATCACTCTAAAATTTTCACAGGAGTTTCCGGACGCTGTTTTCCTTGGAGTAGAAGTGGAATCTCTCCTCGGTGTCCCGGAGGTCTCGTCGCTCCCAACCAGAGTACCGGTTAGAAAGGGCCATAACTTTTGATCCGACCGTTGGATCACTCTAAAATTTTCACAGGAGTTTCCGGACGCTGTTTTCCTTGCAGCAGAGGTGGAATCTCTCCTCGGTGTCCCGGAGGTCTCGTCGCTCCCGACCAGAGTACCGGTTCGATAGGGCCATAACTTTTGATCCGACCGTTGGATCACTCTAAAATTTTCACAGGAGTTTCCGGACGCTGTTTTCCTTGCAGCAGAGGGGGAATCTCTCCTCGGTGTCCCGGAGGTCTCGTCGCTCCCGACCAGACTACCGGTTCAAAAGGGCCATAACTTTTGATCCGACCGTTGGATCACTCTAAAATTTTCACAGGAGTTTCCGGACGCTGTTTTCCTTAAAGTAGAAGTGGAATCTCTCCTCGGTGTCGCGGAGGTCTCGTCGCTCCCGACCAGACTACCGGTTCGAAAGGGCCATAACTTTTGATCCGACCGTTGGATCCCTCTAAAATTTTCACAGGAGTTTCCGGACGTTGTTTTCCTTGGAGTAGAAGTGGAATCTCTCCTCGGTGTCACGGAGGTCTCGTCGCTCCCGACCAGAGTACCGGTTCGAAAGGGCCATAACTTTTGATCCGACCGTTGGATCACTCTAAAATTTTCACAGGAGTTTCCGGACGCTGTTTTCCTTGGAGTAGAAGTGGAATCTCTCCTCGGTGTCACGGAGGTCTCGTCGCTCCCGACCAGAGTACCGGTTTGAAAGGGCCATAACTTTTGATCCGACCGTTCGATCACTCTAAAAGTTTCACAGGAGTTTCCGGACGCTGTTTTCCTTGGAGTAGAAGTGGAATCTCTCCTCGGTGTCCCGGAGGTCTCGTCGCTCCCCACCAGAGTACCAGTTCGAAAGGGCCATAACTTTTGATCCGACCGTTAGATCACTCTAAAATTTTCACAGGAGTTTCCGGACGCTGTTTTCCTTGGAGCAGAGGTGGAATCTCTCCTCGGTGTCCCGGAGGTCTCGTCGCTCCCGACCAGAGTACCGGTTCGAAAGGGCCATAACTTTTGATCCGACCGTTGGATCACTCTAAAATTTTCACAGGAGTTTCCGAACGCTGTTTTCCTTGGAGTAGAATTGGAATCTCTCCTCGGTGTCCCGGAGGTCTCGTCGCTCCCGACCAGAGTACCGGTTCGAAAGGGCCATAACTTTTGATCCGACCGTTGGATCACTCTAAAATTTTCACAGGAGTTTTCGGACGCTGTTTTCCTTGCAGCAGAGGTGGAATCTCTCCTCGGTGTCCCGGAGGTCTCGTCGCTCCCGACCAGAGTACCGGTTCGAAAGGGCCATAACTTTTGATCCGACCGTTGGATCACTCTAAAATTTTCACAGGAGTTTCCGGACGCTGTTTTCCTTGGAGTAGAAGTGGAATCTCTCCTCGGTGTCCCGGAGGTCTCGTCGCTCCCTACCAGACTACCGGTTCGAAAGGGCCATAACTTTTGATCCGACCGTTGGATCCCTCTAAAATTTTCACAGGAGTTTCCGGAAGCTGTTTTCCGTGGAGTAGAAGTGGAATCTCTCCTCGGTGTCACGGAGGTCTCGTCGCTCCCCACCAGAGTACCGGTTCGAAAGGGCCATAACTTTTGATCTGACCGTTGGATCACTCTAAAATTTTCACAGGAGTTTCCGGACGCTGTTTTCCTTGCAGCAGAGGTGGAATCTCTCCTCGGTGTCCCGGAGGACTCGTCGCTCCCGACCAGAGTACCCGTTCGAAAGGGCCATAACTTTTGATCCGACCGTTGGATCACTCTAAAATTTTCACAGGAGTTTCCGGACGCTGTTTTCCTTGGAGTAGAAGTGGAATCTCTCCTCGGTGTCCCGGAGGTCTCGTCGCTCCCAACCAGAGTACCGGTTAGAAAGGGCCATAACTTTTGATCCGACCGTTGGATCACTCTAAAATTTTCACAGGAGTTTCCGGACGCTGTTTTCCTTGCAGCAGAGGTGGAATCTCTCCTCGGTGTCCCGGAGGACTCGTCGCTCCCGACCAGAGTACCCGTTCGAAAGGGCCATAACTTTTGATCCGACCGTTGGATCACTCTAAAATTTTCACAGGAGTTTCCGGACGCTGTTTTCCTTGGAGTAGAAGTGGAATCTCTCCTCGGTGTCACGGAGGTCTCGTCGCTCCCGACCAGAGTACCGGTTTGAAAGGGCCATAACTTTTGATCCGACCGTTCGATCACTCTAAAAGTTTCACAGGAGTTTCCGGACGCTGTTTTCCTTGGAGTAGAAGTGGAATCTCTCCTCGGTGTCCCGGAGGTCTCGTCGCTCCCCACCAGAGTACCAGTTCGAAAGGGCCATAACTTTTGATCCGACCGTTAGATCACTCTAAAATTTTCACAGGAGTTTCCGGACGCTGTTTTCCTTGGAGCAGAGGTGGAATCTCTCCTCGGTGTCCCGGAGGTCTCGTCGCTCCCGACCAGAGTACCGGTTCGAAAGGGCCATAACTTTTGATCCGACCGTTGGATCACTCTAAAATTTTCACAGGAGTTTCCGAACGCTGTTTTCCTTGGAGTAGAATTGGAATCTCTCCTCGGTGTCCCGGAGGTCTCGTCGCTCCCGACCAGAGTACCGGTTCGAAAGGGCCATAACTTTTGATCCGACCGTTGGATCACTCTAAAATTTTCACAGGAGTTTTCGGACGCTGTTTTCCTTGCAGCAGAGGTGGAATCTCTCCTCGGTGTCCCGGAGGTCTCGTCGCTCCCGACCAGAGTACCGGTTCGAAAGGGCCATAACTTTTGATCCGACCGTTGGATCACTCTAAAATTTTCACAGGAGTTTCCGGACGCTGTTTTCCTTGGAGTAGAAGTGGAATCTCTCCTCGGTGTCCCGGAGGTCTCGTCGCTCCCTACCAGACTACCGGTTCGAAAGGGCCATAACTTTTGATCCGACCGTTGGATCCCTCTAAAATTTTCACAGGAGTTTCCGGAAGCTGTTTTCCGTGGAGTAGAAGTGGAATCTCTCCTCGGTGTCACGGAGGTCTCGTCGCTCCCCACCAGAGTACCGGTTCGAAAGGGCCATAACTTTTGATCTGACCGTTGGATCACTCTAAAATTTTCACAGGAGTTTCCGGACGCTGTTTTCCTTGCAGCAGAGGTGGAATCTCTCCTCGGTGTCCCGGAGGACTCGTCGCTCCCGACCAGAGTACCCGTTCGAAAGGGCCATAACTTTTGATCCGACCGTTGGATCACTCTAAAATTTTCACAGGAGTTTCCGGACGCTGTTTTCCTTGGAGTAGAAGTGGAATCTCTCCTCGGTGTCCCGGAGGTCTCGTCGCTCCCAACCAGAGTACCGGTTAGAAAGGGCCATAACTTTTGATCCGACCGTTGGATCACTCTAAAATTTTCACAGGAGTTTCCGGACGCTGTTTTCCTTGCAGCAGAGGTGGAATCTCTCCTCGGTGTCCCGGAGGACTCGTCGCTCCCGACCAGAGTACCCGTTCGAAAGGGCCATAACTTTTGATCCGACCGTTGGATCACTCTAAAATTTTCACAGGAGTTTCCGGACGCTGTTTTCCTTGGAGTAGAAGTGGAATCTCTCCTCGGTGTCCCGGAGGTCTCGTCGCTCCAGACCAGAGTACCGGTTCGAAAGGGCCATAACTTTTGATCCGACTGTTGGATCACTCTAAAATTTTCGCAGGAGTTTCCGGACGCTGTTTTCCTTGGAGTAGAAGTGGAATCTCTCCTCAGTGTCCCGGAGGTCTCGTCGCTCCCGACCATACCACCGGTTCGAAAGGGCCATAACTTTTGATCCGACCGTTGGATCACTCTAAAATTTTCACAGGAGTTTCCGGACGCTATTTTCCTTGCAGCAGAGGTGGAATCTCTCCTCGGTGTCCCGGAGGTCTCGTCGCTCCCGACCAGAGTACCGGTTCGATAGGGCCATAACTTTTGATCCGACCGTTGGATCACTCTAAAATTTTCACAGGAGTTTCCGGACGCTGTTTTCCTTGCAGCAGATGTGGAATCTCTCCTCGGTGTCCCGGAGGTCTCGTCGCTCCCGACCAGAGTACCGGTTTGAAAGGGCCGTAACTTTTGATCCGACCGTTGGATCACTCTAAAATTTTCACAGGAGTTTCCGGACGCTGTTTTCCTTGCAGCAGAGGTGGAATCTCTCCTCGGTGTCCCGGAGGTCTCGTCGCTCCCGACCAGAGTACCGGTTCGAAAGGGCCGTAACTTTTGATCCGACCGTTGGATCACTCTAAAATTTTCACAGGAGTTTCCGGACGCTGTTTTCCTTGCAGTAGAGGTGGAATCTCTCCTCGGTGTCCCGGAGGTCTCGTCGCTCCCGACCAGAGTACCGGTTCGAAAGGGCCTTAACTTTTGATCCGACCGTTGGATCACTCTAAAACTTTCACAGGAGTTTCCGGACGCTGTTTTCCTTGGAGCAGAGGTGGAATCTCTCCTCGGTGTCCTGGAGGTCTCGTCGCTCCCGACCAGAGTACCGGTTCGAAAGGGCCATAACTTTTGATCCGACCGTTGGATCACTCTAAAATTTTCACAGGAGTTTCCGGACGCTGTTTTCCTTGCAGTAGAGGTGGAATCTCTCCTCGGTGTCCCGGAGGTCTCGTCGCTCCCGACCAGAGTACCGGTTCGTAAGGGCCTTAACTTTTGATCCGACCGTTGGATCCCTCGAAAATTTTCACAGGAGTTTCCGGACGCTGTTTTCCTTGGAGCAGAGGTGGAATCTCTCCTCGGTGTCCCGGAGGTCTCGTCGCTCCCGACCAGAGTACCGGTTCGAAAGGGCCATAACTTTTGATCCGACCGTTGGATCACTCTAAAATTTTCACAGGAGTTTCCGGACGCTATTTTCCTTGCAGCAGAGGTGGAATCTCTCCTCGGTGACCCGGAGGTCTCGTCGCTCCCGACCAGAGTACCGGTTCGATAGGGCCATAACTTTTGATCCGACCGTTGGATCACTCTAAAATTTTCACAGGAGTTTCCGGATGCTGTTTTCCTTGGAGTAGATGTGGAATCGCTCCTCGATGACCCGAAGGTCTCGTCGCTCCAGACAAGATTACCGGTTCGAAACGACCATAACTTTTGATCCGACTGTTGGATCACTCTAAAATTTCCAAAGGAGTATCGCTCCACGGTGTCCTGGAGGTCTCGTCGCTCCCGACCAGAGTACCGCTTCGAAAGGGCCATAACTTTGGATCCGACCGTTGGATCACTCTAAAATTTTCACAGGAGTTTCCGGACGCTGTTGTGCTTGGAGTAGATGTGGAATCTCTCCTCGGTGTCCCGGAGGTCTCGTCGCTCCAGACCAGAGTACCGGTTCGAAAGGGCCATAACTTTTGATCCGACCGTTGGATAACTCTAAAATTTTCACAGGAGTTTCCGGACGCTGTTTTCCTTGGAGTAGAAGTGGAATCTCTCCTCGTTGTCCCGGAGGTCTCGTCGCTCCAGACAAGAGTACCGATTCGAAAGGGCCATAACTTTTGATCCGACCGTTGGATCACTCTAAAATTTTCATAGGAGTTTCCGGACGCTGTTTTCCTTGGAGTAGAAGTGGAATCTCTCCTCGTTGTCCCGGAGGTCTCGTCGCTCCAGACAAGAGTACAGGTTCGAAAGGGCCATAACTTTTGATCCGACCGTTGGATCACTTTAAAATTTGCACAGGAGTTTCCGGACGCTGTTTTCCTTGGAGTAGAAGTGGAATCTCTCCTCGGTGTCCCGGAGGTCTCGTCGCTCCCGACCAGAGTACCGGTTCGAAAGGGCCATAACTTTTGATCCGACCATTGGATCACTCTAAAATTTGCACAGGAGTTTCCGGACGCTGTTTTCCTTGGAGTAGATGTGGAATTGCTCCTCAATGACCCGGAGGTCTCGTCGCTCTTGACCAGAGTACCGGTTCGAAAGGGCCATAACTTTTGATCCGACCGTTGGATAACTCTAAAATTTTCACAGGTGTTTCCGGACGCTGTTTTCCTTGGAGTAGAAGTGGAATCTCTCCTCGGTGTCCCGGAGGTCTCGTCGCTCCTGACTAGAGTACCGGTTCGAAACGACCATAACTTTTGATCCGACTGTTGGATCACTCTAAAATTCCCACAGGAGTATCGCTCCTCGGTGTCCCGGAGGTCTCGTCGCTCCCGACCAGAGTACCGCTTCGAAAGGGCCATAACTTTGGATCCGACCGTTGGATCACTCTAAAATTTTCACAGGAGTTTCCAGACGCTGTTTTCCTTGGAGTAGATGTGGAATCGCTCCTCGATGACCCGGAGGTCTCGTCGCTCCCGACCAGAGTACCGCTTCGAAAAGGCTATAACTTTTGATCCGACCGTTGGCTCACTCTAAAATTTTCACAGGAGTTTCCGGACGCTGTTTTCCTTGGAGTAGATGTGGAATCGCTCCTCGGTGTCCCGGAGGTCTCGTCGCTCCCGACTAGAGTACCGCTTCGAAAGGGCCATAACTTTGGATCCGATCGTTGGATCACTCTAAAATTTTCACAGGAGTTTCCGGACGCTGTTTTCCTTGGAGTAGATGTGGAATCTCTCCTCGGTGTCCCGGAGGTCTCGTCGCTCCAAACCAGAGTACCGGTTCGAAAGGGCCATAACTTTTGATCCGACCGTTGGATAACTCTAAAATTTTCACAGGAGTTTCCGGACGCTGTTTTCCTTGGAGTAGAAGTGGAATCTCTCCTCGTTGTCCCGGAGGTCTCGTCGCTCCAGACAAGAGTACCGATTCGAAAGGGCCATAACTTTTGATCCGACCGTTGGATCACTCTAAAATTTTCATAGGAGTTTCCGGACGCTGTTTTCCTTGGAGTAGAAGTGGAATCTCTCCTCGTTGTCCCGGAGGTCTCGTCGCTCCAGACAAGAGTACAGGTTCGAAAGGGCCATAACTTTTGATCCGACCGTTGGATCACTTTAAAATTTGCACAGGAGTTTCCGGACGCTGTTTTCCTTGGAGTAGAAGTGGAATCTCTCCTCGGTGTCCCGGAGGTCTCGTCGCTCCCGACCAGAGTACCGGTTCGAAAGGGCCATAACTTTTGATCCGACCATTGGATCACTCTAAAATTTGCACAGGAGTTTCCGGACGCTGTTTTCCTTGGAGTAGATGTGGAATTGCTCCTCGATGACCCGGAGGTCTCGTCGCTCTTGACCAGAGTACCGGTTCGAAAGGGCCATAACTTTTGATCCGACCGTTGGATAACTCTAAAATTTTCACAGGTGTTTCCGGACGCTGTTTTCCTTGGAGTAGAAGTGGAATCTCTCCTCGGTGTCCCGGAGGTCTCGTCGCTCCTGACTTGAGTACCGGTTCGAAACGACCATAACTTTTGATCCGACTGTTGGATCACTCTAAAATTCCCACAGGAGTATCGCTCCTCGGTGTCCCGGAGGTCTCGTCGCTCCCGACCAGAGTACCGCTTCGAAAGGGCCATAACTTTGGATCCGACCGTTGGATCACTCTAAAATTTTCACAGGAGTTTCCAGACGCTGTTTTCCTTGGAGTAGATGTGGAATCGCTCCTCGATGACCCGGAGGTCTCGTCGCTCCCGACCAGAGTACCGCTTCGAAAAGGCTATAACTTTTGATCCGACCGTTGGCTCACTCTAAAATTTTCACAGGAGTTTCCGGACGCTGTTTTCCTTGGAGTAGATGTGGAATCGCTCCTCGGTGTCCCGGAGGTCTCGTCGCTCCCGACTAGAGTACCGCTTCGAAAGGGCCATAACTTTGGATCCGACCGTTGGATCACTCTAAAATTTTCACAGGAGTTTCCGGACGCTGTTTTCCTTGGAGTAGATGTGGAATCTCTCCTCGGTGTCCCGGAGGTCTCGTCGCTCCAAACCAGAGTACCGGTTCGAAAGGGCCATAACTTTTGATCCGACCGTTGGATAACTCTAAAATTTTCACAGGAGTTTCCGGACGCTGTTTTCCTTGGAGTAGAAGTGGAATCTCTCCTCGTTGTCCCGGAGGTCTCGTCGCTCCAGACAAGAGTACCGGTTCGAAAGGGCCATAACTTTTGATCCGACCGTTGGATCACTCTAAAATTTGCACAGGAGTTTCCGGACGCTGTTTTCCTTGGAGTAGATGTGGAATCGCTCCTCGATGACCCGAAGGTCTCGTCGCTCCAGACAAGATTACCGGTTCGAAACGACCATAACTTTTGATCCGACTGTTGGATCACTCTAAAATTTCCAAAGGAGTATCGCTCCTCGGTGTCCCGGAGGTCTCGTCGCTCCCGACCAGAGTACCGCTTCGAACGGGCCATAACTTTGGATCCGACCGTTGGATCACTCTAAAATTTTCACAGGAGTTTCCGGACGCTGTTGTGCTTGGAGTAGATGTGGAATCTCTCCTCGGTGTCCCGGAGGTCTCGTCGCTCCAGACCAGAGTACCGGTTCGAAAGGGCCATAACTTTTGATCCGACCGTTGGATAACTCTAAAATTTTCACAGTAGTTTCCGTACGCTGTTTTCCTTGGAGTAGATGTGGAATCGCTCCTCGATGACCCGGAGGTCTCGTCGCTCCCGACCAGAGTACCGCTTTGAAAAGGCTATAACTTTTGATCCGACTGTTGGATCACTCTAAAATTTCCACAGGAGTATCGCCCCTCGGTGTCCCGGAGGTCTCGTCGCTCCCGACCAGAGTACCGCTTTGAAAGGGCCATAACTTTGGATCCGACCGTTGGATCACTTTAAAATTTTCACAGGAGTTTCCGGACGCTGTTTTCCTTGGAGTAGATGTGGAATCTCTCCTCGGTGTCCCGGAGGTCTCGTCGCTCCAGACCAGAGTACCGGTTCGAAAGGGCCATAACTTTTGATCCGACCGTTGGATAACTCTAAAACTTTCACAGGAGTTTCCAGGCGCTGTTTTCTTTGGAGTAGAAGTGGAATCTCTCCGCGGTGTCCTGGAGGTCTCGTCGCTCCAGACCAGAGTACCGGTTCGAAAGGGCCATAACTTTTGATCCGACCGTTGGATAACTCTAAAATTTTCACAGGAGTTTCCGGACGCTATTTTCCTTGGAGTAGAAGTGGAATCTCTCCTCGGTGTCCCGGAGGTCTCGTCGCTCCAGACAAGAGTACCGGTTCGAAACGACCATAACTTTTGATCCGACCGTTGGATCACTCTAAAATTTCCACAGGAGTTTCCGGACGCTGTTTTCCTTGGAGTAGAAGTGGAATCTCTCCTCGTTGTCCCGGAGGTCTCGTCGCTCCAGACCAGAGTACAGGTTCGAAAGGGCCATAACTTTTGATCCGACTGTTGGATCACTTTAAAATTTGCACAGGAGTTTCCGGACGCTGTTTTCCTTGGAGTTGAAGTGGAATCTCTCCTCGGTGTCCCGGAGGTCTCGTCGCTCCAGAGCAGAGTACGGGTTCAAAAGGGCCATAACTTTTGATCCGACCATTGGATCACTCTAAAATTTGCACACGAGTTTCCGGACGCTGTTTTCCTTGGAGTAGATGTGGAATTGCTCCTCGATGACCCGGAGGTCTCATCGCTCTTGACCAGAGTACCGGTTCGAAAGGGCCATAACTTTTGATCCGACCGTTGGATAACTCTAAAATTTTCACAGGTGTTTCCGGACGCTGTTTTCCTTGGAGTAGAAGTGGAATCTCTCCTCGGTGTCCCGGAGGTCTCGTCGCTCCTGACTAGAGTACCGGTTCGAAACGACCGTAACTTTTGATCCGACCGTTGGATCACTCTAAAATTTGCACAGGAGTTTCCGGACGCTGTTTTCCTTAGAGTAGATGTGGAATTGCTCCTCGATGACCCGGAGGTCTCGTCGCTCCCGACCACAGTACCAGTTCGAAAGGGCCATAACTTTTGATCCAACCGTTGGATAACTCTAAAACTTTCATAGGAGTTTCCAGACGCTGTTTTCTTTGGAGTAGAAGTGGAATCTCTCCTCGGTGTCCTGGAGGTGTCGTCGCTCCAGACCAGAGTACCGGTTCGAAAGGGCCATAACTTTTGATCCGACCGTTGGATAACTCTAAAATTTTCACAGGAGTTTCCGGACGCTGTTTTCCTTGGAGTAGAAATGGAATCTCTCCTCGGTGTCCCGGAGGTCTCGTCGCTCCAGACAAGAGTACCGGTTCGAAACGACCATAACTTTTGATCCGACCGTTGATCACTCTAAAATTTCCACAGGAGTTTCCGGACGCTGTTTTCCTTGGAGTAGAAGTGGAATCTCTCCTCGATGTCCCGGAGGTCTCGTCGCTCCTGACTAGAGTACCGGTTCGAAACGACCATAACTTTTGATCCGACCGTTGGATCACTCTAAAATTTGCACAGGAGTTTCCGGACGCTGTTTTCCTTGGAGTAGATGTGGAATCGCTCCTCGATGACCCGGAGGTCTCGTCGCTCCCGACCAGAGTACCGCTTCGAAAAGGCTATAACTTTTGATCCGACTGTTGGATCACTCTAAAATTTCCACAGGAGTATCCGGACGCTGTTTTCCTTGGAGTAGATGTGGAATCTCTCCTCGGTGTCCCGGAGGTCTCGTCGCTCCAGACCAGAGTACCGGTTCGAAAGGGCCATAACTTTTGATCCGACCGTTGGATAACTCTAAAACTTTCACAGGAGTTTCCAGACGCTGTTTTCTTTGGAGTAGAAGTGGAATCTCTCCGCGGTGTCCTGGAGGTCTCGTCGCTCCAGACCAGAGTACCGGTTCGAAAGGGCCATAACTTTTGATCCGACCGTTGGATAACTCTAAAATTTTCACAGGAGTTTCCGGACGCTGTTTTCCTTGGAGTAGAAGTGGAATCTCTCCTCGGTGTCCCGGAGGTCTCGTCGCTCCAGACAAGAGTACCGGTTCGAAACGACCATAACTTTTGATCCGACCGTTGGATCACTCTAAAATTTCCACAGGAGTTTCCGGACGCTGTTTTCCTTGGAGTAGAAGTGGAATCTCTCCTCGGTGTCCCGGAGGTCTCGTCGCTCCTGACTAGAGTACCGGTTCGAAATGACCGTAACTTTTGATCCGACCGTTGGATCACTCTAAAATTTGCACAGGAGTTTCCGGACGCTGTTTTCCTTGGAGTAGATGTGGAATCGCTCCTCAATTACTCGAAGGTCTCGTCGCTCCAGACCAGAGTACCGGTTCGAAAG